>NC_092750.1:54198171-54512398 GCF_047496795.1 Chiloscyllium punctatum | reverse complement strand
CCTTGCAGTAATTAATTTCTTGGATACTTCATAGTCAAGTCTTCAAAATATTTTACTATTATCAATTTCCAATTCTATAAATTTACACAGTTCAGGCAAGTTAGATTTCTGTATTCATTTTTTACATTTTGAAAGACTTGCATTCATTAACTTTGAGGCTTGTAGCAAGTCTATTTAGTTTTGGCTATCACAGAAACGCACAAGTATATGCTATTTCCATGCTCTTTTGTAACCAAGCACTGTCTATTCTATGCCATGTCCCATTGTAAATTAGGAAATTATTACAGATTCCTGACATTTCTTAAGACTTAGTTTGTAGTTGTTAACCCTTTTTCAAAAATCTGCTCATGAGAAATATGTATTAATTTAAATTCAGTTATGTATCCTGTTTCACAATGGAATGCCTGTAGTTTGAAACAAAAATGCCAATTATAAAAATCATCTTAGATTCAAAGCAATTTAAACCTGAAATTGCACCTAAATAATCGGTGTGCATTTTAAGGGCAGGGAAATGGATTCTACATGTACAAAAGAAAATTATGAGCACTTCACTCTTCCTTACCAGTCTGTTCCTTTTGGAATTGCTGCTTATCCGTAGGTTAACAACATTTTCAGTTTGTTCATATGAATGTGTATTAGATAAAATACTAATTTTAACTGAATCGGCTTGTTTCATTCTTTTTAGAAATTCGATATTGCGTGGGCTCCTGTCAGATCATTTTACAATTTTAAGCTTACATAAGAATTTGCAGATATCAAAATGTTTGGAAGGTTCCAAAGTGGTTTCCAAAAGATCACTCTTTGGGACTGGGACAGGGGAATTTTTACAGTTACTTCAAGAACAATGAAAATGTTTTTCTGATATTGGGCTTAAGGCAAATCTGACAGTGGTGAGGTCAATTATCTCAGTTGGTTGGACAGCTAGTTTGCGATGAAGAGTGATGCCTACAGTGTGGGTTCAGTTCAATTCAAGTTCTGGGAAATGACTGTCAAGGCAGAATCATGTCGTTAGCAGAAAAATCTGAAATTCTTTTTCCAATGCCTCCTTGAACGATAATGAGAGACTGATCAAGGAGGTAACGGACTTAATTCTCTTCACCTCTGCAATCTCAGTCAAAAGATGCAACATGTTTGCACAAACTAACTGCAAGTATACCTAAGGTAAACATGGGAAGATGTCTGCTCAGTACCTTCTCTCCAGAAAAACAACTCAAATTTAATGACATTCCTTTCAATGGTATCATGGATCTGATGTCTGATCATATACAAACATAGGAACACATGAGAGAGGAGCAAAAGTCAACCATTTGGATGCACAAGCTTGCTCTCGTGCTCAAATTTATCATGGAAGATCCTTTTTGTGTTTCGCATTCCACATTCCCATCTACACTGCTGATTAAATTGAACTTTCATCAGTCTGCCACTTGTAACTTGTATCTGTGTGTGTGTGTGTGTGTATACTGTCTCACAGAAGTTATAATAAATTTCTACTTTTTAAAATTAGAACTAGAGTGAGTTTTAGCAATAAGACTAATGTCTTCCTTGAGAATATAAGAAATATGGCTCTACTGTTTCCTTGCATGGAAATACATTCAGAATTTGCAACAGCTCTTTTTAATCATTCAAGTTCTGTTATAATCAACCTAATAATGAGGTAAAGAAAGGAGTTAGTTCTACCCTCCTAACATTGTCACAGAATTCTTTGCATTAATTGCTTGAATGGAGGTATTACTTTCAAAATCAAGGACAAGCTCATGGTACCTGCCACATCACCCTCCATTATTTAGAAGTAAATAATAGTCATTTCAGGCAAATAAACTGTTAAGTTGTACTGTTCTGTCATGAGTTTTAAGGAAATGACATTTTGCTGCCCCTCTCATAATTGCCATGCATGGATTGTCATGAATTTGTCAATATGAATTAAAATAGTTATAGATGTTTAGAGATCACTTTTAGTTGCATTTGTACCATTATAATGCTGTGACGAGTGCTAGTTATTGCTAAACCACTAATGACATCAAAAGTATACTTTGAAGCGCTTCAAATTTCATTCTTCAGCAATTCTAAGAGGTTTTTTTTTTAACCATGGTAATATTTGTTATGTGTTTAAACCTCATTGGTTCTGAAGTAACTCTGTTATTTGCCATGGTCAGTTTCATCCAGAATGCCCTATTGCCCTTGTTTATGTTGTTTTAACTTTGCAGCATGTTTGTGTGCGAGAGGATTTTGGAAATGAATTTGTAAACTTAACTCATGGTAGGTATCCTTATGTGCTCAGCTGCAGAAGATTCTGGTCGACTATCTTTTTGTTATCTTGTCCTGTATGTCTACATTTTTTAATGTAGTTTCCATATTTTATATATACATAACATATATTTCTCTGCATCTTCCCTTCATCACAGTATCGCTGAATGTCTTGGAACCGAAAGTAAATAAGCAAGTTCTGAAAGGCCAATGAAATAGGCACAATGCTTAAATGTCAAAATGTGCAGAGGCAATTTTGAAGTAAACAATCAAAATGACAATAGTTTCTTCTCTGTATCATTTCCTATTTCAATGTCATCAAAACAATGTCGTTAATCATGAAGGAAGAGCACTTTATTAAGTACTTTATTCATTTACTTTAAACTTATTGTAAATGTGTGTCATTGATGAGAGTATCTGGAAGGGATAAATTATTAGGACTGAATTTTAGTCTTTTTGGCTAAATCTGGGTTGTGTCATGTTTTTTGGCATTTTGTACCAAACCTGCTGCATTACTTAGCTACCTCACTTTTATAGCAACACTTACATTCAATTTCCACCTCATTATACCATGTACATTTTGCAAAACAATTTGCCAATTAGGTGGATATCCATCGAAACTTTGGTGGTATCCCTTGCACGTGTGCCATATTAAAAGTATTGCTGGACACCTGGACAAATGTTGCCAATCCAGTGTTGTTCCTCACCAGCAATGTTACTGCACAGCAGCCTCAAAGCCACACTGCCCATGGCACATGGCTGGCAGTCCTTTGCACATACAGCCTTATTGTCTCACCCGAGCTGCTGTTTTATCACACCTTGCTCTTCACCTGCAACTCATCTGAATACTTTCCAAGTTAATGCTGCCCAATGGTGACTGGTCATCAGCAACTTGTCATTGTCCTATTAGAAGACATTACATACAGCCAAGCAATTGAATAATTCCAAGCAGAAATGTGAGCTTTTATTACCAGAAAAGGGAACAGTAATGAAGCCAACAAAGGCTGAACCATATCCCCACCGTGCCATGCAATTTCAGCATCATAACCCAAATAACCGTTCCAAAGGAACGTTCACCCAACTCTCATTTGTTGGGAACAGATGAGAATGAGGTCCTGTCTGGTTTGTAACATCTGTCACAGCTGACTTCTATGATAGACAACAACAGCTTCCTCCTCCCCATTGTCCTAACACGTCTTCTCAGAAGATTGCTTCTGACCCCCCATTTCTTCAACATCCAGAACATCCCTTCATTGTCTGTCTGCTTCAGTTATGCAAAGCATAGCATGTCAGAATGACGACCCACACGCTCTCCATACTATACTGGAGAACCCGGCACCCCCACCAAGACTGGTCCAAGAAATGAAACCACATCTTCAACCGCCCTATTGCCTGCACCATGGTCCTGGTCAAAGCATGTGCAACATTGTATGTGGACTCTGTATCAGTCAAGGACTTGTGCAATGGTGCCTTGAGCTATGGTCCCAGTGGGTGTTCTTTGTCATTCAGTAAACAGCCTTGTAAGGCCACTGGAGCCTCAAATACACCAGGTACAAGAGTGTTCCAGAATGCAGGAGTAATGGCAGCTACCAGGGAAGAGAGTAGTCTCCTCTAGGAAGTGGTAACAGTGACCCCAAACCACCCACACACTCATGGGAGAACATATTTTCCAGTTGATAAATTTGTGGTATGTTGTGGTATGATCTTCTCAGTGCCATGCATGTGCAGTTGATGAGACTCTGCATCTGGAGGAAGTCAAATATGTTCCTGAATCCTACTGCCTGGTCTGCAGCACTGATATTGTCAGAGGGAATTGAAATGAACCCCACACAACCTTGCACAGTTGGTATTGGTCGTTGTCCTGATGCATTTGTGGGAATGTGTCTGAGAGATCCCACACAGGGTACCTATTGCTGCATGGAAGATACCACTTGCATGGAAATTCAGCAAAGCAGTGACCTCCACAGCCACTGGGCAAGAATGACCTTCCTCTTCCCCCAGTCCTGGAATCCCTCTCCAGCATCCAGCATGGCTCTGCTGCTGTATCCTTAGACAGAGTGTGCGTAGCACTGCTCCTTGCTCATGTCCAGGAAAAAGGCATGCTCAGGGCCTTCCTGGTACGCCATGTATCCCAAAAGGGCCGTCTGGGTGTGATAGCTGCCGGTGCTGGGCGCTCCTTGTGCTCTATACAAGCCTGCTGTTGTTTCTCTGCTGCCATTGGTCCTGCTGCATTTGTATCCATTGTAGTGTGTTCATAGGTAGGCAGCCACAGCAATCAACATCCCACCAACGGCAGAGCCCAGCACTCTCCCTGGAAAGGACCTAAATCGGGCACAGAAATAGAAAGGTGTTTTTTTCAATTTCAGAACAGTAATTGGTGACATACTCTCCAGATGAGGGCTGGTCACAACTCTCCACACAGTGAGGCATGCTGTGGGGGGTAACCGGGGACATGTCAGCATTGGGCACCCACATTCTGCTTCAGCATGTGCTGGCAATTGCTGAAGGTGCCGTGCTGGCTGATTGAACACCACCTCACAGCTTGAAAGGACTGCCTGTAACACAAACACCTCCCACAAAATTCTACAGCCACCAACAAACACCGAACCCCTCGCAGTATTCTGCACAGGCAATCATTAGACTTGCATGTTAGTTGAGGACTTGAACTTGTGCATGTTGCAAATTGCCTCCAACCAGTATCTGACCTCCAAGAACCTTCAATCAGAATCCATGCAAAATGGGTCATGCAACAATTTCAGGTCGAATATAGGTGGACTTTGCAAATGGAAGCTTCATGTTTTTGACAGTACAATGTTGTGATATCCAACAAACATGGTTTTGGATATCAGACTGACATTCTGCCCACTTTGGGTTGAGTTCCAGCCTTTTCCAGTAATATTTCAGATCTTGAAAAATAAAAAAAGACAGGTGACAACACAAATTGCGCTGAACATGCTCAGCACTGGGCTCCATTCCTGTCCTGTACAGAGTTCAAAGGTTGCGCCCAATAAGGCAGTTGAATTTTTTTTTAAGTACAGCAATCTGATGAAAATTCTGCTATCTGTGATTAGAACTCTGTGCATTCCTTGTGATTTTGGACCATAAAGCACCATTTTTTTCTGTATTCAGAGGGGTGTGGGACAAGCAATGTAATTAATTATATTCACAACAATTTCTTGATAGAAGGAAGCCTGACTTAACACCAAGCCAAAGTGTTTCTGTTTCTTTTGCTTTATGTTTTAGTTGCCCCAATATCATTGCTGGGCAGCTAGTTTGCGATGCAGAATGGCATCAACAGCACGAGTTCAAATCCCATACTGGCTGAAGTCCGCGTGAAGACTTCACCATCTCACTTGAGATGTATCACTGTCACGTTAAACGTACTGCCAGGTATCTCTCTCTGTCTGTCTTTCTCTCCCTCTGTCTGTCTGTCTGTGAGTCTCTCTCTCTCTCTCTCTCTCTCTCTCTCTCTCTCTGTCTGTCTGTCTGTCTGTCTGTCTGTCTGCCTCTCTCTCTCTCTCTCTCTGAGAGAGCAACCTATGGCTCTTGAGGACAATGGCAAGTTTCATCTTCACTGATAAAACTGATGTTTAGATTTCACAAATGTCTATTTTTGGAACTGTGATTGCACTTAAATCCGATGCAATATTGTTTATGCTCAGGGTTTGCATCTAATTATTTATTTGGAGATTGATCTTGTGATCCAAACATCCAAACATGTGAGGCTGCAGTTAGATGGATGTTGCTTATGATGGAAGCATCATAACATTTAAACCGATGTTTCTCTGAATTTACATGTTAATTAATTTTTTTCCCTGCATATTTTATTGTAGCTAATGCTGAATGTGTTTATCAAATCAAGTTTTGATTTAAAAGGATAAGACCATGTAGTAAGGAACCTTGTGTTCAACAAAGCTGAGAGATAGTATCAATTTGTTTTTGTTCGCATAATTAAATTTGTCTAGTAATATGTCTCATTTTAACGTGACTCAAGGAAAATATTTTTTTCTCTGTGCATCCTGAAATTTATATTGTGGAATGTTGCACTCAAAGCAAAGATGAAGCTTATTTCCACATTTTTAGTGGGGTGACCGTCACCAGTTCTGATCCGTGCACTCCAGGACACAAAACTATAAGTACAAACAAAATTCCATGAAAGCAAAAGTTAAGGGAAAGGAGCGCTATTATCATAGCCATGATAATACTGTGTCATATAAGGACCACAGTAAGGAAGAGTATGAAGTAGAACTAGTTTGTATAAAGTTGAGAAATAATAAATGACAGATCATGTACATGGCAGACAGTTTATGTCTTAAGTGACACAAACACTTAAACACAAATTGATTTCCTAACCACCAACTTCTAGTTATAATTCAGGTTCAGTGGTGGACAGGCAACCATTCCACTTCAAAGAGCTGGGGTGAAGTTTCAAATGTGATCATAAAGCCTAAAAGCCTCCATGTCATTCAATTTCTCAACTTGTTTATGATTCTAGCTAATGGAATTACTGGACAAATCAGAGCCCAGAATGAAATCTACTTTGAATTATTATGTTTGTGCTTAACATAACCAGGTGGTCTTTAACTGAAACGCAGCAGGCAATGTTGTAGATTTACTTTAAAAACAAAAACAGAAGTTTATTATGCAAAAGAAATGAAGAAAAAATACAGTAAAACAAACTATTTCCCTTTCACACAGTCACCTATTTTAAAACAAATCGAATCCTATTAATCTGGTTACCAGAGAAAATTCTCTTCAGTATTATATTTCAAAGGCTGAACCGAACTGATGCTTCAGTTTCCCAACTTGAGAATCTGACCGCCTCTTCCTTGAATCTTCATATAGCTGAGCTTAGAATTCTTCAACTCCAACACCTTCAATGTTTTAATCAACCAGATGATTCTAGTCTTGAGCTTTCAAACTAAACTCCTTAAACTGAGGTAACCTGTTTCTTAAATGTTCAAAGCAATCTCTGTATTTCAAGGAAACCATTTTATTTATCAGCTTCAACCAGGAATTCTGAAATCAAAAAGGCATTTCAGGCCATGGGTCTACCCGCCCAAGGCAAAATAAAAACTACCATTCATGACTTCTCAGTGAAGCTTAATGTACTATACTATTTACTTCACCCATTGAATTCTCCCAATTTAAACAAATTTCCATTAGCCTCGAGGGACGATTGCTCTCAGACTGCTTTTAAGGGTAGCCACCATAGCTGCAGAATTACTTCCAAGTTTGATTTACACAAACCAAATATCTGAGGCCCACGCAGCCAGTAAGAAAATTAGAGACAATGCTGATCCAAACTACAACATAAGTGGTGTTAACATACATATAAATCATAGAATCCCTACAGTGTGGAAACAGGCCATTTGGCCCAACAAGTCCACACTGACTCTCTGAAGAGTAACCCACCCAGACCCATTCCCCCTACCCTATTACTCAACCTTTGCCCCTGACTAATGCACCTAGCCGACACATTCCTGAACATTATGGGCAATTCAGCATGGCCAATTCACCTAACCTGCACATCTTTGGGTTGTGGGAGAAAACCGGAGAACCCGGTAGAAACCCACACGTACACAGGGAGAATGTGCAAACTCCACACAGTCATCCAATACTGTAATCAAACCTGGGTCCCTGGTGCTGTGAGGCAGCAGTGTTAACCACTGAGCATCATTGCCTCTAATTTTCTTACCAGCTGCATGGGCCTTAGATGTTTGGTTTGTGTAACTCAAAATAGCACACCTTAAATCATAACTTGACTCTTAGTCACTGGAATTCCCCAAGTTGTATGAAACTTATCATGTGTTCAAGTGATACCTTGATGGATGCACATATCTCCAGCATCCATTGTGCCTGAGTGAGGAAACCCTACAATTGACACCTTCTCATCATCCCACTCCAAGGTTCCCCAGCAGTCTTTCAACATTTACCCATCCTTCCCACAGCTGACTGTGTTCTAAATGATGATGTATATTCATTTGGGTATCCTTTTAAAAGTCAACATGCAGTACAATAACCAGTTAGGAAGGAAAATGATATATTGAACTTTATTGCAAGGGTTGTTTTGATTCAAGAATAAGGAAAGTTTCACTGCAATTGTACATGGCAATGAAGAGCTTACAACTAGAGTACTGTAAACAGCGTTGGTCTCAATCACCTGCAGGGAGAAAGAAATGATCAATGAATTGATTTCTGCCTTGGGAGGATTGTCACATGAGGTGGAATTGGCTTATATTATTAATGTTTAGAAGAATGAGACATAGGTTTCTCAGCAGGCTTGACAGGGTCAATGCTGACAGCCAGTTTCCCCTGACAGGTGAGTTTCAGACAAAGGGGCATAGTCTGAGATAAGGACATGGCTGTTTCAATTTGGGTGAGGAGAATTTATTTTCACTCAGAACTTTTAAGTTCTCTGCCTCAAGTACATTCATTGAGTATGCTCAAGACTAAGATCAATAGGTTTTTGGACTCAAAGTGAATCTATGGACATGGAGGAATAAGCAAGAAAGTGAAGTTCAAGAATCAGCAAAGGATCTCATTAAATAATGGTGCAAACTCAAGAGGCCGTGTGCCCACAGCTGCTCTTGTTGTAAGTGTTCCTTACTGTTTCTTCTGTCCCACATGGATTAGAATACAGAATGCATTTTCAGATTGATTGCCTTTGATCATTCTACTCTTCTGTCATGTTGACTGGTGACCATTCATGGAATAATTAGGAGGTGAATCATATGAAAGAGAGGCGGAGTGCTGAATCTTTCCATATTGATGCAAACTGGTTTTTTTGATGAACTGTGATTCATTGCTCACAACCCATCATGGCTCATGATGACTTTCTTCATGAACTTGCATTCATCATCTCAATCATTATGTAAACCAGCCTTTTTGGTGCACATCTTGAGGAATTCGAAAAAGGCAGAAGCACTCACTGCAGCTCAGACTTGGTGCTGACACCATGTTTAAATCCTACCTGCACACCACGTCACACTGCAGGTCAGGAACTGTCCTTAACACTGTCTTAGCCTGTTTTATCCAAGAAAATGGCTGAGAAAAGAATGTTAGCTCTGGCAACAGACCAAGGAGTTATGTAAATCCTGGGGAACGGAGTAGTGGTGAGAAAGACTGAGAGATATCCTGTTGACTGACAAAGGAGACTCAGCCAGCCTGGAACAAGTCAGTGGACCATGACAGTGATGTCCATGCTAAGCACAATGCATAACACTGCAGGTAGCAGCTTAATGATCTTCTCCATTCCGCAAGGGTAAGTCTGCTGCCTGACACTCTCAACACCAGAACTCATTCTAACACTGCTACTGCACATGCCACTCAGCAAGTTCTATGGACTAATCCCATTCGTGCATGTGTCATGCCGGTTCAATAGCTCTCATCCACCTCATCCTCTCACACTGCTAACCCAAGTGCTTCCTAATCACTTACAAAAAATACCCTACCTCCTCTTCTGCACTTGCTTCACCAGTAACAGTTATTCCACCCACTTTCATCATAATCAGTTCCTCAGTGTGTCCCATGGCAAGAAAAACCTGGATGGATGTCTCTCCAGTACTCCACTGATCTAACTGTAATACAAGTAGTGACTGTACTTGATCTGCAGAAATGACCGTGGCCTAATTTCAGGGCTACAAAGAGATGGGTACCCAGACCAACGGCAAAGTATGACTTATCATAGGTTGGAATTGGTTAACTGACGGAGATGATGACTGACTGACTATCGTTTCCCATCATCCCACTGATGACTAGTCACCAGTGACTTTCGTACATGGCCAGTTATTAAATTGCAAACACTGTGCTTGCCATGGGCACATGCAATCAATGTGAAATTGATTTGAAACAGCGTCATTCAGAAACGTGAGCAATCCCTTGATGTCCAATACTCCAAATCATGACAAACTGCCTGTCTCTCCTTCTGCAATATGAAACAATGCCATGGAACAGAATCTAGCAGCCCTTGCGAGTAAGCACAAAGTAAGTGAGCACTAAGAAGTGAAGCTAACTGCCATCCTGTAAAGATGCATGAGAAGCATGTATGTCCATGCATTAGCAGAATGTATGCCTATGCACACAATGTGACCCAACAGAAGGATGTGTGTCATTGGTGACCCCGAGCTCCAAAGTTAAGCCCTGAAGGGCTGAAATGCTACGTGCAAATTAGTCCAAAATCAGACATGATGATGATGTGAGTGATTTCCCAGCACCAACTTGCATGGGTGAAGGGTGGAAGTGGACAGTGTTCATGGAGCGTGCAGTGACATTGTGTTGAAGACCGGGTTCAGTGATGGTCCAAAGAGCAAACCGTGCACAATAAGCTGCAGGTGCCAGATTACCACTTTGACTTTCATCTTGAGAATTGGTACCATCTAGTTTCTCAGAAAAGGTGAGGACAGTTCGAAGCTGTTGAGAAATGGGGTGAGTTAGGCTATTAATTAGATACAAACGTGTGAAAATAAGATAGTTGCCATTCATTGGTGACATTCTGAACCTGCCATTTAAAACTTAAAGGAAATTCTGCATTATTTTTCTCGTGATATTTTACCACATTTCGTGCCATTATCCAAGGGAACAGTAAATTCCCTTTTTTTTCCAGTTATGGTTACTTTGTACCAGGGCTGTGGTGAATGCTCATGATTAAATGTACATTTGTTTGTGTACTTTTAAAGCACAAATCTAATTGACCCACTCTCCAACATCTAAAATATGAATGTGTTTGACTGGATATAACACACTGAAAATTTTCAACTCTGATTTCTACTTTGTACTTTCGTCTGATAAGTTTCTCATCTGTTGTCTATGTATGCACACACCTTGACAGAAAATCAACTATAGAAAAATCTCTTGCTGCTATTAGCAAGTCAACTGGGGCGGCACAGTGGATCAGTGGTTTGCACTGCTGCCTCACAGCGTGAGGGACTCTGGTTTGATTCCCACCTCCGGCAACTGTCTGTGTGGAATTTGCACATTCTCCCAGTGTCTGTGCGGGTTTCCTCCTGCAATCCAAAGATGTGCAGGTCAGGTGAATTGGCCATGCTAAATTGCCCACAGTGTAAGGTGCGTTAGTCAGGGGTAAATATAGGGTGGAGGAATGGGTCTTGGTGGGTTAATCTTCAGAGGGTTGGTGTGGACTTGTTGGGCCAAAGGGCCTGTTTCCATACTATAGGGAATCTAACTATTTGGGTATTTATCAACACTTCCTTTCTATCCTATTTCTTGTCAAAGCAAACAAATACAATCAGAAACAAGATTAAATACTGTAATGGAAGTAATTTCTGCTTTATTTTGATAAGCAATATGTAGCAGTGTCAAATTATTGGTTTGGTCATTTGTATTTTAAATATTATTTACCTCCAACTTGTAGTCATTCGTATGAATTTTCATTTGTTCAGTACAGACTACAGATTTTAACAGATGTATCTGATTTTGAACCTTGCGACAATTATTTCAACTGCAATTTGGAGAAAAAGTCTGGATTTTGATGAGGACTAAATATTCAAAATATGCACTTGTGCTAAGCAAGTGTATTTTGCTGATCAGCATATGAGCCACTGTAGCAGCATTTTTCTGAAGTCAGGTGTTAATTTTTAAGATATAAGGAATAATTGAAATACAGGATTAAAATAGCAAGTGTTTCTACAACATAAATACATGAATTATCTCTTTTCAACTTTCATAATCTGAATTTAATACCTGAGACCTTTGTAGACTAAAATCATTTCTAAAGAAGACAAATACTGATGTCAAATGAAGGACACAATGAGAAGGATGAAGTATATGTGGTTAACGATGATGGTCAAGGAGAAAATCTAAACTAAGGAATACTACGTGGTGAAAACAAGTGACAGGCTAAAAGATTATTTTTCAGGAACCAGCAGTGGATGACTGAAAAGCTAATAAAAAGGAAGAAAATTAATTAAAAATAATTTGGTGAGAAATATGAAAACACACATTCTGTGGCTGAGAGGAGCTAAAATGGATACGGGACCGTTGGAGGATGCAACTGAGAAATTGATCATCGGGAAAAGATTAGATTAGATTACTTACAGTATGGAAACAGGCCCTTCGGCCCAACAAGTCCACACTGACCCGCAAAGCGCAACCCACCCAGACCCATTCCCCTATATTTACCCCTGCACCTAACACTACGGGCAATTTAGCATGGCCAATTCACCTGACCTGCACATTGTAGGACTGTGGGAGGAAACCAGAGCACCCGGAGGAAACCCACGCAGATACTGGGAGAATGTGCAAACTCCACACAGTCAGTCACCTGAGGCGGGAATTGAACCCGGGTCTCTGGCGCTGTGAGGCAACAGTGCTAACCACTGTGCTACCGTACAACCCACAGATGTATGGCTGATAATTTAAACCATTATTTTGCACCAGCCTTCACAGTGGAAGGCAATAAATATCCGGAAGATATCAGATAACCAAGGTGCTAAGGGGAAGAAAAGGTTGTGTAACAGTGTCTATCTAACGAATGATATATTTGATAAGTTAGTGGGGTTGAAGGCTAACAAATTGCCAGGACTATTGGCCAGCATTCAAGGGTTTATAGTAAGTGCATGCAGAGGCAATAGAGAGGTGTTGGTTTGAAATATTCCAAACTCACTGGATTCTGGGAGATTTCTTGTAGATCAGAAACCATCAACTTTACTCACCTGTTCAAGCAGAAAGAGAAATAGTAAGCAGGAAACAATAGGCCAATTAGGTCTGTTCTTAGGAAAATGCAAATATCCATTGTAAGCATTGAAACAATAGGACATTTCGAAAAACTTAATGCAATCGAACAGAGTTCTTGTGAAAAAGAAACTATATTTCCCAAATTTGCTAGACTCCTTTTCAGGATATAACAAGTTGACTGGATAAAGGAGAATCAGTAGATGTGGTTTATTTGGATTTCCAGAAAGCATTCGATATGGTGCTACATAAAAAGTTATTGCACAAGACAGGAGCACATGGTATTGGGGATAATGTTTTAGTGTGTATTGGCGATTAGTTAATACACAGAAGGGAGACAGTCAGCATTAATGTGTCTTTATCAGGTTGAAAATACATAATGAATGTCATGCCACAAAAATGAGTTCTGCAGCCTCCATTATTTCCAGTTGATATTAATGATTTGCAGCAGGCAAAATAGATGGTAGGCATGTGTGGGGACAGAAAGAATATGCACAGTATTATAGCTGGATTGGGTGAATGGGCAAAAACTAGGCAAATGGAGTTTGATGTGCAAAAGTGTGATCTACAACTCAAAACTAATACTATTATTTAACTGGAGAGATTCTCAAAATGAGTACTTTGGAGAGAAATCCAGGTATTCTTGTGCATGAAACATCAACTGTTAGCATGCAGATATAGCTAATAATTAAGAAAGAAAATGGAATTTTGATATTTATTGCAGAGGGTTGGAGTTTTAAAATAGGTGAGTTTTGTCACAATTTTACAGGGTAATGAGTGACGTCGGATCTAAGGTATTTTGTAAAGATTTAGTCCCTGTATGCAAGGAAGGATATTTTAGCATTGGGTACAATTCAAAAAGATGGTTTAGACAGATTCCTGGGATGAAGGGATTGACTTATAAAGAACAGCAAAGCAGGTTATGCCTTTATTCATTAGAGTTTCGTAGAATAATGTGATATTGTTGAAACAAACCAGTTTCTGAAAGAGTATGACATTGAGAAGATGTTTCCACTAGTGAGGGAATCTCAAACTACTGAACGTAATTTCAGAATAAGGGGACAGTCATTTAAAACTAAGATAGATGGAAGAAATTCTCATGTCTGATTCTCAGAGAATAGTTAAAGCCTGGAATTCTCTATGCAAGACAGTGGTGGTGATGATCACTGAAAATATTTGAAGAGGAGGTAGGTAGAATTTTGAAACAACAAACAGTTGAAAGTTATAACCTGGGCGAAAGAGAAATTGAAGTCTGGGCAAATCAGCCATGATTTTATGGAGTGGCATGGCAGATTAAAGAGGATGAGTGGCCAACTCCTGTTTCCATTTGTTGTGTGCTCATATGGATCTGAACTGGCTATGAAATTGTAATTTCATCCAGATGTATTGAAACCGAGCAGCTGGTCATGTGTCAAGAATTTTGCATCGTTGCTTTATTCCCAATTGCCTGATAATTTCACTGATTAAAAGATGAACGATTGCCTGCCAATTATTGAGTTTGAAAAGACAATGGAAATAAGACTTATGAAGCATAATAGCAGCAGTTTGCTTGACAGAGCAAAAAGAAGGAAAATTAAATGTGTAACAACAGAAACCGCAAAGCCTACTGTCTCCCTCCCTGTGCTATATAATTTGTCAAAAGAAGTGCCCAGTGAATTTGTATAAACAACCATTCACTGAGCACTCCAGGATTCTACAAATGCTGTTGCTGAGGCAACAAAACAATGGCTAAGTAGCTGTGGACTCAAGTTTGATCTGCCAACACCAGAACTCTGAAAGAAATTTAAACAAGATCTGCTTTGATTTTCCTGCTTATCATAGACAGTCCTCCACTCTTTTTAAACTTATTATCTATGTTTGAGGTTGATGTTGCTTTTCTGGTTTATTAAATAATAGCAATTGTCCTCACTCAAGAAAATCTTGACATTAGTTCCTCAAATTTGAACTTGTTAAACATATTTTTAATTGAGGTGTGAGTGCATTACTCTGAAAACAGAAGCCAAAATGTTATGACTGACTGAGACGAAGAGAACTGGGCTGATTTCCCCTTTTCACCTGGATACAGCAACATTATTGTGTGGGGGACCAATATTATAAGTCTTGAACTTAACTTGCTCAATAGATTTTTGATATGCGGGACTGAGCACTTGTTTGTCGCCCCTAGAGTGGCAATCACCTGTTTGGGTTGAATGTATATCACTACATGATGGTTTGATACTGCTGTACTTTATTCGTTGGATAACTTTCCAGCAATTTTATTCATTTTTTTCCACAGTTTTCTTCCTGTGAATTACCACACCATATTTTGCTGTACCTATGTCAACAATTTGCAAACAAGACATCTGGTTTAGTATTTCTGACCAATGTTATTTGATTCAGTAGATTTAGAATGCTTGATTTTTGAATGAAGGTTTGGTTGAGATTTGGGGACAGCAAATAAAGTGACTGACATTTTCACACTAGAAATTTGATTTTTGTTTGTCTTTAAATCTACATTTCTGAGACTGAGCTTGTGGTCACATTGTAAATATTGATCTGACCTTTCACACCACTGGTCTATGAAGTGGGAAAATCATCCACTAGAGCATTTGTTTCCGTTGTGGTGTTCCATGACTATGATTGTGGACATTGGAACTCTTATTTATTGAAAAATAAATACTACAGAAGAAAAAGATCATTCAGCATGCTATGTCCAACAACACTGAGGCAGTAAAAGTTGACTTTTTGATAATTATCCAAAATTGTATTCTCCTCGATTTCAATCATTAGAAACTTAACCGAATGAAAGAAAAATGTTGGGTGACATTGACCATGAAAGAATGTTAATTCTGTCAATTTTATCCGTAGATTCAGATGTGGATAACATTGCTCAGTCCTGACTGTCATGAGAAAAACTTTTGGTTACCATGTATTGGTGGTAAAATGTCTTGCACCTGTAGAAAGAGAATGTTGAGATTATGAATCTCCTGTGGTTGATGTTACCAGGACCTATGAGACTTTGAAGGAAGAAAAAGGTTAAATTAAATATTTGTACTCCTAACCAAATACATGGAAATACCAATAGAAACAATAGAAATCATGACCTGAATTTGTGCTGCCTATTGGTAAACAGCAACAAAGCGTGAATTTAATAGACAATGCTCTTCTATCAGTAAACTTGCTGATGGGTAGGAAATTAAAATATGGATGTCGAGGGGAGAGTTAATTTAAAGGTTGAATTGTGAAGCACAGGGACTTGGACTTCAGCTGTTGTTATATGAAAGTCATTAATCCAAACATGAAACAGAAGCTCATTTATGGCAGTTATTATGGTACCACAGGAAATGAATACATCAAATGTCCAGATGCTGCTGAATATTTCTGTCATTGGGTTGCACAAAAGCCAGAAGCTGCTTTGGCCTTACTGGATACTTCTTCAAGAATTTAGAACCTGGCAGCTGCCAAAGGTGGTATCATGAACAAGCAAAAGTTAATACACATCACTTTAAACAAAATTGCATCATTTGTACCGAGTTGATATGGCATTGGAAAACAGTATACTGTAAACTTTTGCTTTTCTCAAACTTTAGAAAAGTAGTTGCATGCAAATGTTCAAAGATGTTTCCAATCATATTGCATAAATGTTAATACAGGAAACATGTGGAAAATGTGGAAATAATTATTAGCTGTTCAATGCAATAATTATTAGCTATTCAATGCAAATGAAATTGCAGTTGGTTAGATTTTTTAAGTTACTTCATTTCGATGACTATTAGACAAACAAATGTCTTTGAATTAAACACTTCTAAACCTTGGTAGGAGTTAATTGCTCTTAAATCAATAAAGTCTGAAAAATAGTAAAAGTAAAAGTTAATAAAAAAAGATTTTGTTAGGTAATAATAGCCTTTAAACAGAAATGATCAGCTTTGCTTTTCACAACTGTTGCTGGAATGCTGCCAACAGCATTTCATTTGAGCCAATTAAATTGTAAAACATTTAATATTCTTAAAATTAATGTTATTTAAATTCATACTAATAAAGTGGTCCCTTCATAGCTAGCCATCTTAATAAATTCTTAATGTTTAAAATTCACTAATTTTAATGAAATTACAAGTAGATTGTTATTTTATTGACAGTAAACATTTAAAAGTGGATCTGAAGTTGTATTTAATAAAACTTCAACAAAAATTTCTGGAAACACAATTTATTTTTCTCTTATTTTTAAGGGCTTGTGGCTGTTGGTGCTACATATGTGCAAAATGAAGAAAAGCTTAATAGTCGAGCAGATGGGGAAATTAATTTCTTTATTTTTACCAATGCAATTAATGTCAATCATAATTACTGCATGTATAATCATAACTTGTAGGAAACAACTTTAGTGTCTATCCACTGATGTAACAGGAGTTGGTCAAGGGTATTGAGGAGCAATCAGTGGAGGAACTCCTCAGGAAAAGATCAATGAACCAACAATTATCAATTCCTTCAGTACATCTATTTTTAAAGTCAAGTCTGGGGGGTCTCATTGATTTTCCACAATGGTCACCAGCACTTGAGCTGTGATGGAATGAAGAAGCCATGACATCCAGGCTATAGTGCCAAATAACAAATAATATTTGCATCAGATAAATGTCTGAATGTCTTCACCCATATTCAGTGATATTAGAACATAGAACATAGAACAATACAGCACAGAACAGGCCCTTCGGCCCACGATGTTGTGCCGAACTTCTATCCTAGATTAAGCACCCATCCATGTACCTATCCAAATGCCGCTTAAAGGTCGCCAATGAATCTGACTCTACCACTCCCACGGGCAGCGCATTCCATGCCCCCACCACTCTCTGGGTGAAGAACCCACCCCTGACCTCTCCCCTATACCTTCCACCCTTCACCTTAAATTTATGTCCCCTTGTAACACTCTGTTGTACCCGGGGAAAAAGTTTCTGACTGTCTACTCTATCTATTCCTCTGATCATCTTATAAACCTCTATCAAGTCACCCCTCATCCTTCGCCGTTCCAACGAGAAAAGGCCGAGAACTCTCAACCTATCCTCGTATGACCTACTCTCCATTCCAGGCAACATCCTGGTAAATCTTCTCTGCACCCTCTCCAAAGCTTCCACATCTTTCCTAAAGATGTGTTATCAATTTTCTAGAACTTCCCATCATGTAAAGATTGAAATAGTCCAGTTATATCAACACTATGGAGGGGGTGATGACATAATGGTAATGTCAATAGACAAGTAATCCATAAGGCTAATATTCTGGGGACATGTATTTGAAACCCACCACAACAGATAGTGAAGTTTGAAATTAATAAATTTGGGAATTAAAAGCTGGTCTAATGGTGACCATGTAACCAGTGTCAATTGCCATGAAAACCCATCTGCCCATTCATACCCTTTTATGGAAAGAAATTTGCCACCTTTGTCTGGTCCAGCTTACACGTGACTGCATGCATACAGAAATGCTGCCTCCTCAGCAAGGCCTACATCCCAAGAATACGAAAGAAACCAAAACAGACCAATGAGTATAACACCTTCATATTGCTCAATGCCTCACCACCCATCTGGCCATCTGGCACATTAGAACACGAAGCAGAGCACTATGTGGGTGGATGTGGCTGCAGCAGCCCATGAAGTTTGTCATAGTTTATTATAAAACATTTCTTCACCCCAGAAGTTCCACCATTCCAATATCACTGAATTCTGATTGTAGGATGCACCATCAGAAGTTCAATTGACATGCCTTTATCGAGTATTTGACAGCATTTCTGAGGAATGTGGAATCTTTCAATTGTAATTAAGGATCCAAAATAGTCAGTTGGACTTTAAATGCCTGGATAAGGAATAACATAGAGAAGGGGCAAAAGAGTATATAAAAGGAAGAACATTCATGGGAAGAAGATGAAGATACAACACAGAGTAAGGCACTGGGTCTGGTTGAAATGGCCTGCGCTTTTGCTGTGGGCTATAAAAAAATTTGTTGAATTACTGAAGTATAGAATTCCTACAGTGCTGAAAAAGGCCATTGAGCCTATCAAGTTTGCACTGACTTTCTAAGGAACATTCCACTGTGACCAGCACGCCATCCCCATAAATCCACTTTTACCACGGCTAACCCACCTAAACTGCATATCCCTCGACACTAGAAACAATAAACAATGGCCAGTCTGCCTCACCTGCACATTTTTGGACTGTAGGAATAAATTGGAGCAATCGGCAGAAATCCATGCAAACTCCACACAGACATGATGTGGAAGAGCTGGTCTGGTGTTGGACTCTGATGGACAAAGTTAAAAATCACACAACACCAGGTTGTCGTCCAACAGGCTTATTTGTAAGCACTAGCTTTCAGAGTGCTACTCCTTCATCAGGTGGTTGTGGAGTATAAGATCATAAGACACAGAATTTGTAGCAGAAAATTGTAGTCATACAGTAATATATTGAATAAGCCTGGATTGTTAAGCCTTTCATCTTTTAGAATGGGTTGTGTGATTTTAAACTTTGTCTGAACAGACAGTCACCCAAGGCTGGAATTGAACCTGTGTCACTGGTGCTGTGAGGTAACAGTGCTAACCAGTGAGCCACTCTGCTTCCCAGATGCAATAAATGCCAGTTTATTAAATTAACCCTGAATAAATGTAAATACTAGCTATAAATGTGTTCTGGTGAAGATGGACTTTTTATTTAATTCTTTCATAGGATGTGGACATCACTGCTGAGCCCAGTATTTATTGCCCAGAGGGCAGTTAAGAATCAACCACATTGCTGTGGGTATGGGGTCAGGTGTCAGCCAGATCAGGCAAGGACAGCAGATTTGCTTCCCTCAAGAACATTGGTGAACAGATGGATCAGCAATGGTTACATGGTCACCATTAGATCTGCTTTTTATTCTATATTTTTATTGAAATCAATTTTCACCATCTGCTCTGGAGCTATCCAAACCCACCTTGCCAGAACATCAAGCAAGGAAATGGATTATCAAGTCCAGTGCCATGACATCAAAACCAAGGGAATTAAAAAGACTTCAAGAGATATGATGTGACTGAGTTGGACTGAGGTGGACAAAGTTAAAAGTCACACAGCACCAGGTTCTAGTCCAACATTTGAAAGTACAAGCTGTGAAAGCTTATACTTTCAAATAAACCTGTTGGACTATAATCTGGTGTTATGTGATTTTTAACTTCAAGAGTTATGACAAACTAAGGATAATGAAACAAAATTATACTGAAATGGCTATAGAAAATATAGAGGAAAGACTAGGAAGGCCAACAAGTATGATGAAGAATGACTGATTCATAAAATGAAGAGAAATAGTAAAAGAATTTTACAAATATATGATAAGATAATTTCATGTAAAAACATAACCTTCTAATGAAGAAATTACAGATGTTAAGTGGCTATTTTTCTCCAGATTTCACATGAGCAATGATTAATGACATTTTCTGAACGAGAATCCTGTAAATAATTAAAATCTTCAAAGAGTGAATATATTGGAACATTGTTCTCCTGAATCAATGTAAATGGCTTGAAACTGAGCATGAGAATACAGTTGTCTATATTTATAATTGACACTTCTTATTCTTATTTTTCATGCAATTCATCTGATTTGAGCATTCTAAGCCCAAATTGCATTCAACATAATTTGAGTTTTTGTGATCTCTTATGCTCATTTTTGAAAAGATCACACTAAAAGCAGACTTTTGCCTGCAAACCAGTTACATCCTCTGTAAATTAATCACCACTGGGAGTTTCTGTTAAATACACTCATTAGCAGGTCTTTGATAAAGCTTTAAATATAAGCTGGAACCTTTGGGTGTGAGGACACTAATAGATGTGTTTTAATTGGTTTTGGGTGTAAGGTTATTTGAAATTGACTTATGGAATTGAATATTGTACCTCACTATTACTGAAAATAAATTATGTACGTTTTAAGTTGCTTTGGCTGTTTAGAATAAGGAAATTCTCTAAGTCGATTGACACTAGGATTCAAAATGCTGCTTTTTGTGATACATACTTTATCTGTAGTATTCAAGCTTCACCATGTTACAGTTAAGATACATCAAGGAATATATGTCAGGACACTTCAATTACATTTTAAAACGTTGCCTGATTATGTTGGCTCATAGTAGACTTCGGTTTTGCAACGAACAAATGGGTTTGAACAAAACCTGGGATACAGAAAGAATTTTAAAAATGGATGCAATTCACAGTTTGCACCAAAGTGAGACAGTCAACTGCAATATCTGCATTTGCAGATAACAGAAAAATTGGTGGATTTTGTTATCTCTGAAGGGATTGTATGTGACTTCAGCAGGATGTGAGAGGTTCATACATTGGGCAGATAGAAATTTCATGCAGAGTACATTTTGAGAGGGAACAAGAAAAAATGGGCCTTGTTTATGACTTGAAAATGGACTTGAAAGCCTGAATAGAAGTGTTCACATGCATAAAACTTCTGAAATCGCAGAAAAAAATGACAAACATTCTTTTAGAATCATGAATGGGATCCTATATTTATAAGTAGATGCATAAACAGAGGCTTGAAAAACAAACTGAATTCAAGACTGACACCTTCATACAGATGTAACTTTAGTCTGTTTTATCATTTTTAACTACAACCTTTCGTAATCCTAATCACTTTAATTTCATGAAGTCACAGTATTAATCAGCATGGAAACAAACTTTTTGGTACAACTCATCCATGCTGACCATATATTCTAAAATGATCTTGTCCCATTTGCTGGCACTTGGCACATATACGTCTAAGCCCTTTGTATTCGTATACTCATGCAAATGCCTTTTAAATGTTGTAATTATACCAGCCCCCACCACTTCCTCTGGCAGCTCACTCCATGCATCACCCTCTGAGTGAAGACGTTGTCCCTTAGGTCCCTTTTCTCTCTCCCTCAAAACCTGTGCACTCTAATTTTTGACTCCTCCACCCCAGGGAAAAGACTTTGTCTATTTACCCTTTCCATGCCCCTTGTGGTTTTATAAACCTCTATATTAGGTCATCCCCTCAGACTCTGACACTCCAGTGAAATAGCCCCAGCCTCTCCCTATAGCTTGAACCCTCCAACCTTGGCAACATCCTTGCAAACCGTTTTTGAACATTTTTAAGTTTCACAACATCCTTCCTATAGCAGGGAAACCAGAAATAAATGCAGTATTCCAAAACTGGCCTAACCAATGTCCTGTACAGCGACAACATGGCCTCCCAACTCTTGTACTCAATACATTGACTAATAAAGGCAAACATAAAACATACCTTCTTCACTATCCTACCTAACTGCGGCTCTACTTGCAAGGAACTATAAACCTGCACTCCCTGGTTTCTTAGTTCAGCAATACACCATTAAGTTTACAAGTCTTGCCCTGATGAAATATAGTTTGCAGAAAGCCTGTTGATCAATGTAATTTTAACAAATGTTTTCTTTCTCATCAATGAATCATGTATTAGAGTTGTCTGATGATTTAGAAACTGGAAAATCATCCAGGAACATCTGGTTATCTGATAAGAAGAGATAGATATCTTGAATTAGCAATATTTAATAGGAACTGTATTATTTTATCAAAATATTTTTCTCCTATCTTTAAATGTTTTGGACCAAGTCACAGTATTAATTGTCATTTGGAAGTTTACGTCAATCTCCAGAGAGAAATGTCACAGGGGCGAACCTTTCCTATCATTATCAAAGCATTTGTTTGTTTGGAGAGTTGTTAAAGATTACTTTGTTTATCTATTTTGATTAAATCAAAAGCTTTTAGCTAAGTATTTTTAAATAGTTCAAGTAAAGTTGAAAGACCAGCTAAATGTGTGGAAGCACAACTTATGTCTGTTAGCATATTGCTGTTTAAGCAAGATGATCCAATAGATAGCTGCACTTTATGGTGTAATACTTCAACATCAGATGAAGTATAATCCAAAGGCTTTGATTAGTTTAATGATTGCCTCGGTGAAAGTGCCAACCACTTTGAGCATCACTGAGGCCGAATGCAAGTAAAGACCATAGAGTCCAGAATGTCTCACTCACCCACCTCATCAGTATTGGCCTATTCAACCAGCACAGAACCCAAATGTCTCTTCCATCCCCTCCAGGGTAGAAGCAAGTCATCCTCGAACCTGAGAAACAACCAAAGAAGATAATCATAAACAATGTTACTATAGTAATGCACCAACTGACCTATACGTCCATGGACTCATAAACAAATTATAACTAACTCTTTTCAAAACCTACAACATTTATGGCAGTGCAGCTTTGTTTTACGCTGGCTTTCTTAGCATTTTATGCATATTGCTTTTGGTTTACACGTTGTTGGACCTCTGTATAGGTACTTTTTGTTAATTTTATCCTGAAGCTTTTGTGGAGAAGACCTTTAACTGGCTGGTTTAGAGGTGAGGTTTGCTGCAATCCATTTTCCAATAAGAGACACAATCTTCAGGTTAGAAGGATAGAAAGCTTGGATCAATAGGTGGCATTTTATAGTCTGTGCTTTTTAAGATGAATAAGTGCTGTAAAGAATACATTATAATGCCTGGCTGGATGTTAAATCTTTGTTTGTACTGTTTCATTACATGAGTTGCTATTTGCCCAACATAATAATGTTTCAGTCCCATTTGACTCAGCCTGTTGAGCTCATGGTAGAAAAAGGAATTATTTTACATTGAAATGTATTACATGATGTTGAAATTTTAAAACTAATTTAATCTCCACAAATCCACACTGTTCTTAAATTTTAGTTATATACTTTGTAAGATCAAATCTCTTGATCAGATTTGTAACTCCCATACATGCATCGTCTTTACACAATTTTACCTACTTATATAAGGCAATTCATTCAACACGCAACTACATTCCTTTTGTCACTGAATCACAATTCAGGAAGGATAATTGGTGCTCCATTGTTAGGTAGATTTGATCTTACTTTGAATGGCAGGCAATGACTAATACGATTCTACAGACATCAGAGCTTGGACTTTAGCTATTGACAATAAGCATTAATGATGGAGATGAGAGCACAAAACGTAGCACCTCCAAATTTACAGACAATACAAAGCTGGGTGGAAGGCTAAGCTGTGAGGAGAATGAAGAGGTGCTTCAGTATGATATGGACAAGCTGAGCAAGTGGACAAGTGCATGACAGATGCAGTGTAATGTGGATAAATGTGAGGTTTTACACTTTAGGGTAAAAACCAATAGCACCTGGAATCAAAGGATATGGGGGAAAGCAGGTATAGGCTTTTGTGATGGAGGATCAGCCAGGATCATGATGAATGGCAGAACAGACTTGAAGGGCCGAATGCTCTACTACTGCTCCTGTTTTCCCTGTTTGTGTTCAAATGTTAGTGAGTCCAGATGTAGTATGCAAACCCAAATCTCCAGATTCCAATCCACTCAAGAGACTTGTGCATAAAACAGAAGCTAAAACAAGCCCAGTTCATTACTTCATGGAGCATTGGGAATATGTTAATCCTCCAATGGAACACAAAATTAAGATTGCATGTTGTCACATGACTGTAAAGATCTCTGAACCCTATTTCAAAGAGTGGGCACTTATCCCTAGTGACCTGATCAATATTTATCCCTCAACCAGTATCATTTGAAACAGATCATCTGGTTGTAATTTTGTGGCTGATTGTGCACAATCATCTGCTGCATTTTACATTCGGGACAGTGTCCAACACTTGGTAGCACTTTGAGATGTCCTGAGATTGATCAAGGTGCCATATCAATGCAAGTCCTTTATTTTTGATTTTTATCTCTCAGATTTTTTATGGCCTTCCGGATCTCATTTCAAGGAGCAGTATTGCAATTGCACATCTTTTCCTTTTGATTTATATCTCTCAGATTTTTTACGGTCTTCTGGGTCTCATTCCAAGGCACAGCACTGCAATCACATTCAATCAGTTATGAGAATGATTTAAACTTCTTTACTTCTAACATAAACCTGCTTTGTAATCTTCATGGATTTTAACAGCCTGAAAATGGTTTCCATTCAAGTAAGAAGTGATAATACTTAATGCATTATTTATATTCATGGCAAATGATCCCCTGTGTATATTTGAGCATTTAGGTTTGTTTTCAGGTAAAATGGGAAATAACAAACCCTAACAGACTTTGATAAGTGTCAAGATCACAAGCCAAGGCATAAATACATGAAGCTTTTACCTCATCCAGTTGCTCTTGTAATGTGGAAGGCGAGCAGATAACTGGAAAAGTCACCTGCCCCACTCTCAGCAATGATACCTTTCAATTTACTTCAAATCGCACAAACTGCACTTTTATCTTCTAAGTGCTATTAGAATTTCAACCACCATTTTGCCATTCCTTTAACTTTTAGTACATACAGCTGTTGGCTGTAATTTTCACATGATTGATTCATACCAGAAATGTAACATTACCTGGGAAGAGAAATGTAATGATTTGTTACAGTGCTTACTGCAGGGTTCCAGAAGCTTGGCAACTGACATTTGTATTGTAACTCCTGCTGTCAAACATCAAACTGCTTTCACTTCATTCATTCGCATGACAAAGTTTCTGCGGCTGTTATTGTCCACCGCTGCCCAACATTCATTTCCATATATCTCCTACTCCTTGCCGTCTACTTTCTCCCATCCACTCCCTCCCGCTGCCTGATTCTTGCAATCTGATCCATTGCTTTCTTGTTTCCTGCCCCATTGTAAGCACTCCCTCACATCAATTACACCAGTCCCAATTACCCCCCCCCCCATTCTTTTCACCATTCCTCAACCAATTCGACTTCCCATTTTGTTCGCCCTTTCCTCCCATTGCTGCTCCTTTACACTTAAGTGGTTAGAAGTGATGAGCGTTTAGAAGGAGCAATGAGTGGAGATGAATCAGCACAATGAGAGGAAATGGTGAAGAAAGTACAGGAAACAAGAAGTGTACAGACATAATAACTGTCCAGGCAGTGGGTGGAGGGGAACAGGAGGGACAATGAGCAGGAGAAACATAAGAAATAGGAGTAGGAATTGGCCATTCAATCCCACAAGCCCATCCTTCCATTCAATCCGACCATGGTTGTCTTTCCCCAGGCCTCAACTCCACTTCTGTAAAAGCTCAGCACAGTTCTCAACTCCACAGTAATTGAAATCTTCTGACCACCTCTTTAAATACTTCGAGTGATCTAGCTTCCACGACTCTGAAAATTCCAGCCATTCACTATCCTCTGAAAGAAGAAATTCCTGTGCATCTCAGTTTTATAGGAGTGTCTGCTTATTCTGTAACTGAGTTGCCAAGTTCGATATTCTCACACTATTGGAAACATCTTTGCAACATCTACCCTGTCAACCCCAGAGTATCCTGTTTGTTTCAATAAGGTCTCTCTAAATTCTTCGAAACATGAATGATGGCCTAATTTGTTTAGCCATTCCTGATTAGTCAACCCCTGGATCCTGGAAATTAGATCAGAAAACCTCTCTTGAACTGAGGACCACAGAGTCAAACCAATTCCCAGCTCCATGCGCATAACCTGGGAGAAGCCATCTTGGAATCTGACATTTTCATTCTGAGAGGGGCTATGTTTTATTGAAATCATGATGGCTGACCCCTGAAACTGCACAAAGGGGTGGTGGTTGTGTGGATATGAACTGTCAAAGGCCTGACTCGCTGTGCTGAAACATTTTTTTTGAAAGATATTAGAGAAACAATAAATTCCTGCAGCTCTCATTCCTCTCACCCCCTCAATGTCCACATAGTCGTCATACCCTAAAAACAACTCATCCATATCATTATCTCATGGCTCCTTCACACCTTCCACATCAAACTATGATTCTGTACTTAATGTCCGTCTTTCCTCCCATTCACCCGTGTCTATGGCTATCTATTATCTCTATGCCTCTAAACCCCTAACCCTCTGGTCCTTCACACTCCCTACTCCAACTTAGTGCCAATTCCAAAAGCTCTGACTCAGCACCCTTTCTCTTAGGTAAAAACAATGACTGCAGATGCTGAAAACCAAATACTGGATTAGTGGTGCTGGAAGAGCACAGCAGTTCAGGCAGCATCCAACACCAACTCACTCAGTATCCAAAATGAGCAGACCTCAGTACCCATGCTGAGATGAAATTGTTATTAAGCGTCTATTGGTTAATTCATTTTTCAAAAAAAAGCTCAAGAATGAATCTCTCATCCCGCTGAGATAATGAAAGGTTATGTAATCAACTACACAGACTAAGTCTAGAATGATAATCTTCAACCTTATGCCAGCAGGTAGTCTAAAATAGACTGATTTCTTTATAAGCCTCCAGGCCTTTTTTTCAAATTTCCAGGTCAAGAGGGTTAAAAGCCTTAATAGCTTAATGATTCCTTATGTCCGCTTCTTTCAATGGCTCCTTTTCATGACACTTTTCAAGTCTCAATGTGTTTGTGCTTTTCCACACAGTTGTAACAAATGGCAACTGAACTCACCTATAGGTTGTCCCATGACAAAAAGGGCACCTTACCCCTCCAGCTTCAGAGTTCCTTCTACCAGGTCTAAAATGGTTAACTGAAGTTTTGGATATCCTCATAGTCAACATCAGATCAGCCTGAGGCAGGTGCTCTTTAACACATGCTATTGCCTCATTGAACTATGGATGTTCAAATTCAAACCCATTTCAATGGAAAGGTGTGCACTCTGCTTAGGTGCAAATCTTCCTGGTTTGGTTCCCCACTGCTATCATTATGATGAATAGGCTCTTGGTCTTCATAAAAATTATGGCCCGACTATATGAGAAGTATACCCTCTGGCATTACAGCATCAACAAATGCAGTGTTATACCTAATACTGAAGGAGCCTGCATTTTTGTTTTGAATTGCTGTTATTGTTTCTGCTGTAAATATTTTTGTCAGGGGACCCAGGCTTGATTCCAGCTTCAGGCAACTGTCTACGTGGAGTTTGCACATTCTCCCCATGTATGCATGAATTTCCTCCAGGTGCTCTGGTTTCCTCCCACAGTCCAAAGATGTGCAGGTTAGGTGAATTGGCCATACTCAATTGCCCATTGTATTCATGAATTTGTAGGTTAGGTGCATTAGTCAGGGGAAATGTAAAAGTAATAGAGTAAGGGAATGGGTCTTGGTGGGATACTCTTCGGAGGGCTGGTGTGGACTGGTTGGGCCAAATAGCCTGTTTCCACACTGGAGGTATATATGATTCTATTTCCAAATGGGTGTAGGTGTCCCTGGGTATTTTCCCATTCTTGATATTTTGTTTTCCTGGGGAGGAAACAGTCTTTTTCAAATGGTTAATACTTGTTGACAAAAAGCACTGATACAATGGGGTGAAATGTCTCTTCCTGAAATGAAATATTCTCTGCTTGTCTCAACTTCTGGTTCTCCCCACTTTCAAATGATCTTACTGGTGTTCAGAATGTGACAGAATCTTGGTTTTTGAATTTGATCTATTGAACAGATTTTCAAACAATCATATTGCAAGTCAATAGGAGCAGAAATATACATAATTGACAGTAATTGTGTTCAGTTAGCTCCCTGAAATAGAAAATAAATTACTTGCAACTTCATAATTAAGTTTTATTCAGAACGGCTTAATCTTTTCCAAATTCTTGCCAAGTCCTGATGTTCTGTTCAGAGATTCCAAACAGATTAACTGATTTGTATGACAAGCTGATAAATACATCTGAAACAGTTTCTGGAGCCTTTTAATTTAAACAACTGAGAAATTCAAAATAAGATTCTAATTAATCACTTTTTGAACACATTATACAGGACTTTTAATATTGGAATAGAATGCATTCACCTCTGCCAAAGATGCAATTTTTGAAAAACACAATGACAGATAATTGCAACAACATAAGTAAAACACTTTCCCATGTGTCATGGCCGAGAGAGAGAGAGATGAATTGAATTATTCTTACTTTTCTCCTTTTCCGGCAATAACACAGGTAGCTTTTAATTTTCTTTTCCCTTTTAAAAATGGGCAGTGGTGTGTTTTCCCCAAACCCTGAATGAAAAAAGTTTCACAGTAAAGTCTCTCAAATGCAGGGTATGTTATTGCCTGGCAAAATACCTGGATTGGTACCTGGGATTTCGATGTTGTGGCCATTTCAGAGACATGGGTGGAGCAGGGACAGGCATGACTATTGCAGGTTCCAGGATTTAGATGTTTCAACAAGAACAGAAAAGATGGTAAAAGAGTGGGTGGTGTGGCACTGTTAGTTAAGGACAGTACAACGATTGCAGAAAGAGCGTTTGAGGACCTGTCTACTGAGGCAGTATGGGCTGAGATTAGGAACAGAAAAGGAGATGTTACTCTGTTGGGAGTTTTCCATAGGCATCCAAATAGTTCCAGAAATGTAGAGGATAGGATAGCAAAGATGATCCTCCAATAGGAGCGAGAGTGACAGGGTGGTTGTTTTGGGGGACTTTAACTTTCCAAATATTGACTGGGACCAGCTACTGCGGGTCCTTGATAAGTATGTACCGGTCAGGCAGGGAAGAAGTTGTCGAGCGCAGGAGCCATGGTTTATTAAAGAAGTTGAACCTCTTGTCAAGAGGAAGAAGGAGACTTATGTTAGGATGAGATGTGATGGCTCAATTAGGTAGCTTGAGAGTTACAAGTTAGCCAGGAAAGACCCAAAGAGAGCTAAGAAGAACCAGGAGGGGACATGAGATGTCATTCGCAGATAGGGGGATTTTCCTTGATCCTAAGGCTTTCTTCAGCTATATCAGCAATAAAAGAATAATTAGAGTAAGACTAGGGCCAATCAAGCATAGTAGTGGGAAGTTGTGCGTGGAGTCAGAGGAGTTCAAAAAAGGGAGTAGAGACAACCCTGGAAATTATAGACCAGTGAGCCTTACTTTGGTTGTGGGTAAAGTGTTAGAAAGAGGTATAAGAGATAGGATTTATTATCAGCTAGAGATGAACATGTTAATTAAGGATAGTCAACAAGGTTTTGTGATGGGTTGGTTGTGCCTCATAAACCTGATTGAGTTCTTTGAGAAGGTGACCAAGCAGGGTAACTGAGGGTAAAGTCGTTGATGCGATACATAAGGATTTCAGTAAGGCTTTTGATAAGGTTTCCCATAGTAGGCATGGAATTGAGGGTGACTTAGTGGTTTAGATCAGAAATTGGCTAGCTGAAAGAAGGTGGTTGATGGGAAATATGCATCCTGGAGTTCAGTTACTAGTGGGGTACCGCAAGGATCAGTTTTGGGTCCACTGTTTTTTGTTGTTTAAATAAATGACCTGGATGAGGGCATCGAAGGGTGGGTTAGTAAATTTGTGGATGACAGTAAAGTCGGTAGAGTTGTGGATATTGGTAAAGGATGTTGTAGGTTACAGAGAGACGTCGATATTTTGCAGAGCTGGGCTGAGAGGTGGCAAATGGAGTTTAACGTGGAAAAGTATGAGGTGGTTCACTTTGGAAGGTGCGACAGGAATGCAGAGCACTAGGCTAATGGTATGATTCTTGGTAGTGTAGATGTGCAGAGAGATCTCATTGTCCAGGTACATAGATCCTTGAAAGTTGTCACCCAGGTTGATAGTGTTGTTAAGAAGGCATATGGTGTGTTAGCTTTTATTGATAGAGAGACTGAGTTTCGGAAACATGATATCGTGCTGCAGCTGTACAAAATTCTGGTGTGGCCCCACTTGGAGTATTGCGTACAATTCTGGTCACCGCATTATAGGAAGGATGTGGAAACTTTGGAAAGGGTTCAGAGGAGATTTACAATGATGTTGCCTGGTATGGAAGGAAGGTCTCATGAGGAAAAGCTGAGGGACTTGAGGCTGTTTTCATTAGAGAGAAGGTTGACAGGTGACTTAATTGAGACATAAGATCATCAGAGGGTTAGCTAGGTGAGAGCCTTTTTCCTTGGTTGGCGATGGTCAGCACGAGGGGACATAACTTTAAATCAAGGCGTGATAGTATAGGACAGATATCAGAGGTAGTTTCTTTTCTCAGAGAATAGTATGGGCATGGAACGCAATGTCTACAACAATAGTAGACTCACCAAATTTAAGGCCATTTAAATGGTCATTGGATAGGCACATGGATGTGAATGGAATAGTGTTGGTTAGATGGGCTTCAGATTGGTTCCACAGGTCAGGCGACATCAAGGGCCAAAAGGCCTGTACTGCATTGTAATGTTTGTGACACACTTTTTGCGCACTCATTCTCTCTCACATCCATGAAACACAGGAAAGAAGAGAGAAGTAGCAGGTTACTTAAAATCAGAGATTATTAACATTTGTTCACATGAAGTAATTCAGTGTCCAGTTGGCTGTGTTCACAAGTCTGCTTCATTGGTAATCGGATGCAGTCACATTGTTGGAGAAAGGAGAGTAGTTGGACGCTGGGAATTGGATTATTCTGCAGGTGAAACCTAGGTTTATTTTGAGGAGTCAGACTTTTGAGTTACATTGAGAAAAGAGACATCCATTTAGCAAAACCTGAAGCTGCCCAAGTGGACTATCCAACAAAGGTCCAGGCAATGGACTTAAAGGTAGTTCAACCAAATCAGCAACTTCAGTCTGGTACATCAGGATGAGAAAAGGAGCTAAAGAGGTGGTTTTGATGTGTCCTTGTCAGAGACTACTATGTATTTCTGGTAGATACCTTTGGAGACATTTGCAGCACGTGGCACCACAATGGGTTTCAATGGGCTCCTCTGTTCAGAACCAACTGAGGGAGGCATCTCATCCATTAGTACTTTGCTCAGCTTGCCTGAAATGTTCATGCAATACAAGGAGTACTTGTATGAAATGATGAGATCACTTTTGTACTGGTAATTGATCAAGACATGGAAACAGTCAAATTGCTCAATGTGAGTTCATTTGTGGACATTTCAAAAATCCAGCATAAAGCTCATTGGGGGGAAAAAAAGAAACAAGATAATATAAGATGCTTGAGATCTGAGCAACTAAAAACAGATCTCTTCACAAATGCTGCCAGTCCTGTTGAGTTTCTCCATCAATTTCTGTTTTTGTCTGAGATGTTTGAAGATGATGATATATTTATTTTTAGTGATGCTATTTTGTATCTTTGTCTTCCTGACCTTTGCACATGATAGAAACAGTTTCAACCCCCTATGTATCATATCAGAATTAAAACCAAATGATCTTTTGAATATGATACTCACAAGTAATGTCATAGTGCAGAAAGAGGCCATTCAGCCTTTCAAAGGGCACCCCACACAGATCCAAGCCCTCCGCCATCACACTGCATCTCCCCCCCCCCCCCCCCCCCCCTGCCAATCCCTGTATTGTCCATGTCGAACCCAGCTAACTTGGACATATTTGGATTGTGGGAGGAAACCCATGCAGAGATAGGGAGAACATGTAAACTCCACACAGTCACCCAAAGCTCGAATCAAATCTGGGTCACTGGTGCTATGAGGCAGCAATGCTAACCTCTGTGCCACTGTGCTGCCTGTATTGATGAGTTATTCTTCAGAACTGACACTGAATTTACTTCTGTAATAACAAGATATCACCTGTCCTGCTCTTGGAATCCAAATAATACAACATTGTGTCGTGCAGTTCCTTGCAGGGTGATGCTTCAGTGGAACAGATGCACGTTTTTATTGAGCCCAAATATAACCACGATTATGAATAATGTCAGAATGCACAGATTATGCAGGAACACACAAGTGCACAGTGAGATTCTCTAGCAGTTAGATGTCCAATGACAGCAGCTTGCAATTTGAGTAAACAAGTTCTGAGGAAGGGTCATTCAACCTGAAACATTAACTCTGATTTCTCTCCATAGATGCTACTAGATCTGCTGAGTTTTTCCAGCTATTTGTTTTTGTTTGAGTAAGCAGTTAGTTATTTCAGCCTGCATCTTTGACGAAAGTATGTTTACTGTATACACTTGTGATTTCAGACTATTTGATAAAATTACAGATCATGTGATTGAATGAAGTGGAGGCAGCGGTGAAATGATACCCACATGTGATAGAATATCAGTAAAATAAGGACATTTCTTCATTTGTTGCACATCTACGTGCACTTTTTTTGAAGTCAAAATTGTCAAGATATACAAATTACTGTTCTAAACTTGTTTTGCACCTACCTTCCACTGTGCAGTGTTTTGAGTTGTTCGTGTTTTACTGATTGAGACAAAACTTTTTAGTATTGACTTAATTTTTTAAAAAAATGCCAGGCAAACCTTTTGAGGGAGAAGAGCTGTATACAATCCTTGACAGCAAGTTAAATTATGTATTTAGATTCAATTTATGCTGTTGCTTTCTGTGCACAATAAACCATTTTCAGGAACAAGGAACACCTTCATATAGCTGGCATTGAAATTAATCAGGAATGCCGTGGTCCCTCGAATGTGATTTCACTGAAGATTAGAAATGTTACTGCAGAGAAGGAGGCAATTTGGCCCATCTGGCCTGTACTATCTTGTTAAACAAGGAGCATTATCTCATTCCAGTCTCTTGCTTTTTCCCCATAGCCTTGCACATTCTTTTCATTCCAATAACATTTTGAATGCCCTCATCAAAACTGCCTCCAATCTGCTTCGAGGCAGTGTGTTTCAGACCCAAACTACTCAGACCTATGTTCTCTCATCCATGTGGGACCAATTGTTTCCTACTCTGTCCAACTCCCTCATGATTTTGAAAACCTCCATTAGATCACCTATTAGCCTCCTTCTCTCCAAGAAGACCAGTTCCAGTTTTTTCAAACGATCCTCACAACTGAAGTTTCTCATCCATTGGACCATTTGATTGTATCTTATATCAATGTTCTGGTGACATTATTCAGAAATTTTCTATTCTGTAATAATGTGCCTCTTGAAACAAAGAGACTTTTCTGCAGAAATCTAAATGTTCAGGTTGTAAATTCAAGGTGTTCTGAGAAGAAACCTGCACAAATGATCTCCGTCATGGACAAAGGAATTAGGAGGTATGTAGCTTTTTGACACTAGTTCTTTCATTCATTGAGCTAAGTTACTATGAGAAAATATTATTTTACATCCATTCTGTCAAAATCTTTCATAATTTTCAAGGCCTCTATTATGTCACCAATCAATTTTATTTTTCAGAGAAATGAGGCCCAGCTCTTAATATATATACCAACACATTTCTGGTTCATCCTAGACAATGTTCTCTTCAATTTTCCAAACAGAATTAGATGACAACCACAGCCTATCTGTATAAATGTGGTCGATCAGGCTCTGATACAGGTTCAACAGGACTTCCTAATTTCAGTCTAAAGCTCGGAAGATGGTTTGTATCTTTATGGCCTTGCTAATTTATGCTGTGGTGATTGGTGTATTTGTACTCCAAAATGAGCAGAGGACCTGATTATGCACAAACTTGTTGCCACACTGCCGCCTTTTTGCAATGAATTCACTTCAAAAACATGGATTGCCTTTTAATACATCCTGAAGTTGTGAACAGCAGCTAGTCCTTTTTTCTGCTCAACTTCATTTTCAGTTTGAAGACAGTGAAGCAATTTGAGGAACCAGTCCAGAAGCAAGGTTCTATGATGCCTTCTGTGATTGTTTATAATAGCTAACATATTTATGATATTGAGGAACCTTGTGATGCACCAAAGCGCATCACAGCTATTTCTTGAAGAATCCAGTGCTGCAATGCAAAGACGTAGCAGCCACTTTATGCACCAGAAAGTACCCCGCACACTTTCATAAAGTGGCATCATGGACAGGATTGTGTCTGTGTCATTATATGAGACAATAGTAAATATTAGCACAATATTCACCATGGAAATATCAATATGAATTTGATCCTTCCTGAGGTGCATACTGCATTTTTGAATTACAATCTCATTGAAACTTTAGAAAATAACAGCAAGAGTCAGCCATTTGACCCATCAAGCCACTTCACTGTTCAACATAGCTATGACCAAGCCATGCTCCTGCTCTCTTCCTATAAGCTTTGTGACACCTTTAGCATCTCAAAAGCTTTCTATTTCTTTCCAAAGTATACCATATGCAGCCTCCACAGCCTTGGAAAAAGTGAGGACTGCTGATGCTAGAGATCAAAGTCGAAAAGTGTGGCGCTGGAAAAGCACAGCAAGTCAGACAGCATCTGAGGAGCAGGAGAATCGATGTTTTAGGCATAATCCCTTCATCAGGAGTGTGGGGGAGCAGGGGGAGGTGAGATGAGGAAACTGGTGAAATCGACATTGGAGGGTCCCAAGGTGGAAGATGAGGCGGTTGGGTGGCTAGGAGTTGGCGGTGGAGGAAGCCCAGAACTTGCATGTCATTAGCAGAGTGGGAGGGTGAATTGAAGTGGTCGGCCACAGGGCGGTGGGGTTGTTTGATGCGTGTGTCCCAGTGATGTTCTCTGAAACATTCTGCAAGCCTTCTGTGCTGGAGAATTCTACAGGTTCCACACTCTCTAAGCCAAGAAATCTCTCTTTATGGCTGTCCAAAATGGCTGATCCATATCCTGAAATTTGCAACCCTTGTTCTGGAACTCCTGGCCAGGGGAAACATCATCCCCACTTACAATCTGTCCAGTCCTGTCAGATTCTGTGGTTGAATGTGTTTTCCTGTCATTCTTCTAAATGCTAGTGAATCGAGGCAAAGTGGGCCCAACCTTTCCTCATGCTACAAATCTGCAATTGCAGAAATTAGTCTGATGAACCTTCGCTGAATTCTTCTATGGCAAATATCTCTTTTCTTCAGTAATGAGGTGAAAATCGTGCAAAAGACACCATGTGTGGACTTAACAAGGCCCTGTACAGCTGCAGTGAGACTTCTCTGCTCCTGCACTCAACCCTCTTGCAATGAACTCCAGCATACCATTTGCCTTCATAATTACTTGCTGCACCTACATGCTTACTTTGAAAGAATAGTGCACAAGTCCACCATGGTTCCTTCCAATCCTTCCCAATATACTGCGATTGAAATGTGGCAGTGTGGATATAAGCTAGTTACAAACTTCTTCTCTTCAATTATATGTTCCGGTGTTAGATTTGGGGCTTAGTAGTTGCATGATAGAGATTCTTTAATCCTCTATCTCTGGAGTAGATGGCGTCTGTCATCATGAGTATAAAAGCAGCTGTTTTTTGTTCACTCTTTCAGTTTTTGGCATCCCACCTATTCAATTCAGTTGAAATCATTTAAACTACCACAAAGCAATCAGCAAAAAGTTTGTGTGATTCTGGTCAGTGCCAAAACAAGAGAGAAAGGCCCTTCCATGCGTATTTATTCTGTCAAATTTTGCACAGCTTTCTTCTATCTACTTGCAAAGTACTGACAACAAGTAATGCACTGGCTTTATAAGAGAACATTGAGTGTTTAGTTCAGGGGTGTTATTTAAACTATTACTGTGAAACATTAGCAAAGGCCACAATGAATTGAAATGTGAGCAAGCACAAATTAAATATTGACAGAAAATACGTAATCTGCTAAATTGCAGATTTTACAATACACTGAACCTTATTTGGAGGAAATAAATTGCACATGTTCTATAATCATTTTGTACATATTTGTAAACATTCTCTTGTAACTGTATCTGAAGCTTTTTTAAAAAGAGAACTGTGCCTATAAGGTGATATTTCTAAGGATGCTTAGCCAGACTGAAGTGAATGATATCACAGTATTGCAGGCTGTTTTAGTAATTCTTGACTAACATGAGAGGACAATTGGCCATATATTAGCAAGCTTTTCATCTGATGGAATCCACAAGAGTTTGGTAATGAAAACAGTCACAGTTGTACTTTGCCAACCTAATGAAGAATTGAAAGCTGGTTGATTGTGGAACAATATTCAACTACTTGATCCAAGCATAAAGTGATAGCGTGAGAAAAATAAAGCATTTCATGTTCCCTTGCATGATAATGAATTCTTGATCCAAGCTTAGCATTCAAATATAGAATCCTATTTCAAGCATAAAATGGTTACCAATCATCTGTATTTTCATTACTATGCACAGAGAATCTTGCCAGTCAGCAGAAATCAGTCATCCGTTGTGCACTAAAATCTTTTGATGAATCATCATTTTTGCTTCAAGCTACAATTTAGTTCTAGCATGAATGATTAAATGCACAAAATTAAAAATGTTATAAATCATCATTAAGCACATAATATTATGGTTTGGGTTAAATTTAACTGAAGGGACCAGTTTTGCCAGACCCTCTTCAGTAAAATGTATCCACAAAAGTCTGAACTCAATTCAGTTTAATTGGTTCTGCAGATTGTGGGTTTTTTGCATATGTTAACCATGGACTCTTCTTTTTGCCCACTGGCAAAATTGAGCTGGTGGAAATGAAAGACTTGCAAATCTGGGTCCTGTTATGGATAAGACCAAACCCCATCAAAATATGTTATGTAGATGGCCTAGACCCTAACTTTTTCTTATTTTAAAGGCAAGTGCCAGGCGTTGTGTCCTCGATGCAATTCAATTGTTCAAACCATTAGATTTGAAGTAAAACACACTTTATTCATACACTGGTTAAAATACAACAAAAGAAAGTAGAAGTTGGAATAACTTACCTCGATTGGAAATCTTAACATAGAATCATAGAGATGTACAGCATGGAAACAGACCCTTCGGTCCAACCTGTCCATGCCGACCAGATATCCCAACCCAATCTATTCCCACCTGCCAGCACCAGGCCCATATCCCTCCAAACCCTTCTTATTCATATACCCATCCAAATGCCTCTTAAATGTAATTGTACCAATCTCCACCACTTCCTCTGGCAGTTATTTAACTGCTCAATATCAACCAGCCCTTGGCAAAAGGCCAATTCAGTAAACTAGATTGTCACAGTAGCATTCTCCAGCGTCAACAACCATCTGCAGTAAAGAATTTCACAGGCTCGCTGTTCTTTTGAGAGAAGCGATTCCTCATCTCTGCTAAGTGGACCACTCGTTACACTGAGATTCTATCCACAGTTCGAGAAGGAGCAACAACTGCTCCACATTACTCTATCAAGCCATTCAAAAATCTTGCATCTTTCAATAAGGTGACCTCTCATTCTTCGAAATCCAATCAACCTACTCAACCTTTCCTCCTAAGACAGTATGTCAATGTGTGGAATCAACCGAATGAACCTTCTCTGGACTGCCTCCAATGCCAGTATATCTTTGATAAGATAAGGGGACCAAATACTACATAGTATTATAGGTGTAGCCTTATTAGTGACTTTCATGGTTCAAGTAAGATGTCCTTATTTTTATACCTCCACTGAGAATTCTAATATAATCACCAAGCATGTTGACTCGACTTGATCACATCATGTATTTCTAATTGTTCTGCTATATACCTTTAAAAATAAACTCTAACATTTTCCTAATGACCAGATGTTAAGCTATCTGGCCTATAATTACCTTTTATTTTGTTTCTTTCCTTTTTTAGATAAATGTGTTACAGATGCAGCTTTCTAATCCTCTGGGATTTTTCAGAATTAAAGGAGTCTTCTAAAATTTCAACCTTTGTATACATTATTTCTGGAGTTACCTCATTTACCACTCTAAGGATGCAACCCAGCATGTTCAGAAAAATTGCTCAACTTTATCCCAAGTATTTCCCCTATTATTTTTTCTCTAGTGATTGTTATTATATTTATTTCCTCCCACTTTTGAACCTTGATAATTTAGCATTTTTAGAATGCTGTTCATGTCTTCTACCTTGAAGATCGATGAAAAGCATTTTGTGAAACTTCTCAGCTATTTCCTGCTTATCATCTGATGTTTACAATGTTTACTTTGGCCTCTTGCGAAGCTTTTATATGTATTGAAGAAGCTCTTGCTATTCTTTTCTTTACACTACTTGCAAGTTTGCTCTCATTTATTTTTTCATAATTGTTTTGGTAATCTGTTGGTTTTTAAACCTTTTACAAACTTCAAGCTTAGATTTTGTGTGTGCTTTGTTTTAAGTTTGATAATAACTTTCACTACCTTGATTAACCAGAATTGGTTTATCCCCTTCTGAGAATCCTTCTTTCTCACTCTAATACATCTGTATGCTATTTACATTTGCCATGATCCTTCAAAAATGTCTACTTTAATGCAGGCTGGCAATATCAAATTTCATCTTGATTTGACTCGAGAGTTGATCTGTGCTCTACAACCTCCTCATGAACACTCTGAAGAACCAACAAAATTTTATGGCATTTGTCAAAGCATGTTTGAACATGAAGCAATCTTCTGAGCAGTGTGAAACTAGTAAATAAAGAGGAACGGACAGCAATATCTTTTGACATCTTGCAGAGAAAATTATAGCTTGAATTTACTTCTTTCCTTTTGCAGAATAGCTCAAGTAACCAGGTATCACACCAACTATTTCTCTCAAGGAATTACAATAAATTGTTTTCGAAAAATTGAGAAGTTAAAGTCCCAGCTGATTGAGTGAAACATGTGGAGAAGGATTATTGCCAACAAGGTAACACAGGAGACAGAAATTCCATTTCAGTTGTAGCAGCATAGGACACTGAAAGAAGTTCCCTCCATCAGCAATTTTTTTTTAAAATCAAGTCACTCATCAAAGCAGGAGACAAGGTAAGATTATAATATTCCAGTGTTGGATTTGGAAACCAAAAGCATAACATACAGATAATGTTGTTACTACTCTAACCACATCACCTATTAATATTTTCCACAGATCTTTGGCTCACTACAACAGAGCATTTATTTTGTTAGCACGTCAAAATGCTGAAAATGTACCTGTTTCTTACAGCTCACTGTTTTAATATGAATTGCAGTCTTCAAGAAAGATATTAATATTAAAAAATCTTGATCTTTAGTCCTCAATTTCAGTTTGGTTAAGATATCACAGCCAGGACAATGTTATGCAGTCATCACACCAGGACCAGAACACATCATTCAGAATGACACCAAGAGACTACTACAATATCAGTCATGCTTCTTTTCAAATGAGGCATAACAATGAGTCCCAACTGTTCTTCCACATGGACAGTAAAAATCCCACATTGTAATTCAGAAAGAACCAAAAGGTCTCTGGCTGTTCTTTCTCACATCCTTCCCCTAACCAGCATCACCAATACAAATTAATTTATTATTGATTTCATTTTCTGGGTACAGATTGATCTCCTTGTTTGTACACAGAAGCAGAATATAATTTTCCTGTCCCTGATGCAGGATGAGTAAATGCAAGAAAAGTGGAAAATACCATGAGAATGTTTAAAAAAAAGCTTTCTTGTCAATGTTGAGAAATATTTTCCTGATTTTTCCCTCATGCCATAAATGATGACTCAGAATCTTTTCTTTGTACAGCAATAACTTTATTTCTGTACATTTTCATCTTCTTAAAATGCCAATCCACCTTCCTTACATTCTTTACAGACAGCACCGACCCAGCCTGCAATTTGTTCCCAAGGACACTTTGGCTGTCAGCTGAACAAAAGGGCTGCATCTTCTCCACCACCCCATTCAACTGCACCTCCAGGTCACTGTCAAAGTGGGGAGCAAGCTTTCCTTTTCTTTATACCATCTAATCCTGTATTATTAGTATTGTCACACTAAAACGCTGGTGTATTTGTACAATAGATTCCTTCACTTTAAGATTTTACAGCACATTAAAATTAAAGACATTACGCAAATAAATATCTGCACAGAAAGATCTAAGCTAGAGGCAAATTAGTACAGGACATTGCTTAGACCACTTTTGGAATATTGCGTGCAATTCTGGTCTCCTTCCTATCGGAAAGATGTTGTGAAACTTGAAAGTGTTCAGAAAAGATTTACAAGGATGTTGCCAGGGTTGGAAGACTTGAGCTATGGAGAGAGGCTGAATACGCTAGGGCTGTTTTCCCTGGAGCGTCGGAGGCTGAGGGGTGACCTTATAGAGGTTTATAAAATCATGAGGGGCATGGATAGGATAAATAGACAAGTCTGTTCGTTGGGGTAGGGTAGGCCAGAACTAGAGGGCATAGGTTTAGGGTGAGAGGGGAAAGATATAAAGAGACCTAAGGGCAACATTTTCATGCAGAGGTGGTACGTATATGGAATGAGCTGCCAGAGGAAGTGATGGAGACTGATACAATTCAACATTCAAAAGGCAGCTGGATGGATACATGAATAGGAAGGGTTTGGAGGGATATGGGCCAGGTCCTGGCAGGTGGGATTAGATTGCGTTGGGATATCTGATCGGCATGGATGAGTTGGACTGAAGGGTCTGCTTCTGTGTTATATATCTCTATGAATCTATTCAGCTGAATCTAGGGATAGAACTGCTGCTGTGTGTCATCACGCCAAATAGGACTCAACAGAAGTTTTAACATGGCAGAGATATATTTTCTCCTTTCTTTTATGGAGAAAGTTTCAGAGAGACACCTGATGAGCAATCTACTCAGAACCACAAGAGTAAACAGTTTGTTAGCCCTTGAAGCTTTTTTAAAAAATAGTTTGAACAATTGAAGCAGCCTAAACAGATGACGTCAAGCTCCCAAAGGACTTTTAGTTTTAATTTTCAGTAGCAGTTGTTGGGATCCTGAAGCTGTGGTTCGAACCTGTAGCACATCTCTCTCTGCTATTCTGCCTCTGAGTTTCTCAGCTGAGAACAACCTAATTTGTCCAACTCCTGCAAATTACTGATCCAGAAGGCCAAAAGACATGAACTTCAGTGACAACAGCGGAATGCAACATCATAAACTGTAACTTGATTGTCAAGTGCTTTAGTCAGATGACACATTTTGTGCCCAATTCTGATGACAGAAACATTACAATTGGCAGTCATATGGTAGAGAGATTGCATTGTTCAACTGCAAATTGGATCAATCATGTCAAAGATGTAAGATAGAAGGAATGATGAAAGAAATGTAAGATTTTCAGCCTGTGAAGAAGGTGCCTGAGTGATGATTTAATGCAAGTTACCTATGGTAATGGGAAGACTTCATAAGAATACTACTTTGAGATTCAGGGACACATGCAAATAGTAAAAATGTCAAATTAGTTCTCCTTTCTCTGAATCTTGAAGTGGATGGAGATCAACATCTCGCAAAGATTTCAAGGGGGAGAGGTATGAATGGATTCTTTTTGAAAAGAGCTGGGTCTGAAATAAAATCTCTCCAATGGATAGTCAAAGCCACAGTCAGGTGTCGTCATAATTTATGTCCAACTCGTGGAATCACATATCCAGATTTGAAATACTCTCTTGGAGAATGTGATTTTACTAGTAATTGAAAGTGTAGCCAATCTCAGTCATGGCCCCTTGCTGCTTTTAAAGCAGCTAATAAGATTTTTACCCGGCAAAAATGTCACAGTCTGTGACAGTGGATGGCATTTGTGGACTTTATGATCTTTCTGAGTGGATGAATTATGACGGGCTGAATATTCTTCCTCATCCATAATCGTCTTGATGATGAATTACTTTTGGCAAAATGCATTAAATGGACCTCAGGATGTTAAGATTTCACCAGTGAGTCAGGACTTCTATCAATTATCGTTAAATGAAAAGTTCATTGTCCAAGTTTAATTAACAAACTGTGACATTTTTGCTAGGTAAAAATCTTACTAACTGCTTGGAAAGCAGTAAGGGGTCATGACTGACATTGGCTGCGTTTTAATCATTAGTAAAATCACATTCTTGAAGGGAACTTTCAAATCTGGATGTCTCTGCAATTCCATGATTCAGACATAATTTGATGATGACACCATCTGACTATTCATGCTCCTTTACCACCACCACTCCATCAAATGGGCAGTTTGACTCAGCACCATGCTAATCTGTTTCGTCATAACCAGACAATTATTTACAATGGTTTCGCTTTCCATTCCCAAGATAGTACCCCTTGAATCTCGCGATGATCGATACATTCGCCTCAATCTGTTTCATACCCATACAGAGATTCTTGGTAGCATCATCGAAAAAAAAGTCAGGTTCCACCTTTATCGCTCCACCATCTCTCCTGAATGTTGAACTGTCTCTTTAAGTCATATCAGTTCTCTCACATACAGTTCTGAAAGAGCAGAATTTTCTTCCAAATGCATGGTAAGAGCACTGTTTATAGGAGGTGGGAGGGCATGTTGTAGCTGCACAGGACATCGGTTCGGCCACTTTTGTTATGTGGTATGCAATTCTGCTCTCCCTCCTGGCGGAAGGATTAGAATTGGATTAGAATCCCTACAGTGTGGAAAGTGGCAAATGGGACCAGATTAGTTTAGGATACATGGGTGGCATGGATGAGTTGGAGTGAAAGGTTTGTTTCCATGCTGTACATCTCTATGACTCTATGAATAAATAATATGAAGTTTGTTATGAATTAAGGTTTCTCAAAATCTTTCCGTACCTTTTGTCTTGAATAGACGCTTTGCTGTCTGTATGCTCTGAAGCTCTCTAATACAGTCTAAAAAAAAAGGAAGGGCTAATGGTAGTCCCTTTCCAAGTTGGGGGCTGATCCTTTACCAGCAATAGAACTTCAAGATTTCTACCAAAGGATAACTGACACAGATTATATTCCCTGACCATCTCATAGAGTCATAGAGATGTACAGCATGGAAACAGATCCCTTGGTCCAACTCGTCCATGCTGACCAGATAACCCAGCCCAATCTAGTTGCATCTGCCAGCACCTGGCCCATATCTCTCCAAATCCTTCCTATTCATATACCCATCTAGATGCCTTTTGAATGTTGAAATTGCATTAGCCTCCAACACTTCCTCTGGCAGCTCATTCTACACACATACCACACTTTGTGGTCTCTTTTATATTTTTCCCCTCTCACCCTAAACCTATGCCCTCCAGTTCTGGACTCCCCCACCCCAGCGAAGAGACTTTGTCTATTTACCCTATCCATGCCCCTCATAATTTTGTAAACCTCTATAAGGTCACCCCTCAGCCTCCGATGCTCCAGGAAAACAGCTCCAGCCTGTTCAGTCTCTACCGAAAGCTCAAATCCTCCAACCCTGGCAACATCCTTGTAAATCTTTTCTGAACCCTTTCAAATTTCACAACAGCCTTCCGATAGGAAGGAGACCAAAATTGCTCGCAATATTCCAAAAGTGGCCGAATCAATGTCCTGTTCAGCTGCAACATGACCTCCCAATTCCCGTACTCAATACTCTGACCAATAAAGGAAAGCATACCAAACGCCACCTTCACTATCCTTTCTACCTGCGACTCCACTTTCAAGGAGCTATGAACCTGCACTCCAAGGTCTCGTTGTTCAGCAACACTCCCTAGGACCTTCTCTAAGTGTATAAGTCCTGCTAAGATTTGCTTTCCCCAAATGCAGCACCTCGCATTTATCGAAATTAAACTCCATCTGCCACCTCTCAGCCCATTGGCCCATCTGATCAAGATCCTGTTGTAATCTGAGGTAACCTTCTTTGCTGTCCACTACACCTCCAATTTTGGTGTCATCTGCAAACCTACTAACTATACCTCTAATGCTCACATCCAAATCATTTAGCTAAATGACAAAAAGTAGTGGACCCAGCACCGATCCTTGTGGCACTCCACTGGTCACAGGCCTCCAGTCTGAATAACAACCCTTCACTACCACCCTCTGTTTTCTACCTTTTGAGACAGTTCCATATCCAAATTGCGAGTTCCCCTTTTATTCCATGAGATCTAACATTGCTAACCAATCTCCCATGGGGAACCTTGTAGAAGGCCTGACTGGAGTCCATATCGATCACGTCCACTGCTCTGCCCTCATCAATCCTTTTTGTTACTTCTTCAAAAAATGCAATCAAGTTTGGGAGACATGATTTCCCACGCACAAAGCCATGTTGACTATTCCTAATCAGTCCTCGCCTTTCTAAGTACATGTACGTCTTGTCCCTCAGGATTCCCTTCAACAGCTTGTTCACCACCGGCGTCAGCCTCGCTGGTCTATAGTTCCCTGGCTTGTCCTTACCACCCTTCTTAAACACTGGCACCATGTTACCAACCTCCAGTCTTCCAGCACCTCACCTGTGACTGTCAATGATACAAATATCTCAGCAAGGGGCCCAGCAATTCACTTCCCTCGCTTCCCACAGAGTCCTAGGGTACACCTGATCAGTTCTTGGGGATTTATCCACTTTTATGTGTTTCAAGTCCTTCTTGTACAGGTCACTGCTACCCCAGAAGAGATGCCAATGATCAAAAAATGTGAATCCTTCTCCCATTCACCAGCTCCTTAGCCATGTATTCATCTGTTCTATCCTCCTATTCCAACCCTCACTCGTTTGCAGCACCAGGAGTAATCTGGAAATTACTACTCTCGAACACCTTTTTAAATTCCAGCCTAACTCTCTATATTGTCCCTTCACTCTCTATATTGTCCCTTCAGAATCTCATCCTTTTCCCTTCCTATGTCATTGGTTCCAATGTGTACAATGATCTCCTGCTGGATCCTCTCTCCCTTGAGAACATTCTACACCCTCTGAGACATCCTTGATCCTGGCACCAGGGAGGCAACACACCATTCTGATGTTTCGCTGCTGGCCACCGAACCATCTGTCTGCGCCTTGGACTAGAGACTCCCCTCACACAATTGATCTCTTGGAACTCGATGTACCCCTCATTGCGTTAGAGCCAGTCTTGATACCAGAAACTTGGCTATTCTTGCTACATTCCCCTGAGAGTCCATCACACCATACATTTTCCAACACAGCATACTTGTTTGAGATGGGGATAGCCACAGAAAACTGCTGCACCACCAGCCTAGTTCTCTTCCCTTTCCTGGAGTTAATCTATCTCTGTGACTGTATCTGCAAGTTTTCTCCCTTCCTATCACTGCCATCCATCACATCCCCTTGTTCTTATAAGTTCCTCATTGCCTCTAACTGTTTCTCCAACCGGTCCATTTGATCTGATAGGATTTGCAACCAATGGCGTCTATTGCAGGTATAATCCTCAGTAACCCGTGAACTCTCCCTGAACTCTCCCATTGGACAACAAGAGCATATCACTCTACTAAAGGGCAGTTTTGCTTCTTTCAGTCTACAGACCCAGAAAACAGCACTGTCTTATTCCTCGACAAAACACTGCTCCAGGATAACTTTATACTTATGGCTTATATTTTTAAATGTAATCAAAAGACAGATCTCAAAATAAGATATAACCAAGAAAAAAACTCACTCTACTCACTACTGCAGACTTACTGTAAGGCCACACTTAAAATATTCACTTTTCTGTTTCTGTGCTGTGACATCTCCCGAACAGGTTCCTCCAAGATCAGCTGAGAGTTGCACTGTTTGTTCATTTTCCCAGATGCATTCCAATGTCCAGTGATATATGCATACAAACAGCAAAGGCAATAACTGTGCAGGTTCACTGCTGTGTCAGGGCACAATGTGTGTTTCTTTCTTCTCTCTCTCTCTCTCTCTCTCTTTCTTGCACTGACTTCACCAGGTGCTGCCTTTGTCTGTTCCTCTTCCTTTTAAAAGTTGCTGTTGTTTTGACATTTTTTTTCTCTCAGAAGTTCCAAAACAATGCAACAGCATATAAAACAGTAATTGCTGCTCCTGGAATTTGAGGAAATCACCTCCAACACCTGAAATATCTTTTAAAAAGGAGCAGCCTGTTACAGAGAAAATTTTTTCCCATCGTCCATCTTGGATTACCTGCTCAACAGCCCATTTCTTACCCTGTGATTTATTTCACACACCCTATTGCCAGAAGAGTTTACTGCTGCCATGTTTATCTATGTTTTAAGTTAAAATTGCACACGTATGTCTCAATTCGTTGTGCATAAACTCAACCTCTTCCCCAACCAATCCCCTCCACACCTCCCCCCACACCCCCCACCAAATCTGGTGGTCAAAGTTCATTGTCCTCACCACATGTTGTTGATTAACTAAATCTGTTTGAAAAAAAACTATGAAATATGGCACAAGCATTTGTTTCCTATTTTCTGGCATCTTTAAGTGCAGAGCCATTACTTTGTTGAAATCTGACACTGAGGACAGACTTAGGACTTGACAGTATCCTTCAGCTATACTTACAGATCTCACATCTGTCACATCTCTTCTGTAAGCTCAATGTATTCCCTAACTCTTACTCCTGTGCTCTTTACTTCAGGTTTTACCCTTTGGAGGACTGATGAATGATTTGTCCATGTAATTTAGGACAATCACTTTCTTTTCTAAACTTAAGTTCTGATGTCACTAACACTTTGTTTAACTGAGTAAATTAGGGTATTCTGTGTCATTAAAGGAATATAATTGTTTACTAATTGTGTAAATACATTTGGAAAATCTCAAAAATTGTATCATTTGTTGTTTTTCGTATCTAGTTTCATCTGAGTTTTTTTAAAAAATTGATTACCTATTTAATAACAAGGATCTTCCACTGCATATCCTCTCTATGCTAATAAAGTAATTGATTCTGACTATTTTCCAAGGAATGTCGATTCTTTTCAAAGAATTATTATCGTCTACAAGGAGAGAGATAGAATTAAACTTTCAAATTCCATTCTTCAGTTCCAGCACTTTGTCTAGTGCATTCTGTTTTCTGTTTTATCTCTGTTGTAACTTCATTTCTCAATCAGTGTCAGGTATTCTTAGATGTTTTAATTTGTTTGCTGTTTCTGAACATTCTTGATGTCAACAAGCAATAATGGAATGCCTGAAACAGCATTAACTTTAGTTATGAGAATATTGAGAAAGTTGACAGCTAATTCATGCGATACAACTCTATCATCTGGGGATTTGAAGCACCATTGAGAGAGCTGCACCTTAGTAGAGTCGAGGAATAGGTCCACATGATCATACTCATGGGATTTGGCTCCGAGAAATGATTCCAAGTTCCTCCATTACTGATGTATGCAAGGCTGGAAACATCCTAAAATAGTGTCAGTGATTTTCTCTGGAATTTCTGTAGTTTCAGCACATTAACTCTGGGATTTTAGGTAAACTTCTGATTAAGTTACTTTGGCAGCATAGTTGACATTCTGAGGAACTTTCCACTGAGACCAACTATTCTAATCCTGAATATTTTGAGCCGATGATAATGGTACAAAATCTTTCAATGGTCAATTTGAATATGCAAACATGTACCTCCTATGAATTAAACAAGATCTTGTGCAAATGTTATCTGTGACAGCATCCATTTTGAACAAAGCAAGAACTGTTGCAAACAAAACACACACTCAATTAATTCAACTGACTGAATAGTGCAGATGAATCCCCCAACATAAAATAAAGTGCCTTGCTCAGAATACAACATTCAAATTCACTTCACAGCACTGTCACTCCAGGCCAAAGTATTAAGACTAAGCCAAAGAAATCAAAGAGGCTGAGAGCTCATGTAAAGCCTTTAATTAAAGAACTAAGTGGCACAAGAGCATTCAATGGATAAAATGTAATTATGTAATTGTGGCAGTGGATAAGTATATGAAAAGTATTAGAAATCAGAAACATAGCAGCCATAGAGATGCAAAATTTGTTTTTTTTTAATTGAATGGAACCTGAACCATAGCCAGTATCTCTTGAGTTCTAGGTTTTTCTGATGTATGCAAGGCTGTCAGTGACTTGAAACACATAGTATGAATATGAATTTGCAAAAAAAAAGGGAAGCACAATATTACTGTAACATGTACTTATTTCTCAGAGAAAATATATTCGGAAAACAATTTAGATTGTTTTGGCTATAAAGGGGCTGGAACTTTCAGAGACCAATTGTAATTTTAGGAAAATGACAAACAGTTGGAGATTTGTATATACCTCGGTTGATAGTAGAAAATGTATTTAAAATTACCTAGGAATGATCTTTTAAGTGGTTTAATGCTTACAACTGTGAATTTAGGTTCAATACAGACTAGTCAAGGAGAAGGCAATGTCAAGAACTGACTTTTAGCTTCAGTGTCTTTATAACGCTGTTTATTACATATTAAGACTAAATTCAATCATACTGGGTGGTCAGGCATAAATGAAGCTCTGTTGCATTTTTGAAAAAAACCTATTCCATAAACTCTATTGCCTAGTGCATGTTAGTTCATTCCATATCCTTCGTTGCACTCAACTGGCATTGTAGTTCAGCTGTTAGCACTGCTACCTCAGGTGGTCCTTGGAGAAAAGTGATGCTCTTTGTCTGGATGTAACTGTTGCTCTTGAAAAGAATCTTGTTTCATTGCAACTTTTAGTTGTTATTCAGAGTTCACTTCCAAGAAATGAATATACATGTTGGCTTGGAAATTATTTTCTAGAAGTTGGGTATGTTCTTCAAAATGTGATGTTCTTCAGACAATGAATGCTTTATTGGCATAAGACTGGTGAAAAAGATGTTCAGCTATGTAGATCACTGATTGTTCTGTCCTGATACCGTGACATACAATGTATTTTTCAAACAAGAAGTTCATCTCCTACGGTTGAATGCTGTTTTGAGTTTTAAATAGTTAATTGTCAACACTGTCTGCAGAGTATTCTGCATTAAATGTAACAACTTTCTTGAAGAGTTCTCTCGACTATATCTGCTGCGAAATGGACTGCTCATTTTTGAGCTAGATTTGCTTTAGACTGAATAAGTTCACTAGTTCACTTACTTTAGAGACTAACTGATTCTATTACAAATGAAATCCAGTTACAATATTCATTGGTTACATCATCCAAGTAAGTTCATAAATACTATGTACAGACTGTCCTGAGACTTGGTATCCAGCATTGAAATGTGATCTCACCAGTGTCCTACTTGTTCTTGATCTGAAATATTGATTTTAAAACTATTTCAAGGTTATGTTGTGAAAGGTGTAAAATTTATAAATATTAGTATCATTTTTTGAGTTTTTTTTAAGTCAGCATATGGTTGTTGGTTTCCTTTATGAAGTATTTTCATTAAAAAAGAAAATCTTGATTAAAGATACTTTCTAGAAGAGTAGTCTGATTTCGTGTATGTCAGAGGCAGATAACTGCAAATGAAATTATGAAAATATGACTGTACTGTGGTAAAGTAAAGCATTAGGGCCATTTAACTTTATTTTCAGTTCAGAGGTTTCTAAGATGCTTGTTAGACAAAAAAAATCAGTTCAAAAGATTGTTTTAGTTAATTTTAGAGGATATCAGTGCCCATTTTAAAAGCAGGTTTCGTTTCTCTTGTTGGAAATGCACCCAGGGTAATTCAGGAAATCATTTACAAAGTACATTGCTAGGACCCAGGGGACCATGTCAGACATTGCCAACCAGAGGAGCAGAGAGAGGGAAAGGTGAATTTTTGAAGCTTTTTCAGTTTTAGTAACATCAATTTAACATTAATTTATTTAATATTTTCCCATATATACAAGTTATTCAGTGATCTATTCTGTAATCCAAGATAGTGTTGGAACGTGGCACCATTACAGTATACACTTTTCACTGTATCAGGATACAAGTGACAATATGAAATAAATCTAAATTTAAAAGTCCGGAGAAAGATTGGGTTTATGAAACTTCCAAACCAGGAGAATTTGGTTAGAAATCTCCAGGTTATTAGAACATTCAAAGTACAGCCTCTCAGAACTGTGGAAAAGTGAATGTCAGTAGTTTTAGAAAGGTCGCATTGAATCTCATCCATAGTTCAAGGCTAGGATGCCGTCAGCATTATTTTAGAAGGCCCCTAAAGAGTTGAGATATGAGTGTAATTTCTCGACTTAAATTTGGAATCGATAGTGTCATGGAACAATTTGAAACCATGGCCTGCTTTGTGAAAACGCCTATCTTGCTAACTCTTTGATGCTTTGCTTGTTCCTTTTGTCCTCACTTTGAATAAAACTCATGTTTCTCTTTTAGTTAAAATAATTAAGAGTCAATGAACTTCACTGTTCGGTCTCTGAGACTTCATAATTTAACTTTGAAAACTTGATTTTTTTCAAACAATTTACTTTCAGCCTCTTTCAGAAAACAAATCTTAACTTACTTGTCTTTAACTCTGTCATTAAGTAAATAGATTAAAAATTGTTGCATCACTGTAAGATGTTTTAGCTTTGTTTGCAAGCCTTGTTTCCAGCTGGAAACATTTTTTTTCTCTCTCAAAGGGATCAAATCTGTTTTGGGTGCCTGGAAATCAGTCTCTTATTGTTGATGCTTGATCTGGATTTACCCTTGGTTGCTCATGGACCTTTACTGTGTTGATTAATACACTTGCTTGTGGTCATTTTGCTGCAGACAGGGTCTTATTTGGTCAGTCCCATAACCTACTATGTGGTTCTCTCGAGCAGTGGTTTCCAACCTTTTCAATATTAAGGCAAACATCAATGGGATAAACAATTCCACAGCGCCACTCATCTTTTTCAGCTGAATTGAAAACTGATTGGATGTGAATGCCTGTGCAAGCATGGAACTGAATCTACAAGTGTATGTGGTATTGAAAATCTACGCATGCCTGGCTGTGGAGGCTTGTGCGTGCTCAGTCGATAGTTGGCATCTTGTGTCAGCAGGTAATGCCTTGAATAAGAGACACTAATACTGCGAAGGACATCAGATGCACAGACACAGCCTCAGCACTCGCTTAAATTGGCACTGTTTCCTTAAAATTTTGCAGCACTCTTCGAACCTTGTCTCTATACACCAATCTGCCATGGCGCATCAGTTGAATAACATTTTATTAGTTCCACTTTCCAAACTGTATGGATTCATGAGAATGTGTGTTGACTTTGCACTCCAACAAGAACAGCAACCAATGGTATTTGTAGACAATCCAGCTCAACTCTCAAACAGTACAATTTCTACCAAGGTGGATGCAAACAACAGATTCTGACAAATTCCATTGGATGAGCCTCCAGCAACACATTTTCAGCTCTATTCAACATTGACAATAGATATTCGGTATGGGTGTAAGGAGCTGTCTCATGATATGAGATCACGTGGAACTGAGTCCTGAAAGAAGAAAGTACAATAAAAGCCCTTTTGTACCATACTTATGTCAAGAGTTTATCACCTATAATTGTGAACAGTTACATTATCCTTGTCTTCAGTCCCCTGAGAGTTCCTCATAACATTGCGAGACTAACTTTTAACAACATAAGTGTAAAAGTCTTCCACTCATTGCCTGTTAAACCCAAAACTATTTGTTGTATGTAAAGACTTATTCCTTTCGATACTAATTTTTGGGGAGACTTAACATTCTGTTCCTTTCTTTGTCCCTTTATTTCTTTTTAAGCCAGTCTTTCTTTTTCCCCATTTGCTTTGTATTGCTGATCAGCTTAATTCATATACTTTCTCAGTCTCTTGTCTTTTTCCCAGGCCTTAGGTTGCATTACTTTGGAATCCCCCTGTGGATTACCCCCTCTAGTCAGTGACAAATTTCCCTCACTCTGTAATTATCTGCTTATAGTTCTAGCAACTTGGAGAAGAAAAGTGTGTTTTTGCATGATGTTGTAAAATTGAAGATTCAACTAACAGTAGATATCATATGATGCAATTCTGCAGCAAATTCTGGCTGATTTGAACTTTTGTCATTGACTACATCATGCATAGTAGTTGACCACTGAATTTATTCCAGTCACAAGGTCTCCCCTTTCAACTTGCAATATTAAATTGTGTCACAGCCACATATTGCACTGTACTTGACCATTGTATTTATTCAAGACACAACTTCTATATCTTCAACCTTGCATCAGTCATAAACTGTACATTGCAATTTCATTTTCTGCTTGTGTGAAACCCTTCACCTTTCCCCTTTATAAACCCTTGAAGCTTCTTGTTGAGTGGCAACCAATGAAGCAAACAATCCAGAGTCAATCAATGGATGATGAATACCTTCTGATGTCAAAATATTGTTTAGCCCCATAGCTTGAACAATAACAATCAAACACAGAGGGAAATAAATCATTGCAAATTTTCATTGGAAATTCTGAAATAAACAGAACTCTGAATGTTAGAATCCTGAGGGGACTGCTGAATAATGAGGCTGTTAACAAGCAAAGACCTTGACTCTGACCTTTGTGACAGGTTTAATAAGAAACAAGTGCTGACTCGAATCTCAGCTGATGAAGTACAATGAAAGAAAGGTTGCACCTGTGGATTTTATCCTGCAATGAATTAATACTAATTGAAAACTAGTACGAGATTGCAGGAGATTCTGACACAATATTTGTATCAGTGTTTCAAATTGGTGATTGCAGGAAATGATTAAAGCATATTTAAATTCCAAGTCTTAATCATCATATGATGATGCCAGTAAGCCTTTCAAATTGTTTTTTTCGTTGCAGTGGCCTTGCTTTTTTTAGTTTTCCCACGAACGCAATTCTATCTTTTCAGATTGACTTTTTTTTGGCATTTGGATTATTAATGTCTGAATGAAGTGGCTGCCCTCACTTCGTAGCTTCTGAATTAGATCCCCTCAGAACTGAGAAAATGAAATTTCTGCATAAAATTTATGCCATCAATAACTGAACAATGTTTGAGGCACATTCTTCTCGTTCCCCGGAAGGCATTTGGCATGTAGTAAAACCGGTGCGGAAAAATGGATCGAAAGTAAATGTGCATGTAGTGGACAGTCATGAAATATTTATTCAATGCCACTATGATTTTATCTGCTTGGGATGTAAATCTGGTGTTCTGTCACTGATCATTGCATATGTTTTGGATCATCTGCATGATTGTGGATCTCCTATTGCATTCATTGATGAAAAAAATCAAAGGATGCAAATAAGTAAATGCTCTGAATACAGTGCAATTGCCGAAATAAATCTGTGGTCCTCCTGGACTATAGTTCAACAAAATAAATGAATACAAATCTCAGCACCGACTGTACCTTTAACATAATTAAAAATGAGACAGGTAAGCAACTGAAACCTATAGATACACAATGCATAGCATTATAATGCTTTGTATTACTTCTGTATGTGAATTTTGACAATATTTTATCACTCTTTTGAACTGTATTTCTTTTTTGTCTTCCTTACTAGTTATCTTGGTCATTTTCTTTGTTTTTTTATTCCCCAGTTATTTGATCTTAAAATATCATTCTCTAATTTTGAAAATTTCATCATTCTTCAAAAGCTTTGTTTGCTTATTATATGGAAAAACAACACAATAGACAAAAGTGTGACATTTGCTTGCACATCCAGAATATACAATATTATAAACCTGTTGGCATAATTAAGTTGTTCAGAAAAACAAATTTGAAACATAACCAGTCTTCCAGTTGCTTATTCAATGAGTGCAATCACCTCACATTCCATCTCCATACATGTCCGTGTAACCCAGAAACCCAAAGATCATCTTGCATCTTTCAATCATGCACCTGCCACTGATATTTTTAGTTTCATGCATCTATTGAGACCCAATATTCTGATCAACAGCTGCAGTTAACGAGCTATAATATAGTTCAACTTCAATCATGAATTGTACACAACTACATATTGAGCGTCTAATGTAACAAAACTGTGGAATATTTGAGACTCAGTACAAATCTCAGAAGCAGTTCTGTGGCCTGAAGCCTCAAACTAACCCATTCTCCTTCTCTTTTAGCAGTAACCCTAAATTACATTTTTTTTTCTGTGTCTTCATGATCACAATCTCAGCTTGGGATTCTTTAAATCCCAGTGTTTCACTCCCATTATATAGGAACTGTTAACCATGATGAGACATGCAAACTTCACAAAACCCATGCCCTAAAAATAACAATATGCATGGTGCATTGCATATCTTTTACAAATCTGGTAGAGCAGGTGGAGACTTCATTTAAAATCTGATTATTTTGACAAACTGATCTGGAACATTTCACTTCGTATCTAATAAGAACTGATACAAACTTAAACAGCTTGCATTTATATTGTGCAAATATTTATATGTAATTGGTGGCATAGGATCATTTGAATCAAGTGTTGGATGAAATAATCAGCAAATAACAAACTAGAAGTAAAGTAAACAATTTCCAAAATAATTTACATACATCAGAATTGTACCAAGACATTTCAGTAAGGTGCAATTGTTAAATGGATGTTCAGCCAAAAAAAAAAGATAATGAGATGGCTTACCAAACTTAACCCAAAGAAAGGGGTCAACATGAAGGGAGAGGGAGTTGGAGAGGAACAAGATTTTTGTTGTTGGAAATAAGGGTGGAAGAGAAAGGAGAGAAAAACTCTTCAGGCCGATTTTTGGAATAATACATGGTAGTTTTCAGAGGTGTAAGTCAAGTCAATGTCCTCTCTAATTTTCCTCTGTGTGTGCTTTCTTCATTTGAATGCATGATTTCTTTAAATTATTTTGCAGTCATGTACATTGATGTATCCTCAAGGACTTTTAAATGTCATAACATGTGAGAAGCCCACAAAGTCTTCCAAGTTCTGCACACAGGCAGAAATACAGATGGAGAAGGCAGTCATGGTAATGCCATTAATATCAAATAGTGTGCGTTTGATTTTCTCTCTCACTGGTGATGGCCATAGTTTGACACTTGGGAAGCAAACAACATTTCAGTCACACATCAGACCAAGTCTGAATGCTGTCCAGCCCTTGCTGCACGTGGGTGACACATTGCAAAATCAGGTTCCCCTTATTTTCACCTCAAAATCCTTTACATTCAGAAAACAATTATCCACCATCTTCACCAACCCTTTTGTCATGCAATCACCAAGTGATTTTTCTTCATTTTTCCACATTCTGAAAGGGTTCCGGGTGAATCCCCAAAGTCATGTAATACTTCCTGACCTTCCCATGCATGTGCAGATGATGTAATAATTACCCTTTCACTTTATCTTTTGTCTGTGTGTATTTCCCCAAACAGATTTTCAGGGTGAAACAGTATTTTGTTTTGGTTTTGTGGTTTTTGTGGGGTTTTTGTGCAATGTCGCATTGCATTTACTGCTCATGAAGGGGTGGCACAATGGTCAGCATGGCTGCCTCACAGTGCCAGGGACCCGGGTCCAATTCCAACCTCAGGCGACTGTCTGTGTGGAGTTTGCACATTCTCCCTGTGTCTGTGTGGGTTTCCTTTGGATATTCTGGTTTCCTCCCACAATCCACAGATGTGCAAGTCAGTGGATTGGCTCTGCTAAAGTGTCCATTGTGTCCAGGGATATGCAGGTTAGGCGGGTTATCAGTTGGTAATGCAGGGTTACAGGTGTAGGGTAGTTAGAGTGGTTCTAGGCTGGATGCTTTTCAGAGGATTTGTGTCAATTTGATGGGCTGAATGGCTTCCTTCCATGCTGAAGGGATCTACTTTGAAGGTGACCATTTTGCAGAATAGGTCAATTTAATCGACAAGGCTGACCTTTCAACTGTCTGCCTTGTTCCAACTCTGAGCACTCTGTTCCAATGAAGCTCTATGTAACCTCAAGACCCAGCACCTCATCTTTAATTCAGCACTGTACAGCATTCCAGCCACAATATTGAGATCAACAACAACCAATCAACCCCACCGCCCCGTGGCCCAACATTTCAACTCCCCCTCCCACTCTGCCGAGGACATGCAGGTCCGGGGCCTCCTCCACCACCGCTCCCTCACCACCCGATGCCTAGAGGAAGAACGCCTCATCTTCCGCCTCGGAAAACTTCAACCCCATGGCATCAATGTGGATTTCATCAATTTCCTCATTTTCCCTTCCCCCACTTCACCCCAGCTCCCGTTTTCCAGCTCAGCACAGTCCTCATGATCTGTCCTATCTGCCTATCTTCCTTTTCACCGATCCACTCCACCCTCCTCTCTGACCTCTCACCTCCATCCCCACCCCCATTCACTTATTGTACTCTATGCTACTATCTCCCCACCCCCACCCCCCTCTCATTTATCTATCTATTCTGCAGGCACCCTGCCTCTATTCTTGATGAAGGGCTTTTGCCCGAAATGACGATTTTCCTGCTCTTTGGATGCTGCCTGACCTGCTGTGCTTTTCCAGCACCACTCTAATCTAGACTCTAATTTCAAATCATAATCTTTTTTTCACATAATAGCTTGCAGTAATGTTTCTATTTACAGAGGTCACCTCTAAACCCTCCTTAGTTTATTTATCTCATGAGCATCTCCTTTTGCCTTAATTGCATGAACATTCCTTTTATGCTTTAATCTCATCTGCCTTTCAACCTGTCAGAGTTTTGACTCCACCTTCTTTCTTGCCATTCTACTTGCTTAAAACTCCAAATTGCTTGTGTAATCTCTTCCAGTTGTGAGGAAAAAAATCATTCATCTGAAACAATCAAGTTTCCTGGAGGTGGCCTGGAGGCAAGATGGCCAATTAAAGTGGGCTGGTACATCACAAACTCACCTCCTTCTCCCCTCCACTGGAATTAAGTTCAGTGCAGGAGGTCCAGACTTAATAATTGACACACATAAGTGACAATTAAGAGCTTCAGTCTGCCATACCTTGGGATCAGTCCCGATGCAAACAGATCTGTGACTAGGCCCAACAGGTCAGCTATGCAGGCAGCCTATCACTGAGAGTGTGGTGGAGAAGAGTTGGCTCATTGATCAAATGCAATCCAAACCCAATTTCTGGGGCATGACTCGAGGCAGGAGTGTCCACTGAGAGCCAACCCCATTGTCCCCTCCTCCAGTAATTCCCATCCACAAACCCCCCTCCACTCTACAATCTCTCCACCCCAAACAAATCACTAACCTTACACCTTGGTCCTGCACCATCCTTGGTATTCTTCTGGCCATAACCCCCTCCATAGCATTGCAGAGTTCAGAACTGCTGGCTTCTGGTTGCTATAAATTCTAGCTGAAGGCTTGCTGATGCTTTAATAATGTCTAATTGGCATTATATTCAGTGGGACTACACTCCAAGAAACAACACACATCTGTCCCTGCTCGGAGGAATATTCTGCCTGTTAACTTTGTATCATTTGCCATAGATATATCCGATCTGAGCGTTCTTAGCAACTTCTGTTCTTAATTTTATTTTCAACTTGCAATATCTACATGGTTTTGCTTTTATATTAGCGTATTATAAATTGTTAATGCATTTCTCTCTGCTAATCTTCTATTGTGGACTAATGTTAATTCTGTTACATTGTATGGCTGTGCTGACATTTCATTTGGTTCCGTTTTTCAAGGACGGCAATGAAATTCTTCTGCTGGTTATGCATTCAATTGAACATAATTTTTTCTTGGATGAGTCGTGTTGCGCTTGTTCCTGAACATTCTGTAGCTGGACCAGAAGGTTTAAGTAGGCTGCATCTGTGCAAATGCTACAATAATTTGTTTGCCCTTTCCTGTGCAGATGGTTAGCATTTTTTGCCATCTGCTACTTTTCCAATATTGATACCAATGTTTTTTGTATCACTACTGTACTGATAGTTAATGAAGTTTAACTGTAATATAAAGACTCTGAATCCCTTTAGACCCATGTAATCCAAAACTAAAGGTCAGGTATCGCACTTTAAAATGTATTTTGGATAATTATTTTTGAATTATAATATTTTTCAGGTAATCTTTGGTCATAATTCTGTGCAATTAATGATTCAATTGCGATAGCGAAAACTTGATTGTGACACAACAACAGGGTCCATTGAGGGTCAGTTGATGAACTATCATTCTAAAAACTCTGTCATTCTAATTGTTTTGCCTTTATCCAAACTTTTCAAGATTGTAATGTAGAATACAAAAGGTGCTTAAATGAACGTTCGGAATCTTTATCTGTGAAAGCATTTCATGACGTTTTCACATATTTGAGGAAAAGGGAAAACTCCACTAAATCCATAATCTGATCTGGCCTACCTATGACTCCAGTCCCACAGTTGTGTGACTGACTCTTAGCTACCTTCTGAAATGGCCATGAAAGTCATTGAGTTCAAGGGCGGTGAAAGATGGGCAACATCTTCTGAATTTGCCAGCAATGCCCAGTTCCCTTGATTGAATGAAAAGAAGCATACATTCACTTCTGTGACTGTAAACATAACTCCAGGGTGGTATGTTGCATCGTTGATTCCAGGTTAAAGGATGTCACAGAACAGTTTAAGAATATTGTTCTGAGGGAAGGTGAACATCCAGAGGTTATAATCAACATCAGTACCACTGGTGTGGTAGGAATGGATGTGAAGTCCTGAAACTTGATTTCAGGGAGCAAAGAAAGAAATGAAAAAACAGGACTTTCAAGTGTAATTCCACTATTTAGGGAAGACAAAATTAAAAATCACACAACACCAGGTTATATTTCAACAGGTTTATTTGGAAGCACTAGCTTTTGGAGCACAACTATCTGATGAAGGGACAGCAGTCTGAAAAATAGTGCTTCCAAGTAAACCTGTCGAACTATAACCTAGTGTTGTCCAATTTTTAACTTTGTCCACCCCAGTCCAACACTGGCTCCTCCACATCATAATTAGGAAGGGAGGAAGAGGGAAAGTGGAAAATTACAGGCAGTTAACTTGATAACCATACCAGGGAAAAAGTTTGAACTTAATGTAAAGGGTGTCATAAGGAAGATGTGGATGAGAATGGCAATATTGAGCTGAATCAATGAAATGATTTATGAAATGGAAATCACATTTGAGGAACTTGGAGTTTTTTTGAGGATTTTGTTTGTAGCATAGTCAAATGGCAACCAGTGAATGTGATGGATTTTGGATCGTCAGATGGATTTTGCTAAATCCCACAGTGGAGTTTAGTCATAAAACTAAAATTCATGGGATTGAGTGAAATATACCAGTACATATTAAAATTGTTTAACAAAAGAAAATAGAAATAAATGAATTATTTTCAGGATGGCTGGCTATGACCAGTCTGGAACTGTAACGCTCTGTGCTCAGTCCACAACTAATCAGAACCAAACAATGAATAATCAATGTTTTTTTGCACTTATATAGGGCGACTGATTGTAATAGTTCCAAATTTGCTGATTCCACCTAACTGAGTAGGAATGTGAAAGAAAACAATGGACTGCATGTGTTGAGAACATCTGAAACAAAACAGAAAATGTTGGAGAAGTTCAGCAGGTCTGGCAGCATCTATGCAGAGAAAGCAGTGCTAGCATTTGAGGCCCAGAATGAGTTCTGAAGAAGCATCACTGGAACTAAAATTGTAACTCTGCTTTCTTTCCACAGATGTAAAGAATGTAAATTGGGAGGAGCATACAAGGAGGCTTCAAGAAGACTTTGACTGGCATAGGGAAACAGCTAGAATACAGCAGATGAAATATAATGCACAAAAGGGAAATTATTCAGTTTGGCAGTGAAAAACACAGGCAGAACATTGCTTAAATGATCAGAGATTGAGAACTGTGGGTGTCCAAAGGAATCTGGATGTCATTCTCCTTGAATCACTAAAAGCCAGTATGTAGGTACAGCGAGGAAATAGGATGCCAAACACAAATTTGGTGTTCATTTTAAGGATATTGTGCACTAAAATAAAGATGTTCTAATGCACTTGTAGAGACCATTTGTGAGACCTCACAGGGAGTATTTTGGACAGATATGGTTTCCTTATCTAAGGAAGGATGTACTCACCACAACAGGGGTGCAATGGAGATAAATCGCTGAGATGGCAGTTATTTTATATGGAGAGGTGGCTGAAATTGAGTCTGCATTCCTACTCTTTTGAAGAATTTGCATTGAAATTTTTCAAAAATTCTTGAAGAGTGTAACAGGGTTGATATAACAGGGAGATTTTTCCCTGGCTGGTGACTCTTGAATCAAGGAGTATAATCTCAAGGTAAGGGGTAGGCCATGAAAGACTGAAATGAAGGAGAATATCTTCACATATGGTGGTCAATCTTTGGAATTCTCTTCTACCAGAGGATTGAGGGAGTTTTCAAAAGAAGAAATTGCCGACAATTCCTCAACTTCTATCAAGGCAACCAACCCCACAAAGGAATTGCAGGCTATTAACTGCAGTTTTTGAGTTTTGTGTTCTATCTTATAATCAGAGACATTAAACGTAGCATCAATTGGTTGTTTCATATTTGATTCATTAATCTTTGAATAATGTCTTTATATATTGCAAATCTATCCAGTCACAACTCATCAGGACAATACATTGGAAATCAGACTCCATTATTCCTGGAATCATTGAAAAAACTAAAGATTTTAAAATAAGTACTCAAAATTCCCCAAGTTACTTGATTTTTACCAGGTTAATAGAAAGCATGAAATGGGTTTTTGTATTTGACAAGAATTACTAATTGTTACAAGTAATTAGAATCCAGCTACAGGTAAACAGTTATAAATCATTGGCATGTAACACTCCAAATTAAAATACTAATCCCGTTATGAACAGTTCCTTACATGCATGCACAAAGTCAGACAAACAGGGAAAAATTGGTTATGGGCAGAAGAAATCTGGGAGGCAATTCTGTGCTTCCTATTCATGGATTACTGAGATGATCCTGACTATTCATATGCTGGTCAGAATCTGTCTGTTCAGTTACCTTTCTTCAGCTGCTTCCTCTGATTTGCAAAAGACTGATGCTGAAAGAAAAAAAAACAATAGGTCAGGCAGCATCCGAGGAGCAGGAAAATCGACGTTTCGGGCATAAGCCCTTCATCAGGAATTTTTCGGGCTTATGCCCACAACGTTGATTCTCTTGCACCTGCTGTGCTTTTTCCAGCACCACACTCTTGACCCTGATCTGCAGCATCTGCAGTCCTCGCTCTCTCTTAGAATGTTTTTAGTCAAGTATGTTGAAATTTACTCTCAAAAAAAGAAATTCTGGCATAATTGTTCTATTATTGTAAATGTTGGTATTGATAATCATATCTGCTCGTCTAAAACATCTCAAGGGCTGTACTGTAATATTCACATAGTTCGGGATGGTTAAAAATACATTAATTTATCTTTGTTCTGACCAGGAGATTATTAAATACCTACATAGTAAAAGCTCGGAGATAATCCTTAATCACTGTTTACTTCCAATGCAATTCACTGTTGGGCTGAAGGTTCAAACGAGTTGGTGATCTAACCTCGCTGCATGTTTAAATATCAAGACATACTATAACATTCTCACCTTTTACTTCCTTAGCTCCATGTTAAATACTTTACAGATCCACATATAATAGCATATTGATTTCATCACCTGAAACATCTCAATGGAATCATAGAATAGTATTAGCACAGGAGATAGTTCAGCCCATCATGTTTATGCCAGATTTCGACAAGAGCAATTCAGCTATCCCTGCTCACCTGTCTTTCCCCATCGTCCTGTCAATGTTTTACCTTCAGATAATTATCCAATGTCCTTTTGAAAGATAGGATTGACTGTGCCTTCAGAGCACACTCAGACAATGTCCTTCCTGCACACTGCAAAAATATTTTCTCATTGTTTTTGATTCTTTAGCCATTCATCTTTAATCTGTGACCCTGTCTCTTTGTGAAGAGAAATTATTTCTCCTTTTCCATTTTGTCCACAACCCTCATGATTCCGAATACCTCAAATAAATTTCCTTTCAACTTCTTCAGTCACAGCAGCTACAGATTATTCAGCTAACCATAACTGAAGAACTTTATCCTTGTAGCCATTTCCATGAATCTTTTCTGCAAGCTCTCTAAAGTCTTCACATCCTCCTTGAAGTGAATTTTGTTATTTTCATGTGAAATATAAGCCAAGCAACTATAAAGACAAGTAAAAACAATGACTGCAGATGCTGGAAACCATTTTCTGGATTAGAGTGGTGCTGGAAAAGCACAGCAGTTCAGGCAGTGTCCAAGGAGCAGGAAGATCAACGTTTCGGGCAAAAGCCATTCATCAGGAATAGAGGTAGAGTGCCTGAAGGGTGGAGAGATAAATGAGAAGAGTGTGGGGGTGGGGAGAAAGTAGCATAGAGTACAATAGGTGAAAGGGGGTGGGATGAAGATGATCAGTCAGAGAGAAGGTTGGAGGAAGATAGCAAAGAGTACAATGGGTGAATGTGGGTGGGGATAAAGGTGATAGGTCAGAGAGAAGGGTGGAGTGGATAGGTGGAAAGGAAGATAGGCAAATAGGACAAGTCATGGGAACAGTGCTGACCTGCAAGTTTGGAACTGTGGTGAGGTAGGGGATGGGGAAATGAGGAAATTGGCCAAGTCCGCATTGATGCCCTGGGGTTGAAGATTTTCGAGGCAGAAGCTGAGGCGTTCTTTCTCCAGGTGTCGGGTGGTGAGGGAGCGGCAGTGAAGGAGGCCCAGGACCTCCATGTCTTTGGCTGAGTGGGAGGGGGAAGTTGAAATGTTGGGCCACAGGGCGGTGTGGTTGATTGGTGCGGGTATCCCAGAGATGTTCACTAAAGCGCTCTGCTAGGAGGCGTCCAGTATCCCCAGTGTAGAGGAGACCGCATCGGAAGCAATGGATACAAGAAATGATTTTGGTGGATGTGCAGGTAAAACTTTGGATGTGAAGAAAACCAAGGTGTTTTAAAATCATATTTGCTTCCTGATCCAATGTGCAATAAGGTAACCATAAGAGACAATTGCCAATGAATGAAAGGAAAATGCATGATTTAGAAGTCATAGCACAGCAAGGGACAGCATTCTCAGAATTGGATTCGACCAGGAACCAGATGCCTGAACTATATTCAACCAAGTGAAGGAATGGCTAAAGGAAAATTTAGTTCAGGGTTGTTAAACATCATTTCAGTGGAAGTGAAAAAGAATGTTTTGAAAGGTGTAATTTTTAGCTTGTGTGAAAAAAAAGAAATCAAAAACAAGCTCCGATTTTTAAAAAAAGCCAGCAATAAGTAGATTAACATGTAAAATAAACATGTGAAGTCATGTTTTATAGGCAGGGCTAATTGATTCGATGACTATTAGACCAAATAAAAATTCTGAAGTTCTGCCTCATGTAAGTATGACTATTCGTGAACAATAAAGCAACAAACAAGAAGAAACACTATAAACCACCTCATCCTCACTGACTGCAGAACCCATCACCTAAATGCAAAATACAAGACTGAAGAGTTCGCTGATTTGCCAGTGTTAATGGGATAATCCACCTTCGCTTCCTCCTGATGTTGCCATCAACACCAGTTCGTCCACACCATTGATGATGAAAAGTGTTTGCATGCACTGGGTATAGTGAAGGCCAGAGCTAGCTGTGTCCCTAGTTTTTGTTAAAATAGATTCATTCAGTGGATGTGAACTTCACTGACTGTGCCAGCATTGATTGCTCAGTTCCAGTTGCCCTTGAGTAAAGGTCTTTGAGCATAGTTAACACTGTCATCCATGAGACAGTGTGGAAAATTGCCCAATTATGTCCTACAAATGAACAAATCTAATCCTGTCCGTTAACAGTGCAATAGATAACTTTCAATCACCTGAAAAGTAATGCAAGATGTTGTCAACAGTGCCATCACATGATATTTGCCTGCTCATCAATGCTCAATTTGGGATCTGACAGTACTCATCAACCTTAGACCACAGCCCAAGTTTGGTATCTGAATTCCAGAAGTGAGGTGACATCAAGGATTTCAAGGAAAGCTAAATTAAAATGGAAATGAAAGGAAGTTTTGCCATTGACTGGTATCATGCCGAGCATGAAATAAGTTGCTAATTGTCTTGGTCTAAGGACTTTGTACAAGAGTTATACATTGAAATGACCTTGGTCCGAATATCTTCAGCTGCTTCAGCAGTAGCTCTCTCTCCTTGACAATGGATATGTATGCTGATGATTGTTTGCACATTGTGCATTTCCATTTGCCATGTGTCAAATACTGAAGCAGCCTGTATGCACCTATGGCAAGATGTGCACAACATCCAAACTCAAGCCAATGAGCAGCAAATAGTACTTATGTTGCAAAATTATAGGGCAATGATTATCTCCAAAAACAGTGTCTAACTAACATCCCTACTTGACATTTGGTGGCATTACCATCGCCGAATCAGCAATGATCAAGAATCCTGGGATGACAGTTGACCAGAAACATTACTGGATGAATGATGTAAATAGACCCACAGCGATGTGGTTGACTCTTAACTTCCTCTGAGCACTTTGGGACTGGCAATAAATGCTGGTCTCGCCAGCGAAGCCCTAATCCTTTGGTGAATAAAAACAACACTATAATCGACAAGATAAAATCAGTTCTTGCTTAAAAATCTATTTTCTTCCATCTAATCTGCTCAAAAAGAGCTATTGCAACATAGTTCAGTGTGTATTTCGGTGCTTAGGCCCATTGTGTTTCCAAACTGGTGAATGGATAGACAACCCTTTCATGTCCCAATATATGAAATTAGCATACACGTTTGAATTAAAACAGGAGATAGTTAGATAGGATCAAGGAAAGCATTAAGGCTTTCTCTTGGTATAACAGGAATAAAAGAATGACTAGAGTAAGATTAGGGCCAATCAAGGATCGTAGTGGGAGTTGTGCGTGGAGTCTGAGGAGATGGGGGAAGTATGAAATGAATATTTTTTTATCAGTATTCACACTAGAAAATAAAATGTAGTTGAAGAGAATACTGGGATACACACTACTAGACTGGATAGGATTGAGGTCCTCAAGGAGGAGGCATTAGCAATTCTGGAAAGTGAAGAAACTAGATAAGTTCCTGGGCCAGATGGGATTTATCCTCAGATTCTCTGGGAAGCTAGCGAGGAGGCTGCTGAGCCTTTGACTTTGATCTTTATGTCATCATTGTCTACAGGAATAGTGCCAGAAGACAGGAGGATAGCAAATGTTGTTACCTTTATTCAAGAAGGGAAGTAGAGCCATACCTTGAAATTATATACTTGTGAACCTTACTTTGGTTGTGGGTGAAGTGTCGGAAAGAGTTATAAGAGGTAGGATTTATAATCATCCAGAAAGGAATAAGTTGATTAGGAATAGGCAACATGGTTTTGTGAAGGGTAGGTCATACCTCGCAAACATTATTGAAGTCTTTGAGAAGGTGACCAAACAGGTGGATGAGGGTAAAGCAGTTGATGTGGTGTATATGGATTTCAGTGATGCATTTGATAAGGTTCCCTATGGTAGCTATTACACAAAATACAGAGGCATGGGATTGAGGATGATTTAATAGTTTGGATCAGAAATTAGCTATCTGAAAGAAGACAGATGGTTGTGGTTGATGGGAAATATTCATCCTGGAGTTCACTTACCAGTGGTGTCCCACAAGGATCTCTTTTGGGTCCACTGTTGTTTGTTATTTTTATAACTGACCTGGATGAGGGCATAGAAGGATAGGTTAGTAAATTCATGGATGACAATTAGGTCGGCAGAGTTGTGGATAGCGACGAGGGATGTTGTAGGTGATATATGGACATAGATAAGCTGTAGAGCTGGGCTGAGAGATGGCAAGTGGAGTTTTCTGTGGAAAAGTGTGAGGTGATTCACTTCGGAGGGAGTAACAGGAATGCAGAGTACTGGGCTAATGGTAAGATTCTTGGTAGTGTAGGTAAGCAGAGAGATCTCGGTGTCCAGGTGCATAGATCCTTGAAAGTTGCCACCCAGGTTAACAGAGTTGTTAAGAAGGCATACAGTGTGTTAGCTTTCATTGGTAGAAGGATTGAGTTTCAGAACCATGAGATTATGCTGCAGCTGTACAAAACTCTGGTGCAGCTGCACTTGGAGTATTGCGTACAGTTCTGATCACTGCATTCTCGAAGGGTGTGAAGCTTTGGTAAGGGTTCAGAGGAGATTTCCTCTGCTTGTTGCCTGGTATGGAGGGAAGGTCTTACAAGGAAAGGCTGAGGGACTTGAGGCTGTTTTCGTTAGCGAGAAGAAGATTGAGCAGTGACTTAATTGAGACATACACTATAATCGAAGGGTTAGATAGGGTGGATAGTGAGAGCCTTTTTCCTCAGATGGTGAGTGCCAATATGACGGAACATAGCTTTAAATTGAGGAGTGATAGATATAGGACAGATGTCAGAGAGTATTAGAGGTGTGGAATGCACTGCCTGCAACAGTCATTGACTCACCAACTTTAAAGGCATTTAAATGGTTATTGCATAAGCATATGGATGAAAATGGAATTAGATTAGATTACTTACAGTGTGGAAACAGGCCCTTCGGCCCAACAAGTCCACACCGACCTGCCAAAGCACAACCCACCCAGACCCATTCTCCTACATTTACTCCTTCACCTAACACTACGGGCAGTTTAACATGGCCAATTCACCTAACCTGCACATTTTTGGATTGTGGGAGGAAACCAGAGCACCCGGAGGAAACCCACGCAGACATGGGGACAATGTGCAAACTCCACACACAGAGTTGCCTAAGGCAGGAATTGAGTCTCTGGCGCTGTGAGGAAGCAGTGCTAACCACTCTGCCACCCATAAAGTAGGAGAATCTCCACTGTGGAGACAGGTCCTTCAGACAACAAGTCCACACTGACCCACCAAAACCTTATATTTACCCCTGACCACTATGGGCGATTTAGCTTGGCACATCCTTTGACTGTGGGAGGAAACCCACACAGACAATCACTTGAGGCTGGAATTGAACCTGGGTCCCTGGTGCTGTGAGGCAGCAGTGCTAACCACTGAGCCACCAGGCCACCTTAATAGTGGAGGGATCGGAAGGGCTTCAGCTTGGTTTTGCAGGTTGGCACAACGTCGAGGGCCAAAGGACCTGTACTGCGCTGTAATGTTCTATGTTCTATGAGATATGAACTTTTAACTTTACAATAAGTGAGATTGTTTATTAAACTGTTCCGTTTATGAACACAATTCGCTTTATTTTGCTTCCTAGATAGACCCACCAAAAATAATTGAAATTACTTAACCAACATTTGTTCATTTCAGGATGCTTATTATGGTCTCAAATATTAATATATAATTAAAGTCTTTTTGCTGTAGACTTCGCTGAAATCTTAAATTAAAACTATGTTGTTCTGCATGATTGTAATCTTTGACAATTTGCTTTTAAAACTTTATTTGACATTTTATTGCAATTGTGTATGTACAATTAAGACTGTGTTTTTAAATCATTCATTTCAGGTTGATCATTGTGAGCATCATGATTGGTTTAACATTAGCTTGCAACTCAAAACCAATACTGTAGATAACAATTCATTATTGCAAACTCGCTCCAGCAACAAGACTGAACAAGAAACCAAGATCTATTGATTTTGTTCTCATCTGAGCTCAAAATGATTGATTACTTTTCACTTGAAGTTATAGAAGTGAACCTCAGCAATGTGACATGGTGAACTACTGATAACTTGCCCAACATTGGAGTAGTAAACTCAAAAAATGTAGGGTGGAATTTTAACTGCTGAGATGCAGGGTGGTAGTGGAGTGGTGGGCAGGGTTGGAGGTTTGGAGTGGTGGTGATGGGTGGGAGGTGGGGAGTGGAGGTGTGGGGTGTAATTTCAATTCAGTGAATTCGAATGCAAACAAAAGCGACACTCCCCCTGCATCCCAAAACCTTGCTGATATGCAAGACGACCTCCTCAGTGACAGTCAGGGTGTCTCTTCTTTCTCTGGAAGTTTGCACTTCCTTCTTCTGCAACCAGATTTATAAACATGCAAAAGAGTTTGTGCCGAGGGAATGGGACAACAGCAGTCAGGAAAGCTGACTGAGATGGGTGTGAGACTCACACAGATGGGTATGTATGGAAGTGTTGTTCTTCAGAAGCGGATGTGATGCAGTGTCTCGAGGGGTAGAGAAGTGTGCAGAGCTGCCAAATGTGCTGGTCTGTGGAGTGCTGCATGTGGGGGAATGTTCAGGAAGTCAGAGTGTGGAGACTTAAAATGTGAAATTTGGATGCCACTTGCTTTTTTCTGCCTGAAAAGATCATTGAAACTCTTACTGAACTTGAGTTCATGTTTGAGGAAGTTTAGTCTGACTGTATGCTTCCTTGGTCACTTTTATCGATGCCTGTTTGATTTGTGAGGCTGGCATCTTCGATCATTATAAGGGAAGTAACATAAGTGAGCAGTCCTTCATGTACACAGCAGGAGCAGAGAGAACGAGGTGGAAAACTGGTTAGTACACTTCAAACATTTTGCTTCCATTTCTCTGGTTATTAAAACCTCTTGACTGAACAAATACTTCACCTTCCCTGTTTCCTCCCAGGGTCTCTTTTTAACTGGAAATTAGTCCCAAATACAGGTGTTGGTTTTCATTACAATCATACTCATTTGTGAAGTTCCTCAGAAGAGTTGGCAAGACTCAGCGTGATGCATTTGGAATCAGAACTGAAAGAGCCATTAAAACACAATGTCTACATCCTTCTCCTGGCATCAATGCATGGTGGCCTTTGTGGTCAAAATGCACGATGCAATTTCATTAAATTGAAATGTACAAAGTATTAGATCATTGATTTATCAGGAAACCACTAAGCAGGGTGTCAAGGCAAAGCCTATTACACCAATTGTCAAGTTTCTTTATCACTAAAGAAATGTGTAAGGCTGAAAAAAGCAGTAGGAAGGACCCTCTACCCTATTTGAAATACCAGCTGGAAGAGAGATTCTCATCAGTTGTGTCAGAATGTCGATGTGCCAGCATGGAATTTGTCATTGAGCAAAAGCTCTTTCCATAAAGGAGATTCATTAAAAGTATGCTGAAGGCGTCCAAGCAGAACCCATGGTCCAGAATGTAACGTTAATGTAAAACATGCCACATTTCTCGAGATTTGTATGTTTTTTTTAAACTCGAAGGACCAGAGAGTAAAATTTGATTATGATTTCAGTGACATAGAATAGGCTTTCAGGGCTTTGTGTGAGGCAAAGTTATTATTTTGGAGCATCAATTATTCAAATACTAAAGCTTTTTAAATTCACAATGATGCATTATTTCAGTGGATGAACTGAAGAAGTGCATTTGTTCAGGGAGAAAATAATCATCCCTCAAATTTTATTTTACCTTTGGTTCAAATTGGACGTTGACTTGTTGCATGGCCTGTAAACAGCAGAAAGGTCGCCATGATTGTCAAATAGCAGGTCTACTTTTTAATGCCATTTCCAGATATTATGGAGACATACAGCATGGAAACAGACCCTTCGGTTCAACTCAGCCTTGCTGACCGGTTATCCAGGGCAGCACAGTGGCTCACTGGTTACCACTACTGCCTCACTGTACCAGGGACCTGGGTTCAATTCCAGCCTGGGGTGACTGTCTGTGTGGAGTTTGTACATTCTCCCTGTGTCTGTGTTGGTTTCCTCTGGGAGCTCCAGTTTCCTCCCACAGTCCAAAGATGTCCAGGATTGGCCACGCTAAATTACCCACAGTGTCCAGGGATGGGCAGCTCAGGTGAATTAGCTATGAAAAATGCAGAGTTATAAAGATAGTGAAACGAAGGTTGTTGGAGTTGGGGTGGGGGGGATGTCAACTCAATGGGCTGAATGACCTGATTGCACACTGTGGGGATTCAGTCCTGATTCAGTGATAGGATCAAATTGCTTAATGATACAAAAACTTGAGGATTGCTGAAGATTTTCACCTTTCACTCAACAGGACAAGCAGAAGAATTTCTGGAAGCATCGGGTACTGCTGATGTTTGATTAATACAATTGAAAATGGGTTAGACCCAAAAATTTGGCATTATGAAACAAAATATCTTGTCCACCACCCATAATTAATTTGATTTCAAACAAAGAAAGGATTTTCAAAAAATAATCCCAAACCTCTTCCAAATAAAGTTGGTTCAGTTGTCATTTTGTTTTCATACTGTAAATATAAAATAAGAAAAACATAAAAGGTCCCCCTCAATTACCTTGTGCTAAAAACAGAAACAAACTTTTTAAAGATCCAGAAATTGTTGGAAATCCTACAAACGTGCCACAGTAACTAAATTTATTGGTTGGATGGGGGGATATTGCCACTTTGGTTCGGTCGCCAGTTTGCAGCATTTTGACAGTCAAGCACCAAAATTGGTGAAATTTGATTTGAGTTAGATTTAGTTTCTGATGATTTGAGCCATTTCAATTAAAGTCTATCCTGTGCAATGCTTTGTGAAAACACCAGACCATTCTGTTTTTGGGAAAAAAACATCTTTGCTTCTCACCACCTGACCAATAAACAGTGCAGAGACAAATAGTATCTTCCATCATTGAGAATAAATTCATGATGCAGTTCATGGATTTTAATTCATTGTAGTTCTTGGGGTATTGTAATGCAGTAGCACAGCTGTTAAGAAGGATCATAATTTATGCTGTTCAGTCTCTTACATATGTATTTACTATCTTCAACCTACACTGTTCAATCACTACCTATTCCAAATAATTATTTATGTTACTGGTGATTGATTGATTATCTCGAATGTAAACTACTTTGCTGCTTCACTAAGTTTATAGCCAGTCTTTTAAAATAAGAATTCTGTCATTACTAGCTCGGTTGAAATAATGTACATTTTCTTCATTCTATTGAAACACATTTAATATTCATAAGCTTCAGACTGGGAAATATCTTTTAAAAGCATGAAGATTTTGTGTGAGCGGATAAGTCAAGATTCCTTGCAATTGATTTTTGAAAAAAATAGTTTAGCTGTATTGGCTTTAGGACCATACTACCTTTTATTCCAAGGGGCTCACTGAACAATATGCATTTACTGATTGGATGCTACCAGCACATGATGCCTTAAGGAAGGGATGAAGAGAAGAAGCACAAAATTGGCGATTGCATTCTCAGTCATGATAATATTAAATGGCAGTGCAGGCTGAAATGACTGTATAGTTTTTTTTCCCCTGTGCTCATTTATATTCTGATGTGTTGAACTTTCCAAGGACATTCACACTCAAATCACCACTCAGTTCCTCCTTCCTTCCTAACATTAACAGTCTCTGACATGAAATTCTAATCAGGACTCCTTCAAAAACTTTGGCTGATACCTGAGATTATTTGGCAATGCTTGATAATGACACTGTAATACAAACAGAAACACATTGAAAACCCAAAGGTTAGTCACCACAAAGCCAACAGAGAATAACTCTTGTGTTCATGAATTTTGAGAAAAAGCAGAAGACATTTCTGTTGTATAACCTGATTTTTAACTCAATTAATTGAATTGCATTAAATTACTACATAAATAGACCAAAGACTTAACTAAAATGTTTTGAAGTCAAAGCACTTTTCTAAAATGCTGTCAATTGTCAACGAGTTAATGGTGTGTTTTACGTGGAAGTATGCATGAGCAGAAAATTGAGGAATAAACTTCTCATAAACTAGTAAAGTTTGGTTTGCAATTTGTACCTAGTTTCTTAGTTATGGCTACTTTGAACTCTCTTCTCCTTGCATTTATATGTCCTAAATCTTATCTTTTTTTTCCATGCTAGTTCAATGATTTTTCATTCTTTGAATTACTTTCATCCCATCTAATTTATGTGCTTGATGTTCTTACTTTTGCCTTTTAGTTTTTTTTTTTAAAAAAAAATAAACAGTCAAGATTAAAGTGCCACAAATTACAGTCTGAAGTTGAACTCTGTGTCTCCGTCTTGAGTGTGGTGTATCAGTTGCATCAGCAGAGAAACATGACTGCATGGGCTTTGTTGCGATTAGAAACATGGTCTGATCTCCTATTTTAGGATGTGCGATGTCTCCTGTCTTAAGATGGAAATTAGATTTTGTAAGGGTCCAGTCCAGGAATATTTTCTGATTAAAAAATAGTTCTAAATTTAAAGATTATCTTTCATTTGCACAGTGGTAGAATTTGATGACATTCAACGAGGGAGAAGTAGTGTCGTACATTTCATTAAACTCTTAATTTCATGCTTAATTTTGAGTTGGCGATTTGTAAGATCTCAACCATTAAGTTACAATTTTATTTCTTTTCTGTATAGAATTTCCTCATTTCTTGAAGATGATATCTTCACAGTGGCATATAATTCATGGGCACTCAATATCTTAACATATATAATTTCAACAGGCTTTCAGCTGAAAGCTTATGGCAGGAGACTAATCAACAACAGGGCCAGTGCTTCGGCCTGTCTTTATCCAAAAGCCACAAACATTCACATCAGAGCTAAGAACAATAGTGACATTCAACACTTAACCTCACTGCAATTAAGTGACACGAGCGACTGAGAATCAACCTTAGACCCTCCGACACCTGTTTTAATCAGCAAGTTCACTGGAGGAATCCTGCAGTGACTTCTAATGGAATATTGAAAACCTGATCAACTTTTTCACTGGACTTAGCAAAAATCATAATTCATGCTGAAATAAACATAGTATTTTCTTCAGTTTATAGATGTTGTCAGATGCACTTGTGCTTCCAACATTTCTGTTGTCATTTCTTCTATTCTTCTATTCTGTCACAAAATCTTTCTGATTAGAGTATTTAAATAATTATATTTTGTAGTATTATTTAACTTAACGTTTTTTCCAGGCTGTAGTATTTATCAACACTGTTTACATCTAAATGCATTTTGTTCTCATTTGCCTAATAGAGTGGCACATCACAGAAACAGACCCTTACGTCCAAGTCATCCAAGTTGACCAAGTTTCCTAAACTAAACATGTCCCACTTGTCTGCATTTAGTCCATATCCCTCTAAACCTTCCATCTTTCCAGACTAGTCCAAATGACTTTTAAATGTTGTAATTGTATCTGACAGTTCAAACCTTTCTCGTCTCATGTTAAAAATATGTCCCCTCGTTTTGAACTTGCCACATCTTGGGAAAAAGATCTTTGCTATTCATCATATCTCTGCCCTCATGATTTTATAAACCTCCATGAGGTCACCCCTCAACGTCCTACGCTTCAGTGAAAAAACATCACAGCTTATCACCCCTCTGCTTATGACTGAAACTCTCCAGTCCGAGCACCATCCTGGTAAATCTTCTCAGAACTCTCCCAAATTTAATAATATCCTTCTGATATTAGGGTGACCAGAACTATTTACAGTGCTCTAAAAGTGCACAAGTTCCCTTCTCAAAGTTAGCGGGCTCATTATTAATATTGACGATTCAGCATTTACTCCAAAACTTAAAGTAGATTCTCGACAGTTAGAGACAAAAAAAACTGCAGATGCTGGAATCCAAAGTAGACAAATTGGCAATCATATACATCCAGAGACCAAAATCTGTTTCAACTTATTTGCAGTATTTCTGAATGATACAGAACTTGGCACCTGCAATATTATTACATGTTCTATTTATGCAAATACTCTGAGGAAGTTTGAAAAGGAACAATGACCTACCAGGGGGAAAAAAGTCTTAATATTAGAATGCTTCATATTTTCCAGAACAATTTTAATCTTGAGAATATATGGTAATATGCCTAAAAAGTAAATATAACCATGCAGAATAAGGCAACCTATTTTATGTAAGTCATGCATTGTAAAGGCAGATCAACATAATTTCATTGAAGAAGTTTAGAAATTAAAGCATTAGCTCCACTACAGATTTGAAATTTGGGTCAAGGAGAGGTTGAATCAGGAAAGGATGGATTCTGCTCTTCAATGAAACCAAAGCAATTGTGAGAGCCCAGATAAGTCAAGTTCTTTTCATTGTGGTTACATGAAAACTTTAGCATAGACTTGAAATATATTGCAATGAGGTAAGGAGGGGAGAACAGACCCCAACACCCCCACCCCCTTCCAGCAAATTTGGCTACAGCAAGTATTTTATGCTGCCTTCGCAGAAGGCTTAGCCTTTCACTGAGAGAAATGTAATTACCCAATGTTTATTTTATCAATAAGAAACAAATTACAAGAATACGATACTCGCAGTATTGGTTAAAAAAAAAATCAATTACAGCTGTGAGAAGGGTTGATATATTAAATGAGTTAACAAATGAGGCTTTGGGTTGAGCTCAGGGACTAAAAAGAAAGGCAGTCACACTACCACGAGTATACTGCAGACCCCCGAGTCATGGAACAGAGACTGGTGAACATGTATGTGGACAGATTTCTGCCTGTAGGAATAAAAGGGCGATAATAGTCGGAGATTTGAACTATCCCAATATCAACTAGATTTCAAAAAAATAACAGGCACTGAGTGAAAAATTCATGAACTGTATCAAGGAATTTTTTTTTAATAATACATGACAAGCCCAGTGAGAGGAAACATAAACCTGCATTTAGTTTTGGAAAATTAATATAGACAAGGGGGTAAAGTGACAGTGACCACAATTCAGTTAGATTTTATATTATTATCAAAATGAGCAGAGGTAAATCAGGAATAAAAGTTTTGAACTTTTAGCGAAGGCAAGCTTTAAAAAATTGAGAAGTGATTTGGACTGGACAGTGCTGCTGCAAGAGTGCTAATTCAGTCAGAGCCATGAAAATAAGATCCATAGGGCACAAAGCAGACATTCAGTAAAAACGGTGCTACCAAATATAGAGGTCTATATTTGACAGTACCATTCTTGTTTTGGATGATACTTGTCTAGAAAAATACAAGTGATGATTAAGCCAAAAAATAAAGTTGATGGCAGTTACAAACTGAAGCCTCAACACTGCAGATAGCCTGGAGGAGTATAGAAAATACAACAATCAATGAAAAGAAATGGAATGAGTAAATCCAAGAGGGCATGAAAAAAACATTAGCAAGCAAGATAAAGGAAAACCCAAAGATGTTTGATTGAGATATAAAAGGCAAAAGGATATTCAGGAAAAAGTGGGACCTATCAGAGAAGAAAGAATAGAACTTGTGTGAAGACGTGGAGTATAGGGGAAGAACTTTAAATGAATATTTTTTGTCTCCATACTCACCAAGGGAAAGATGATGTAGATATAACAATCCAAGTGTGAAATAGTAGAGAAAATAAACTTAACAAAAAAGAAACTGTGAAAGGAGTTGGAATCCTTCAAAATGAATAAGACACCAGAGCTGGATGGATTGTTCCCTCAGATGTTGAAGGAGGTCACAGAGAAAATAACAGATGCTTTGAGAATTATTATCTAATCTTCCAGAGACATAGGTGAGGTGCTGGAGAATGAAAGAATGCAAACGTGGTTCTGTTTTAAAAGGTGCACAAAGATTATAAGACATAAAATTTATAGCATAAGATCATAGTGTCATGCAACTGATACAGTTTATTGAACAAATGACACATTGATTAACAGCAATCTGGGTTTGTTCAATATCTTGTATCAGTTGCATGACACTATCATCTTGTGCTATAAATTCTGTGTCTTATCCTGCTCTACTAGTTACATGATGAAGGAGCAGTGCTCCGAAAGCTAGTACTTCCAAACAAACCATTTAGACTATAACCTGGTGTTGTGTGAATTATAGCCGAGTTAGTCTTACTTCGATGGTGGGCAAATTGTTAGAATCAATCTTGGGAGATCACATAAACTCACTTAGAAAGGCATGGAGTTCTCAGGGACAGTCAGCATGGCTTTGTTAAGGAAAGGTCACATCTTATAAATTTGATTGAATTGTTTTCAGAACTGACCAGGAGGATTTAAAAGAGTAGTGCAATGGATGGTGTCTCCATGGAATTTACAAAAGCATTTGAGAAAGTCCATCATGGCAGTCTAGTCAAAAAAGTAAAAGCCCATGGGATACAGGTTAATGTGTTGAATTGGATCCAATGTTGGCTTAGTAATAGAAATTAAAGGGTAATAATCGATAGCTGTCCTTGCAGATGGAAAAATGTCTCAGAAAACAGGTCGACAAAAATGAGTTGGACCGAAGGATCTGTTTCCATGCTGTACATCTCTATGACACGAAGTGATGTTCTACAAAGATCAAGCAGCCCCTGCTGCTTGTTTTTTACATTAGCAATTTGAACTTGAACAAGGGGGGCACAATTAGGAAATCTGCAGATGACACAACAGTTGACCATGTAGAGGATAGCTGTAAGTTCTGAAATGATATAGGTGGTTTGATAGAATGGCCAGGAATGTGGCAGATGGAGTTCAATTCTGATAAGTGTACGGTAATAGATTTGGTGAGGTCAAACAAAAGAAAATACACAATAAAAGGGAATATACTGAGAGCAGTAGATGAAGTAAGAGATCTTAGTGTACAAGTGCAGAAGTCCCTAAAGGTAGCAGTATTGGTAGATGAGGTTGTAAAGAAGGCAAACAGGGAGAATGCAGAGCAGAATGTTGACAGGGTTGGAGAATAGTGGCTATGGGGAGAGAGTGGAGACATTGGGGTTGTTTTCCTTGGAACACTGAAGGCTGAGGAGTGACACAATAAAAATTGAGAGGTGGAGGCAGAGTAGACAAGAGGAAAATGTATCCCTTGGCAGATAGTTCAAAAGTCAGGGGTTATAGATACAAGTCAAATAGTAGGAGGATAAATGGGGACATGAGGAAAAAATTGTTTTCACACAGAAAATGGTGGGTTGATGGTGAAGACAAAGGCCCTAAACTCTTTTAAAATTTACTTGGATATGCACCTTAAGTGGCTGTAGGGTGCATAACCCGGGGTGGTGTGCAGGAAGATGGGATTAGAAAGGGAGTGTGGGTATCTTGAACACGAAATGGCCTTCTTCTAGAAATTGCACCCGCATCCACCTCCTTCCTGTATCATTTCTATCGTTCTTTTGGTTGAGTAAAAAAGCAAATTTATTGTTTTCTTACCCTGAGAAAAATAATTTAAAATGTGGTATTAGTAATATACATACAAAGGTACCATGTTCACAATAGATAGTGTCCAGTGCAAAGGGAACTTGAAAGGAATAACTAATTTAGATTCATGAGACATAGGGCTTTAGCCTATGACTAAAATTGTTCACTTTAGGCCAACACAGAAATTGTTGAAGAAGCTCAGCAGGTCTGGCAGCATGTGTGGAGAAAAAGCCGAGTTAATGTTTTGAATCCAGTGATCATTCTCTCCACAGATGCTGCCAGACCTGCTGAGTTCCTCCAGCAATTTCTGTTCTCATTTCAGATTTTCAGTATCCACAGTTTTTTGATTTTGTTTAATTTGTCATTTCATATCATCAACAATCACAAATATTTTATTTGTCCTTTGAATTCTCTGTATTCTGATATTTCTTTTTAATCCGTTCTGTTACGAGGTACTTTTCCTTCTGGAGAGGCTGAGAAAAGGCCTTCTTTAGTTGATTCCAGTCAGACATTCATTTTTTCAGCACGGTCAAAAGCAGTTCCTTTATGTAGCTCAATGTGAGTTTATTTACAAATTGAATAATTTGCAAAATTGTAAAAAAGACAACAGTTGCATGTGAAAGAAATATTAAATTGATAAGTAATGGTCATAATTCTGGATAGCATTTTCCGAATTGTTAAATCAGTACATTTACAGTTTTGACTCAGTCATTAACCCCCATAATTGCAGAGTTGTTGGTAAAGTATATCAATTGTTTCCTGATTTTTATGAGTTTTTTTCCTCTCTGAAGCATAACACCAAAATACAGGATACACCAGTGTGATGCTCTCTTGAAGAGAAAAATAGTAAGTCTGTAGCAAATGCCTGATTGTGATCTGAGATCATGGCAACTGAGCTTAAAATATTAAAATTTATTCTATGAAGATTCAAAGATTGAACTGCTTTGACAGTTAGAAATGAGATTGTGTTTGAATCCTTACCATTAACAGATGATATTGAATCCACTAGATATTAGAATTTGAACTAATATATTAGATATCAACCTCTGAGTACATTTCGAGCAAAATTTTATTGAAGTGGTGCTGCTTAAACATAAACAGCAAGAGTTTTGGATTCAAATGTGAGTTTGGTGTTTCCACCTGATTGTCAACTCATTCTTATCATTGCGTGTATTGATTGGAATGTGTGCAATCAGGGAATTTTATGAAGTTTAAATGTAGGGAGAAATGAAATTAAATTCTGAGAGCTTCTCAAGAGGTTGCAAAGGAACTTCAGCTTCTGCAATGATTGAAGAGGGTTGGGACTAACAAGTACTTGATCAAAATAATTGGAACATATGATGCAGGTCTGTGTCTGGGGTTGACAGATGTATTAGGTTGGTATCAAACTACTTTCAAAGGCTGCTGAATGGATATGCTGACAGAAGAGACTGGTAACCTAAGTTCCTCAGTGGATGCATCCCTATAGGTCAGCATTGTGGCATGCTCAGAACAAAATTAAGCAAAGCTTTAGGCAGCAGTTGACCTCACACAAATTGATGCTACTAACCATGATGAAAAAATGAATTGATCAATTAAGCACATCGACTTAAGAGAACTGAATTAGCAGCAAAGGAAAAGCTAACACATGGTTATTCGCACGTTGTAGAAACAGTGTACTTAACATATGCTCCTAAAATTGTTGAATAATGGAGGATGTTAGACTCTCATCAGCAGTTTGCCTGTGATTTAACTGAAAGAAGTGACACAGAATCATATGGTCTGAGACTGGAGGTGAGTAAGCCTATCAAATCAGGAACTCGTGTTAGAAGTGTTCACATGTACTGACACTGCCATATCAATAACTGTAGTGGCGCCACCTCCAGCTCCCACAAGGAGGTTGAACAGTTCATCAATTCTACCAGTACCTTCCACCCTGACCTCAAATTCACCTGGGCCATCTCAGCCACCTCCCTCCCCTTCCTGTACCTCTCCATCACCATCTCTGCTGACTGACGAACCACAGACATATGCTACAAACTCACCAACTCCCACAGCTACATAGACTACACCTCCTCCATCCTACTTCCTGTAAAAATGCCATTCCTTATTCCCAACTCCTCCGCCTCTGCCGCATCTGTTTCCAGGTTGACCAATTCCACCTCAAGTCCCAGATGGCCTCTCTCTTCCACAATCACAACTTCCTTCCTTCCCCACGTGGTTGATGATGCCCTCCAGCGCATCTTCTCCACTTCAGGCTCCACTGCCCTTGAACTCCACTCCTCCCAACACAGCAAGGACAGATTCCCACCCCCCCCCCCCCCCCACCCCGTCCTTACCTTCCACTCCACAACCTCCGTATACATCGTATCATCTCCCGCCACCTCCAAATGGACCCAACCATCAGAGATATATTTCCCTCCCCACCCCTATCAGTGACCATTCCATCCGCGACTCCCTCATCAGATCCACACCCTCCATCAGCCCACACCCACTCCTGGCATGTTTCCCTCCCACTGCAGGAATAGCAAAACCTGCACCCACATCACTCCCTTCACCTCTGTCCAGTGCCTTAAAGGATCCTCTACATCCATCAGAAATGTACCTGTATCTCTACCAATATCATCTTTGGCATCCGTTGCACACGGTGTGGTCTCCTCTACATCAGGGAGACAGGACGCCTTCTTGCAGATCATTTCAGAGAATATCTCTGGGACACCCACACCCACCAACTCCTTTTGGGCTTATATCCGAAACGTCGATTTTTCTGCTCCTCGGTTATTGCCTGACCTGCTGTGCTTTTCCAGCACTACACTCTCAACTCTGATCTCCAGCATCTACAGTCCTCAATTTTTCCTACAGTATATAAGTAAGTTACAATAAAGTTGGTATTTTGGAGCCAGGAATCTTCAAGAATTATCAAAACAGCATAATGACATAAAGATCAATGAATGGTTAACTGTCTAGTGCATCATGGCATCCAGTTCACCTGTTGAGTAGGTTAATTTGGCCGACTATTCCCCAGTTCTTATTAAAGGTTAGAACTTGAACCGTCTTCCACAGCTGAGTTAGTTGGTTCCTGACTGGTTTCTACTGGGGTGAGGATAGCTGACAGCAGATCTTTGAAATTTGCATGACAGTTGTGAGAATAGTGGTATGTGGCCTTATTTTACACCACTATGACATTTCTCAAATCCTGCAACTGGAAATGGTGATTTCAATCAGTGAAATGTGTTACGTCCACTGCAGGGTGGCTCTACCCTTACTTCATTCGCTCATCCAACTTTTAAAGTGATACCATTGCACCTTCTGCTGATTTATTATGGAGGTAAATAAAACAGATTTAGGATCTGTCATTTTGGGCCCTGTGTAAAACCTCACTGGTGGCTGAGGTAGTTCACTGCCACCAATGCTCTTTTTTCGATGTTCTTTGATCAACCTGTTCAGAAATGTTACGTTTTGCACATCTCTGGAGCCCTGAAGACTTAAACCTGGGTATCCTTGTCCAGAGGTATGGACACTACAACCATGCCACAAAAGCCCATTTCAATCCTCTTTTTACTGATGAGTTGAAAGCACCTGTTTTGCTTATCCATGATAAAGAATAAGTAATGAGTTTTAAAAAGAAGAGGCATATGCAATACATAACAAGGTGTAGTTATTACAGAATAGCATTAGGTACATGAGATCTTGGAGAAGATTTGTCACTCAGGTTGTGCATCGGGTTGTCGGTTTCCTCGCAGAGCTGGTGGTTTTGTTCTCAGATGTTTCGTCCTCATGCTAGGTAACATCACCAGTGAGCCTCTGGTGAAACATTGGTATTCCATCCAGCTTGCTGTTTATGTGTCTTGGTTTGTTGTGGTGGGTGATACCATTTTCGGCTCTGTTTCTGAGAAGTTGGTAAGTGGGGTTGAAATCTCTATGCTCGTTAATGGAGTTCCAGTTTGAATGCCAGGCCTCTAGGAATTCCCATGCATGTCTTTGTTTGGCCTGTCCCAGGATGGATGCATTGTCCCAATTCATTTGGTGTCCCTCTTCATCTGTGTGTATGGATACCAGTGATGGTTGGTCATGTCACACAAATAGCAAATGGGACAGAAATCCAATGCTATGCCAGAGCCTCACTGATGATGTTACCTACTATGGTGTTGAAAGGTGTAAAATAAACCCACCAGCTCAGCGAGCAAACTGACAACCTGACGTAATAGGTGCAATAATATTCACTAATTTGTGATTATTCCATCCATCAGGACCCAAAAGGTGATCTGTTTCTCTCCGATGAGACTTCACACTTGAACTGCATGGTTCTCAACTCAAATATACTGTGACTTCAACTCTTCCAGAATCATTACCTCATTTGACAGGTGTTCTTGCAATAATGGGATCTCATGTTTCGTTTTCATGTTTCATTGCCCTCTTTGTAATTGAAAGTCTTCATTATCATATTTCCAAAGATTCAATGATGCAAGGAATGCACATGAAAAGCCAAAATGTGTGTTGAAATTTTGCAGGTGCTTTAAATTATTTTTGTAGCTGTTGAAGTCATGATTCTGGATCGAACATGGTTGGTATTCACTTTTTCGACAAATTCTTTTGCAAGTTCTGCATTTAAATCCTTTCTGGTCAATTATCTAGGTTCTGAGTTCTTAATTTATAAGTTCTTAATTTATTGAGCGCTGACAATACAGGTGATGTCTTCCTTGTTCTGTCTGTCATGTTGAATTATGTTACAGAAGAACTACACCACTGAATTACATCAGTGGAACTATCACAAGGGAGATTCTGAGATTTCATCTTTTGTTCCTCATTCAGACACTGATTCTATATTAGGAAATATTGCAAAAAAATCATTTTTTTTATTTTCTGAAGGTGATGATTATCTGGTGTCACCAGACAGCTAACTAGATTCATGTAAGCTTATGTAAATGCCCATCTCTCATTACCCATGCTTCAGGTATTATTTCATTATGAACAAATCCTTTTTGATACAGATTGTAGGAATACTAACAATTTATATCCCCTTATCAATCATACAAGCAGTTACAATTAATGCACACAAACATTGCAAGCCTATTTTCCCCAATGGATACCAAGACAATTAAGAAGAAATGTTAATTGTAATTCCTAGGAAGGTACTTTCATGATATACTGGTGTTCTTGCACAGTGGATATTGTGAATAGATCAAGAACCTAAATTAAATTCAAAGAGAGTATTTTCTCAATCAAATACTAAGATTTTTAAAAAAGCCTCACCAAATTCAAGCATGCTTATCTCTTTAAGGCTTTACATTTCTGAGACAGTTTGGCACTCTTAAGGTTATTAGTTGATCAAGAAGAAAAAATAATTCTTGCAGTCTTGGATATTTCCCTGCTCTCAGTCTGCCCTTAACGATTAATAGTCTTGTTCAACAGTCAGAAATTCGAAATGGATGATTTATAAAGATGAAGATAAAATTCTAAAATGTTGCTTCAGAACAACATAGAACTCTTAATACTTGTAATTTTATCGAAATCTTACACGATGATGTTCAAAAGACAGAAGAATGTACAAGCTGCAATAGAATAGGATAGAGAATTTGAAAGAAGCATTAATACAGCAGAGACAGGAAAATCTTTAAACCCAGTGGACAGAATTTTAAATTGGAGCACCCGGAATCATGTAGATCAACTGGTTTTGGTGGCTGAGTCTAATGTGAACCACACATTCTCAACTCTGTCTCCCTTGACTTGAAAGTGGAAGACATCGTCAAGAATAACTAGGCAAACGGTGATAACTTGCTGAGAACAAGATGATAATGAGAAATATTACGGTGAATGAAGGACAAATGGCTGGAAAGTTTGGAATTTGAAAGTGCAGTTTAATCAGGTTTTGGGGATATTTTCCCACCTCAAATGAGAACAAATAGAGTTACAAGTGGACTGATAGGATTTGTGAGGAATACAACGGAATGGTCAAAGATTTCATATCCAGTATTGAGACTGAGCAAGCCTGAAGAACAGAAAACATTGATATTGTGACAGGATTAATAATAATGTGTCAGTACTATAATTATAATCGAATATTGAGCCACTTCTGACATGTAATTTTAAGCATTGTCATCCAAACTTCTCTTTAAACAGATATTCTGCCTGCCTGCAGCATGTGGAGTAATAACTCTCAGTACTGAAATATATGTAAAGGTCTCAAGTCATAATTTTTGCCAGTAATTTTCCCAAAACACAGCAGAAAAGTTAACTTCAAGAGAAAGTTATTTTTCATGATCATGACGTGATTATTCTTATCAAATAAAGTCTTTGGCTATGAAAATTATTTTTGAAAGTTTAGAACCTCATTCTGATAGATATTTTACCTTGCTTTTATTTTTCAAACCCTTTTCTCTCTCCTTCCTAACCCCTTCTATTTCCCAATATTTATTTGGCTTTTTGTGTGTGATATCTATCTAATGCATAATTCCTGTTTCACTCTTCCTGTATTAAGATTGTATGGACTGGATTTTAAAAGCACCAGCAGGAATCCAAAGCACAGATGAGTTTCAGGTTTTGTCTGCATGCCTGAACCCCTTCAATCATGTAATCCTGTTTTTAAATAGTAATTCCCGACTGAGCGGGAATCAAAGTATTGTAAGTTGGTCCATAGACATACAGTTTATTTGGATGCAGAAACATTCTTGATGTCTTCACAGTGAACATGATGTTTGGGCATTAATCTGGGCCAGGCTGGTCAAGTTTCTTGTAATTCATTTTGAAAATCCCACTTTTGCCCTGTTGCCTTGTTAAATTCAAGAAGGATTTGAGACTGTTCCAGACACATTGGGACTCCAAGTACATCTCCAGATCACAATTATGAAATTGTGTCTGTGCTACTCTTAACCCATCCGAAGAATTCAAAAATCTGATGCTTCATGTCTCATTGAGTAGGAAATCTGATTGTTTGGTAAACCTCTATATTTCTGGGTCTTGTCACAAATGTTCCAGATGCCTTGTCGAGGTTGAATTTGAACAAGTGACCAGTCCAAAAAGTGCAACCCATTTGTTGGCCATTGTCAACAAGGTGTCAAAATATGGACAGTACTTCCACTGTTATGTCATCAAACATAAGCAAGAGTTCATTATTCTGATGAAGTGATTAATTTTCTCCTGTAATCCACATTTATTTTTCATAGACAAATTAAATAATCCTAGATTATAGTCTCCTGCAGTTGTAATGAGATCACAAACTGCCGTCCATATGCCATCCATGTGTTATTATGACCATGGTTAACAATATGGTCATGATAAGATCATTTTTATTTTTGTAATACTATTGAGGGACAGGCACATGCTGGGGCTTGGTTTAACATCTCATCTGAAAGGTGGGATTTTTGATAGTGTAGTGCTCCTTCTGTTCTTCACTGAAATGTCAGCTTTGCTTTTTCACTCTAACACTGGAATAGAACTTGAACCTGGAGCCCTGTGTTTCAGAAACAAGAGAGTAACGTAACAAGAGAGCAACTGAGCCACAGCTGACTTTGATAGTTGATGCATGGAAATGCAACTGAAAGATGAAATGTATTAAGTCTCTGTCATGGCATTAACCATACCTCATCATGATTTGGCAATCTTCATTGAATTTTCATCCTGTTTGTAATTCTTTTCCTGAACCCAATATTTGTACATTGTGCCTTCTTTACTCAAAATATTGTGTTTCACATTAAGTTCCAGCTTATTTCAAGTTATGGATGACACAGGCATTTAAAGGGCTACTTATTTTGGCTCAAAGAAGACATCTTTTACAAACATTATAATTGGGAGACGTTTTGTGGATAATTGAGAACTTCATAGATTGGACAGTAATTTGATGGAACAGAATGCCCATTGACTTCACCGAGATGAAAATTGTACAGGTTTGACAGTTGGCAAGAATTCCCCTCATCCAAGAAAAGATGGAGAACTACCTAATTCTATTTTAAATAGGACAGTGCATTTTTTTTTTCAGTAATCCTATGTGGATGGGGGCCTTGTTTAAAGTCTCCAAAAATGATACCTCCAGCATCAGAGTAAGACTTCAGTGTTGCAACTGTATGTGGCGTAATTTTCTTTTTTTTGCAATTAAATAGTGTAATATTGTGTTTGGAAAATTCAAGGTTATGGAGTCAACTTCTAGAATAATATTTAAAAGAGGAAAATCTTCTGTGAAACGTCTGACTACTGATCATCTAATACTGAAAAGGACAGCTCAGTGAGGATTAGAATAAACATGGGTTTAAAGTTGAATATCATCATCTCCATCTCATTCCCAAATATTCCCAAATTATTTGTCAGCAATCCAAATGTCAAAATGTAGTAAAGTTGTGGAGGCTAACCAACATGTATCAAACTACACCCAAAGAACTGTGTGCTTCTCTAAAGAAAGGAAACATTCATGCTGTTACTCTTCATCACCCCTTTTCAATTATCAAAATAATTTTTGAAGAAGACTTAGGATTATTATTTTATACAGTTGTTAAACATTTTGGGGTTATAAAATTAGACAGTTAAAATGACTTGTATTCATGTGGTGGCTTTTCGGATCTTATAATACTGTATAACAGCGAATTAAGCAATTTTGAGGTGCAATCACAGTTGACACAAAGCACAGAGGTCCACAAATAGAAATGTAAGACTGACCAATTTTTTTTCCTGTTATTATTTTTGGGGATAAATATTGTACAGAACACTTGGGAGAAATTTCCTGTTCTTTTTTAAATTGATGGGGCAAATCAATTTGTAAAATTTATACCCTTAAAAGGGTGTATGGATACATTTCAGTCACAGACTGATGTTACAACGTGGATCAATCCTGTCTTTCTAAAACTTCCAATTTACCTGTAAAACTGCTGCACAAGATTTATTAGTAATTGAGTAAAAAGTGACATTAGGTTAAACGTTTAACTCCCCATAAAGTTCCCTTGATACACGTCAGAAGTGTTTGCCCAGACTCATCAAGCACATTGTTTGCTGTGATAAATAAGAAATTATAGATGATTGTAGCATCTAAGAAATTACTTGATGTGGCTGATACTTGCAATAATTCCATTTTATAATTATACATTGATTATGAAACTTTGTGGACTGTAGATTTTAATCATACTCTCAAACAATGAATGTTTTCAACCATTTCAACACTTGTTTAAATACTTGATTTTTCAAATCAATAACAATATTCTGTACAGCTCCCATCATCCTGTAGCAATATAAAAGTATACAAGAAAATTACAGGCCTCTCTTGGGTGCCAAATGGTGGTTGCTTTTGTTGGCAAAATGTAATGTTTCTGGTATAAAGCAGTGTGGAACATGTTGATTTGCCTCTGTTAGGTTGATTATCAAATATTACCTCAATAACTAAATAGCAACATTTCTTCATATCTTCATGAAATAATATTGCATACAGTATGAACTCCTTATGCATGAACATTAAGAAGTTTATTACAATTATTTCAGATGTTTCACTTGGCAGATTATTTCAGTTAAGTTTTCCTGAAAATGTTTATGTTGCATTTGCTCCACTAAACTGATTAAATCGCAGTCTTTGAGCGAAGCCAGTTGATTTCTACATTTGCCTTCTTATCGTGTGCAGATGTATTTCTGTCCCATTCTCCGAGTCCTCCTTCATAATGCCTGACTAGTAATGCAACTTATACTTATTGCTGTCAACCAGTAAAATATTTTGTGAACTAAATAAAGTGCCTCTTCTGTTTAGACTTGCCAATGGTCTATCCTCTACCATTAATAATTAAATAGATATGAGACAAAGGAGGATTAGTAGCAGACAACCACCTCAAGCAAGTCTTTCTGTGTGCCATCTGATTGCAGTGCTGATGTACACTATGAGGTCCCAGCAGTGGCAGTCAGAGTAATTCCACAAGTAAGAAGCAAGGTAAGAGTGATTGCCTGCAAGTTTGATCATTTCAGAGAAGGTTCAGTAGAATAATGCAGTCCAGAGAAAGTTTACTCGACTGATACCTGGAACAAAAGTGTTGAAGAGCTGATACTTGAAATGTCAGCTGTCCTGCTTCTTGGATGCTGCCTGACTTGCTGTGCTTTTCCAGCGTCAGACATTTGACTCTGGTCTCCAGCATTTGCAGTCCTCATTTTCTCCTGATGTGTGGAACAGGCAGATTTTAGGTGTGTTTTGACAGGTTGCAAGTGGAAAAGAGTTTTCATTTGTAGAAAATTCTAGCACAAAGGAGAAAACATGACTCCAGAACTCGGGAACCACTGTGGGCTTATTGCTCTACTCCTGTTCCAAGCAGGTCTGTTCGTATGTAGCCAAGTTTAAATACAATTGAAATCAATAACGTTTGGGAAAAAAGATCTTCAATTATTTGAATTATATCTTGTTTGAAGAAACATGGTTGTTAGAGGCTAATCATAAACTTCAGGAGTTCATCAAAGCACTGCTCTGTTTTCAGCCACTCCAACAATACAGTCACCTCCATCACACAGTTGGGATTAAGAATGTGTGTTGGTGATTGCACAATGATGAGTGTTGTTTGCAACCTCCGAGAGAAGAAGTCTATCTGTGACTACTGGGACAACAAGACATAACATTTGCATCACACTGACTTTAGGCAGTCACCATCTGTTTAAATTTACCCTACCCATTAATAGGGTTACGGTCCCCTAGATTCCCAGTGACCAAAAAGTCGACTGGAACAAGCGTATAAATATTATGTCAATAAACAGGGGACAGAGCTGAGAATTGTGTCGCATGCAGCTTGCTTCCTGATTCCCCAACGCTACACGGAACAAGGCAGAAGCGTGGCTGGTCGGCTTCACTGGTCTGATGAATATAGTTCCAGTCAAAAAAGATCAACACTTCCAGAAGCCACCAAAGCTCCTTTGATAGTACAGAGCAAATCACAACCTGCAGCACCGAAAAGGACAATAGTAGCTGATGCACATGAACACCACCATCAGCTATGTTGTCGATGGCAAACACCTCAAACAACACAGCACTGAAGTACATTCAGGAGAAAGTGAGGACTGCACATACTGGAGATCAGAGTCCAAAAGTGTGGTGCTGGAAAAGCACAGCTGGTCAGGCAGCATCCAAGGAGCAAGAGAGTCGACATTTCGAGCATTGTAGTAAAGAGGCAAGAAACTGATTCAAGTTTGATAATGAGTAAAATAGTTGCAATATTTGTTAAGCAAATAGTTAAAATAAATAAGCCACTCCTTATTTGAAATCAGAGTTTCCTCTCTATCTGACCAGTACTCTCCAGACACACTTGCTGTGTCTACTTCCCATGAATACTTGAACTTGGGATGGACTGGTGAAGATTGCAAGGTCAATACTCTCTCTGTCTTCCTCTGCAGAAGTGGATCTCACATTACAGCTGAGTTCTCGACATACAGCATCCTTCCCCTTTTGGTGTAGCATCTCTGTTAGTGGTGTTTTTGTTACTTTCCCAAGGCCAAATCCAGGATTTTTCTCGCATGTTTCCAGAAAGTTCATTGGACCCTTCAATCAAACTGCAGATCTTAATTGTCAAGAGAGTTTCAATGTTCCATTCCAGGAGTAACAATCATGACTGAAAACAATAAATGCTGGAGTTGACAGCGGCTCTGATGAAGAGTCATCTTGAATCAAAATGTTAGCTTGCTTTCTCTCCATGGATGCTGTCTGACTTGCTGTGAACTCCAGTATTTATTGTTTTCAGTACAGATTCCAGCGTCTGTTCCGATATGTCTTCAATTATTTGCATTCCTTCCTGTGTTCATGGTGTATGTGATGAAGGTCAGGTGCCGTTCTGTTCTAGGGAAGGGTTCAGATGCAAATGTGTCCTTTGTCTCTATGTATCGCTTGCGTCCATTCGTACTCAATTGAGTTAGGACAGCATAGTTAACCAATTGTTAGCCCTGTGTTATGGCCAAATTAAGCGCAACACCTATCTGTGTTCTGCAGAGAGTGTATTTGACAGCTTCTTAGCCAACTTCACTTAAATCCCATAATTCAGTTGAATGGCCAATTCAAGCCAGATGTACCTCCTTGGACCCGATGGGAATGTAGGAACAAAAAAACTAGAACACACTTTTTGACAGCATTGTGGATGTACATATACCCCAAGAACTGCAACGGTTTCATGAAGGAAGATCAATACCACCTTCTCAAAGGCAATTAAGGATGGATAATATATGGTCCCTAACCAGCAATATGCATGTGTCAAAAATAAATAAATTAGAAAACAAATCATCAGAACAAGGCAGCACCAACAGTCTGTTAGATTGGCAGCCTATCCATTACCTTAGACAATCACCCCTTTCACCGCAGTCAATTCATTGCTGCAGTTTATACAATTTACAAGATGCATTCTGCTAGAGCTCTTTCAAAAAAAATCTCCACGAAAAACATAAGGCAAGCAGATTCATGAGAACACTGCCATTTGTAACCTCTTCTTTAAGTTATGCAGCAAAGTGACTTGGAAATATTTCTGCGTTCTTTCACTGTCTTGGGGATCAACATCCTGGAACCCCCTTCCTAACAGTACCTCCACTATATGAAACTGCAGCAGTTCTAGAAAATGGCTCATTTTCCAACAGCAATTAGAACTGGGTAATAAAGAGCTTTGCCAAGTTATACTGCATGCAATGAAAACAAAATATTTAGAAGATTTAAGAATTTATCAAGTTGTTCCACTCAAGCTTTTAATATAATGCTACTTAGTCAACATTTAACACTTCTCAATTCTCAACTGGTTCCTGAGTTTCCATCTCTCTTATAGCTGCCGTGAATTTGAAGGTTTCTGATTGCTTTGCACATTGTAGGCTGACATATATTATTGGTATTACTTCTTGGTTACTTTAATCCAAAAAGATGAAATTGCTTTTAAGTGGAGCATGCCGCCATTCCTGTGAAATCAAGCATCTATGTGAATTGCACTCTGACTGTGATTCAGTTTGTATATTGTCAGCTGACTGCATGAAAAGGAACAAAGGATAGATTATTGATGAGCTTTCAGTACTTCCAGACTCCAGTAAAAAGGTGTGACCAGCATGTCATTATAGGATTGACATAGACAGAATGTGTCTCCAAGTTTCACTGGTTCCTCCCAGAGGGTTGTGACAGTCAAGATCATCAGCCTGTCAGATAAATCCTGATTCTAGGTTAATGAATTTGGCAGGTTGATTGGTCAAATTGAACATCTTGTTAAGACTCAATCAATTGGACTGAGGAAAACAAATTAAAGTTTTTTTAGGGTGATTTGGGACATTAAATTATAGAGGTACTTTCCAATCAACCGCTTCAATTATACTTGTCTTGATAAAAGCTTCAAATATTAAATTGTGTCTGTTTATAATTTGTACATCCAAACTTTGGGGATTTGCATTTATTTTAAGAGAGGAAGTGTGACAAGTTGAACAAAAAGAATGGTGTGTGACTTCATGCATGAAGGTTTGAAAATTTAACCATGAAGTAGCAATTTAAATTCAAATAAATCAGAAGCTTGACTGCTTCATTATTAACTGTGTGTCATGTGCTTTTTATGTTGGCTTGGATTTGTGTGCATTTATAAGGTGATTTGGCAGCTGGAGGAAAATAAAACTGTGCAAAACGGTGTTTCACTGTCAGGATACAGCGTGAAAGGATAAAATGTTCCCAGACGTAGAAGAATTGCACATTCAACTTACTATCCTTAATGCGCATAAATTGACCCGTTATGTCGGGTGCATGTTTACTGTCTCATCCTCGACAGAACTGCCTGAGTCAGCTTTGACCATTAGTTTGGTTATGGATGTCAAGGAAATTGTAACTGTTATGAAGTGTGTTTCACCACATTAAATGAAATGCAAATTGTAAGTGAACTTAATTCAACACAGAAGCAAATCCTTTAAGATGGCAAACTGTATTAAAATGGTATAGCTTGATCCAGATTATTCCACATCTATGTAACAATGAAAAGAAATGTCATTAGCCTAGATTTTGCTCTACCTGTAATCAGGAGGCTATGACCACTCATCATGGTTAATCTGAGAGAACCTTCTGGCATCTGCGCATTCACAATTCATATGGAAATTCAGAATTCACAGAAATACCCTGGTTCTCCAAAGGCTGTGGGTTTAAGGTCCTTGCTGGTAGATGTGTCACCAAAATCATTGTCCTGACACAGACCAGAGATATTATCACAAGTCCTCTATGAAATGTGCTAGGAAAGTTGGGCTGCCACTTCTAAGAAATGGCATGACACATCATAATTATTTATGTATCACCTCTCCAGTCCTGAAAATTTAAAGTTACTAGTGCAGCCAGTCAGTAGAAAGTAAATACAATGATTGTGAGAAGTGTACATTCATAAATGTTTATGTTTCATCTCAATCCCATCACAGAAATGTACAGCACGAAAACAGACCCTTCAGTCCAACTCGTCCATGCCGACCAGATAACCAAACCCAATCTAGTCCCACCTACTAGCATGCAGCCCACATCCCTCCAAACCCTTCCTATTCATATATCCACCGAGGTGTCTTTTAAATATTGCAATTGTACGATCCTCCACCACTTCCTCTGGCAGCTCAGTCCATACACGCACCACCCTCTGTGTGAAAAAGTTGCCCTTTAGGTTCTTTTATATCTTTCCCCTCTCACCCTAAACCTATGCCTTCCTGTTCTGGACTCGCTCACTCCACAGAAAATACCTTGTCTATTTCCCTTAAATATGCCCCTTATGACTTTACAAACCTCTATAAGGTCACCCCTCAGCCTCTGACGTTCCAGGGAAAACAGCCCAGCCTATTCAACCTCTCACTATAGCTCAAATCCTCCAACACTGGCAACATCCTTGTAAATCTTTTCTAAACCCTTTCAAATTTCACAACATCCTTCCGAAGAACAGAATTGCACACAATGTTCCAAAAGTGGCTGAACCAATGTCCTGTACAGGTGCAACATGACCCCCCCCCCCAACTCCTGTACTCAATACTCTGACCAATAATGGAGAGCATACCACACGCCTTCTTCACTATCCTATCTACCTGCAACTCTACTTTCAGGGAGCTATGAACCTACACTCCAAGGTCTCTTTGTTCAGCAACACTCCCTAGGACCTTATCATTCAGTGCATAAGTCCTGCTAAGATTTGCTTTCCCAAAATGCAGCACCTCACAGTTATCTAAATTAAACTCCATCTACCACTCCCCAGCCCATTGACCCATCTGATGAAGATCCCATTGTAATCCAAGATAGCCTTCTTCACTGTCTACCACACCTCCAATTTTGGTGTCATCTGCTGACTTACTAACTATACCTCTTATGCCTGCATCCAAATCATTTATATAAATGCTGAAAAGTAGTGGACCCAGCACGGATCCTTGTGGCACTCCACTGGTCACAGGCCTCCAGTCTGAAAAATAACCCTCCACCACCTGTCCTCTACCTTTGAGCCAGTTCTGTATCCAAATGGTTCGTTCTCCCTGTATTCCATGAGATCTAACCTTGCTAACCAGTCTCCCATGTGCCACCTTGTCAAACACCTTACTGAAGTCCATATAGATCACGTCTACGGCTTTGCCCTCATCAATCCTCTTTGCTACTTCTTCAAAAACCTCAATCAAGTTTGAGAGACATGATTTCACACGCACAAAGCCATGTTGACCATCACTAATCAGTCCTTGCCTTTCCAAATACTTACACATCCTGTCCTTCAGGATTCTCTCCAACAACTTGCCCACCAGTGACGTCAAGCTCAACAGTCTATACTTAGCTGGCTTGTCCTTATAACCTTTCTTAAACAGTGGCACCATGATAGCCAACGTCCAGTCTTCCAGTACCTCACTTGCAACTATCGATGATACATATATCTCAGTAAGAGGCCCAGGATTCACTTCCCTAGATTCCCACAGAGTTCTAGGGTACACCTGATCAGGTCCTGGGGATTTATCCACTTTTATGCATTTCAAGACACCCAGCACTACCTCCTCTGCAATATGGACATTTTTCAAGATGTCCCAATCAGTTTCCCTACATTCTATATCTTCCATGTCCTTTTCCACAGTAAACACTGATGCAAAACATTCATTTAAGTATCTCACCCTGTGGCTCCACACAAATCTGCCTTGCTGATCTTTGAGGGGCCCTATTCTCTTGCTATTAACTCTTTTGTCCTTAACATATTTGTAAAAACCCTTTGGATTCTCCTTAACTCTATTTGCCAAAGCTGTCTCATGTCCCCTTTTGGCCCTCCTGATTTCCCTCTTAAGTATACTCCTACTTCCTTTGTACTGTTCTACGAATTCGTTCAATCTATCCTGTCTATAGCTGACATATGCTTCCTTCTGTTTCTTAACCAAACCCTCAATGTCTCTAGTCATCCAGCATTCCCTACACCTACCAGCCTTTCCTTTCACCCTAACAGGAATATACAGTCTCTGGACTCTCGTAATCTCATTTCTGAAGGCTTCCCATTTTCCAGCTGTCCCTTTATTTGCGAACATCTGCCCCCTATGAAATTTGAAGTTCTTGCCTAATACCATCAAAATTGACCTTTCTCCAATTTAGAACTTTAACTTTTAGATGTGGTCTGTCCTTTTCCATGATTATTTTAAAACAAATAGAATTATGGTCACTTGTTCAAAGTGCTCTCCCACTGATGCCTCAATCAGCTGCACTGCCTTATTTCAGTAAAGTTTTGCAACTTCTGTGGTTGGTGCATCCACATTCTGAATCAAAAAGTTTTCTTGTACATATTTAACAAATTCCTCTCCATCTAAACCCTTAACACTATGTCAGTCCCTGTCTATGTGTGGAAAGTTCAAATTCCCTACCATAAACTCCCTATTATTCTTACAGATAACTGAGATCTCCTTATAAATTTGTTTCTCAATTTCCCTCTGACTATTAGGAGGTCTATAATACAATCCCAACAAGGTGATAATCCCTTTCTTATTTTTCAGTTCAACCCAAGTAACTTCCCTGGATGTATTTCCAGGAATACCCGCCCTCAATACAACTCCCTCTCTTCTCTTGCCACCCTTTCTGTTCTTCCTGTCGCATTTGTATCCTGGAACATTAAGCTGCCAGTCCTGTCCATCTCTGAGCCATGTTTCTGTAATTGCTATGATATCCTAGTCCCATATGCTTAACCATGCCCTGAGCTCATCTGCCTTCCCTGTTAGCCCATTTGCACTCTAATAAGTGCAGTTTAATTTATCAGTCCTACCTTGTTCTCTGCTTTGTCCCTGCCTGCCCTCACTGTTTGACTTGTTTCTTTTCTAAACTGTACCAGTCTCAGATTGATCTCTTTCCTCACTATCTCCCTGGGTCCCACACCCCCCAAAAAATTGCTAGTTTAAATTTTCCCGAACAGCTCTAGCAAATCTCCCTCCCAGTTTATTAGTCCCCTTCACTTTAGGTGCAATCCATCCTTCTTGTACAGGTCACTTCTACCCCAGAAGAGATTCCAATGATCCAAATATGTGAACCCTTCTCCCATATACCAGCTCCTCAGCCATACATTCATCTGCTCCTTTCTTCCTATTCCTACCCTCACTAGCTCACAGCACTGGGAGTAATCCAGACATTACTACTCTCGAGGATCTCCTTTTTAAATTCCTGCCTAATTCTCTATGTTCTCCCTTCAGAAACTCATCCTTTTCCTATGTCGTTGGTTCCAATTTGTCTCTTGCTGGGCCATCTCCCCCTTGAGAACATTCTACACCCTCTCTGAGACATCCTTGATCCAGGGATGCAACAGACATTCTAATTTTTTGCTGTTGGCCACAGAAAAATCTGTCTGGGCCTCTAACTAGAGAGTCCCTTAACACAATCGATCTCTTGGAACCCAATGATCCAGTCTCAGTACCAGAAACTTAGCTGATCATGCAACATTCCCCTGAGAATCCATCACCCCCTACATTTTGCAAAACAGCATATTTGCTTGATGTGGGGCTAACCACAGAAAACTCCGGCACTACTTTTCTTACCTTTCCTGGAGTTAATCCAGGTGTCTGCGGCTTTTTTCCCTTCCTAAAACTGCCAACCGATCCATTTGATCTGATAGGATTTGCAACCAATGGCATTTATTGCAAATATAATCCTCAGTAGCATGTAAACTCTACCTAAACACCCACATCTGACAAGAAGAGTATATCACTCTACTAAGAGACATTTTTGCTTCTTCCAATCTGCAGACCCATAAAATAGCACTGTCTTATTGCTCTCCAAAACATTGCTCCAGGCGAACTTAATACTTGGAGCTTATATTTTTAAGTTTAATCAAGAGACATATCGCAATAAAACTTATATTCAAGAAAGAACCCACTCTACTCACTGCTTCTTTTCTTGAATGCTCTGTCTGGAACAAGATATCCATCAAATTGTTTCAGGTGTCTTATTTCTTGATGTGTTCATCAGCATTATGGGTCTCTTGCAGAGGCTGCTATGCTGGAGATTACTGCAAATATCTGCAGACAAGCCCACAATACGTTACAAAATGTTGTGACAATCCCAGCCAAATTTATTACTGGATAAAAGCTGACTTGATGAATCTTCTCTTTTGATTTTAAGGAGGTCGTCTGTCACTGAGTTACAATCACGCAATGCTGCAGGTTCAGTTTTAAGAGGTCTATTAGGTATACGAATTGAAGATAACAGAGAATAAACCAAATCAATTGAATATAACATAATTTAATGGACTTAGAAATACCTGATAAAAGACTGTACGATTGATCCCAAAAGGACATTCTTACAGCACACTCATTAGAAAGAATTATTGTTTCTTTTCCACACTGATAGGGTTCATTTCACTGTGGTTACAATTCCCTCTCTGGAACATCTGATATCTCTTCATGCAATCAAATATATTCTTTCTCCGTTTGAAAGAACCCCTTCAGGGTCATAACCAAATGAATCTGGTGTGATACATTCAAACTAAACTCTTCACACTGAGGTAACCTCTCTCTTCACTGTTTTCAAGCTGCTCTGGAACAGTGCAAAACTGAACCCAAAAGGGTTTTTTTCCCAAGCTGTACATGTCATCTCTAATCAAAAGAGAGAAAAAAACCTCCATCTCTAATCTTCTAAACTGAAAGCCTAATACATAGCTGTTTATTAATAGAATATTTACTAGTGAAAATACAAGTGCTTTTAACACAAGAACGCTATCTCTCATCATGCTTTTTAAAGAAATCACCATGTCCACAGAAATACTTAAAAAGTAATCTTTAAACCTGCTAGACCCACAGACAAAAGCCACGTCAATCGCTCAAGTCCAAATATCTAAAATAAATTACATTAAAATATATATAAATAACACATTTAACATCACATTATGAATAGTTGTCTTCCACTGAGAGCAAAATCCATTTCAGTGTACTTCAAGTTCTGGAGGAAGGGTCTCTTGACCCAAAACGTTAATATTGATTTCTCTGCACAGATGTTGCCAGACCTGTAATTTCTGTTTTTGTGTCAGTACACTTTATCCCGGTCTCTGTGAATTATAATAACTTCCAAAAAGGGATGATTTGAAATTAGAGCAGTTTTCTTCAAAATTGCATTTGTAGAGTACTGAAGGGGAAGTCCCTGAGCAGTAAATGACAATGTGTTCCCCTGTAAGAAAGCGAGGGTTCAATAATTATTTAAATGCCTTACTTTATTGTTTTAAGCTGTGTAACAGTGACATAATGTACAAGCATAAAATCCCAAATCTATTCTTCAGTAAATGTCATTTGAAGACACTGCATGATGTGTCATTGAAAGTAAATTTATCTGTGAAGAACCTAATAGCTCCAACCACCTCTACTTTGTTAACAGAAAAAGGTCATATTAGAATTTACAATATTTTGTAAATGAGTCATGGTTCATTGAAATGTAATTCCTTTCAAAACAAAATAACAGGAAATATATATTAAAAAAATTAAACATATCAGCTTTCTTTCCTAATAATCTGCAAAGGTATTCAATAGATTTTTTTTTATTGTGGGCAATTAGAAATCAGATTTCAATGGGTACACAATTAACATTAAGGTCAGCTATAAATATCCAAACTGATGAGAATATTACCAGACACAGTTTGTTGAAGTTATTTTTGGAATAGAGGACAAAATCATTTAATCCTTCACATTATATTTTGCTGGGTAATTGTTTCTGAGATGAAATTGTTGGCACAGAGTATTTGAAATAGACAACAGCACTTTGTTAACACCTGATGGAGTGGATAGAAGCACAACAGCAGTTTGAAACTGATTTTCACTTCTTGTGTGAACTCAAGGTTATATAGTTAATCTCTTGATTAATTGGCTGTGAAGGTAATTAATAGTTGATTGAGTTGGATTATTGATGAGCCTTTACCTCAATATTTGCCTTGCATCAACACACGCCCACATCTTTTGAACTGGACTCAATTTGTTCATGACTTTCTGTATGTATCAATTACAAAAAGCAATGGCAAACTTCTGACCTTGGTTTCACTACTCCTGATCCAAGTAATCATCTCCCTTTATAGTTGTCATAATTATTTACTTTATGTGCTAAAAATCACACAACACCAGGTTATAGTCCAACAGATTTATTTGGAAGTACTTGCTTTCAGAATGCTGCTCCTTCACCAAGTGGTTGTGGGGATAAGATCATGATCACAGAATTTATAGCCAAAGGAGTCCAGTGTCACAGAGATGTGATATTTTAAACAATTTTAGATCAAATCGTTCATCTTTTGGAATGGGATGTGCTGGTTTCTGTTTTTTTTGAAATGTGAACCCTAGAGCTTCTTTTAAATTACATTCTCGAGGGAGCTCGGCTTTTCTTACAATAGGCTTGGAGTCTGTCTGCGTCCCACTGTTGAGTCAGACTGACAAGGCCTCTGCATTGCTTTACAGAGTTTTACTGCATGGATTCATGTAGGTTTTGAGCAAAATAAAAAGTAATCCTGCAAAAACAAATTCACCCCATAAATTTATATGTGTGCACGTGTTGGAGCGACAGGTGACCCCACTGCACAATACTCTCTCTCTCTCTTTCTCTCTCACAGACACAAATATACACGCACACACACACACACTCTAACACTCCTACATTCTCATATACCCACATAGACTCTCTCGCATACACAAGATCTCTCTCTCTCATATGCACACACATACACCCCTCGCACTCACACCTACACAAGCACGCACTCTTTCACAGACAAATATCCCATCACACTCACACATACACACTTAACCTAGCTTACACACACACGCTATCATGTGCACTCACATGCACACTCACTCCTACATACGCACACATCTCAGTTTATCGGGTGAAATTGTTTTTGCAAAATTCCATTTTATTTTGATCAAAAACTGCGTGAATCCATGTAAAGCTCTGTAAAACTATACAGAAGGTTTGACAGTCTGACTCCACATTGGGACACAGAATGACTTCACACCTATTGTTAGAAAAGCTGAGCTCCCTTGAGAATGTAATTTAAAAGAAGTTTTGGGATTTACAGATCAAAGAACGGAAACCAGCAAATACCCCTCTAAAAGATGAGAGATTTGATATCAAATTGTTGAATGTACTGAACTCTTTGGCTCTAAATTCTGTGATCATGATCTTCTCCTCCAGAACGACCTGATGAAGGAGCGGCGCTCCAAAAGCTCGTGCTTCTAAATACATTTACATATTAAAGAAATGAAACTAACATGGTCATTCTAACAGATGAGAGACTTAACAAATATGACCAAATAAACCTGTTGGACTATAACCTGGTGTTGTTTGATTTTTAACTTTATTCACCCCAGTCCAACAGTGGCATCTCTAAGTCATGACTTTGTATGGTTGCTGTCATCACATCTGTCCAATTTTGCATCTAACGTCTGTCACCTTCTGCAGTTTGTCACCAAGACCCACTATTAGGTGTGCCCCAGGTCTTATCAATCAGACACTGGGCCATATCTGTACCAGCTGAATTTCTGACTATACATATCCTGTTTCACACTGCCTTGTTCATTTTATCAACTGTAATATCATTTATCTCCAGCGCGGAAATCTAAACATTGTTGGGCTCCTTGAAGTAAAAGAACAGTTCAGTGATTTTAAATTTAATAGCATAAGACAAAAGTAGAAAATAAAAGGTAAAAAAATAAGTCAATGCCCTGAAAGGTTTCAAGTGTTTGTATCTCTTTTAGTGATAATGAATTTGTTTTAATGTGGCAAAGATTTTCTGGCTAATTTAAAACAAAAACTTGCATTTGGCATACTATTAATGTAGCTGTATTGAAATATTTATAATGGGATGTAGATCCATAGATTGTACTACATGGAAGCATCCCTTGGTCCAACTTGTCCATGCCAAGCAGATATCCTAATTTTATCTAATTCCATTTGCCAGCATTTGGCCCTTATCCCTCTAAACCCTTCCTATTCATGTACCCATCCAGATGCCTTTTCAATGTACTAACCTCCACCACTTGCTCTGGGAGCTGATTCCATACATGCACTACCCTCAGCATGAAAAGGTTGCCCCTTAGGTCCATTTTAAATCTTTCCCCTCACTTCAAATCTATGCCCTCTAGCTTTGGACTCCCCTACCCTGGGAAAAAGACCTTGTCTATTTATCCTATCTATGTCCCTCAAATTTATAAACCACTGCAAGGTCACCCCTCAGCCTCCGACACTCCAAGGAAGAGAGCCTCAGCCTATTCAGTCTCTCCCTATCACTCAAACCTTACAACCTGAGCAACATCCTTGCAAATATTTTGGTTCCCTTTTACGTTTCACAACATCTTTCCTATAGCAGGGAGATCAGAATTGAATGCAGTCTTCCAAACATGGCCATAACATGACTTCCCTATACTCAATGCACTGAACAATAAAGGCCTGCATATCAAACACCACCTTCACAATCTTGTCGACCCGTGACTCCACTTTCAATGAGCTCTGACCCACTTGTTGAATTTTAGGTGGATGCATGTTGAACTTCGTTTGTTTCTTCAAGAAGTGATGAGAAGCCAATGGCAGTTTTGAACTACTGTAGCAGTAGTTGGCTAAGATCACTATTTTTACCACAAGATATAACATAAAAAATATTGCTTCGTTGATAAAATGAACAAGTTATTGTGGAACAGGACCTGTATCCTTAGAAATTCAGCTGGTACAGATATGGCCCAGGCCTGAGGCACACCAATACTTGTCACCAACACCCAGGCTTGGTGACAAGCTGCAGAACGTGACAGAAGTTAGATGCAAGATTGGATAGTTGCGATGATAGCAACTGCATCAACTAAATAATTGTGACAACTATGAAGGGAGAAGACTACTTGGATCAGAAGTAGTTAAAACAAGGTCAGAGGTTTGCCATTTCTATCAAATTCAAAAGCACTGCACTGTTTTTTTACTTCAACTAAATCCATGGAATCCATAGAACTCTTTCAGTGCAGATCGAAGTCATTTAGCCCATTAAGTCTATACTGATCCTCCAAAGAGCGTGTCACCCTCCACCTTATCTCCATAACCTCACATTTACCATAGCTAACCCACTTAGCCTGTATATGTTTGGATGGAAGATACTTTGACTCTATGGGGCAACTTAGCATGGCCAACCCAACTTAGTTGCACATCTTCGGAAGATGGGAGGAAACTAGAGCATCTGGCAGAACTCACTCAGACATGGGGAGAAAGTGCAACCTCCACACAAACAGTTACCCAAGGCTGGAATTGAACCCAAATTTGCATGTCGATCTATTTCAGGCTTAAATGTGGCATGTCTATTCTTTGCCAATTGGGTGGATGGAACAACACACTTTAAATACATCGAGTATGCATTTTGTGCCTGTTAAATTGATGGTTTAAGAGCTCACTTAGCACAGGAAAACAAATACTTTGATCAGTAAAAACTAAGTACTCCACTGGCTGGAAATCAGAAACAAAAATAGATAACGATGGAAAACCTCAACAGCTCTGGCAGCATCTGTGGAGAGAAATCAGAGTTAACATTTTGGGTCCAGTTCTGAGGAAGGGCCACCCAACATTAACTCTGATTTCTCTCCACAGATGCTGCCAGAGCTGTTGAGGTTTTCCAGCTTTTTCTGTTTTTGGCTGATCTATGACCTGGGCCAGCTATCCATGTTTAATTTCCTGTTTTTACTGTGTTTGCTGGTGGGACATGTTGCAACAGTGCAACTACACTTGAATTTATATTGCATATTAATGATATCTTATAGTTTCAATATTGCATTGTTTCACTGGAATGTCATAAAGCAAAATTTGACCTTGAATTAAACCAGATGATATTAGGAGAAAGTGACGATTGCAGATGCTGCAGATCAGAATCGAGAGTGTGGTACTGGAAAAGGACAGCAGGTCAGGCAACATGCAAGGAGCAGGGGAATCGATGTTTCAGGCATGAGCCCTTCAGGAATAAGGCTTATGAGCCAAGGGGGTGGAAAGATAAGTGGGAGAGGGGTGGGTTGTGGGGAAGGTAGCTGAGGACATAACCCCCCTGGTCCTCACCTTCCACCCCACTAACCTCCGTATACATCGCATCATCCTCTGCCCTTTCCACCACCTACAACCAGAGATATATTTTCCTGCACACCCTTATCTGCTTTTCATAAGGACCCTTCCCTCTGCGACTCTCTTGTCAGGTTCACCAACCTACTCCCACCACTCCTTCCCCGCCCCCCCCCACCGGCAATGTCACAGGAATTGCAAAACCTGTGTCCACACGTCCGTCCAAGGCCCCAGAAGAGCCTTCCACATCCATCAGAGTTTTACCTGCACTTCTACAAATGTCATTTATTGTGTCCTTTGCTTCCAATGCAGTCTCCTCTACATTAGGGAGACAGCATGCCTACCTGCAGAACCTTCAGAGAACATCTCTGCGACACCCGCACCAACAAACCCCTGATAGGCTGAACCATCTACATCCTGCACTCTCTACTACCTTCCCCCCAGCCCCACTCCCCTCCCATTTATCTCACCACAAATCTCATTCCTGATGAAGGGTTCATGCCTGAAACGTACATTCTCCTGCGCCTCGGTTGCTGCCTGACCTGCTGTGCCTTTCCAGCACCACACTCTTGACCCAGATGTTATGAGGGCAGTTCGCCAAGTGTTGACCAAAATTCAAGGACTCAAACATGTTGGAAATGTTGTCGATCTGGAGGAGATTACAGAGATAAGGGAGGATTGTTCATTGTTGAGAATGTAGAAAGATGTACTATTGTTTTGCTTTTTATTAACGTATCAACTAATTGTAAAAGAATGTGTTTTAAAGGAGAAAAACTTATATTAATAACTTGCATGCTGTGACTGTCAAATGGACAAAAGAAAAACAGGTTTTTTCTGAGTTGAAGTTAAAGAGAATGAATTTTTAACTCTCACCACTTTGATATATTCACAACATCAAGCACTTTCTCACCTTGACACTCATAGACGTTCACACTCAAAGAATGGTGGTAACAAAAAAATGATGTACACTTCAGTTTAAATATCCAAGAATTCACCAAATAGAAACTGAAACACTGCAGATGCTGGAAATCAGAAATAAAAATAGAAATTGCTGGAAAAGCTCAGCAGGTCTGGCAGCATCTGTGGAGAGCAACCAGAATTAATATTTTGGTGTGGTGACCCTTCAGTTCTGAGGGAAGATCACTGGACCTGAAGCGTTAACTCTGATTTCAGTCAGACCAGCTGAACTTTTCCAGAAATTTCTGTTTTTGTTCCAAGAATTCACTGTTTTCTTGAGTGTATCAAAATGAAACTTTGGAAATGTTGCATGTTGGAAATGTCCTTTTTGGCTAATTGAAGAAATGGAAGTTCGAACAATGGATTTGCAATGCTTCACTACTTGCAGCAACAAATGTTTGGCTTCACTCCAGCTGAGGTGCACTTGAATCCCTGGAGCAAAGATCTGATCTGATTGTTCAGAATGGTAGGTTAGAGCTAGTCCCAATTCTTTGCCATCCACTTCTTTGTGATAGGTTTCTTGGGCTTGGGATGGAGTTCATAGCAGGGATCAAAGATGATGAGTGGAATATTGTGAATGACATTCCTGATGAAGGGCTTATGACTGAAACATCGATTCTCCTGCTGCTCAGATGCTGCCTGACCTGCTGTACTTTTCCAGCGCCACACTTTTCGACTCTGATCTCCAACATCTGCAGTCCTCACTTTCTCCTAATGTGGTGAGACTTTCAATGTCTGGAATAGCAGTGAGAGACTTAACCAACTATTTTTTCTGCAAGGCCTGCAACATCTTGTTCCAATTAGATATCTAACAAGCAAATGGTGGCTTACCCTGGAATCAACTGAGTGATATAAGTACTGCCCATTGACGGCTACTAGCCAAATAGAGGATCACCTACCCACTCCATGCCCACATCCCACAGGCAAACACTCCAGAATTTGCTTTTCACGCTCTCACTTGTTGAGTCACTTATTCACTGCTGGATTAGTACTAACTGTGGTGGGATGAGGCCCTGAGATGGATATTAAGTGTCCAATTAAAGACCTCAATTGGCTGCTGGGTGGCAAGATGGGAAGATCCACAGGTTTACCAGATGTGAATCTAATTGGGATGGACGCAGGGAAGTGACAATGTTCCAATCTGCCACCCTTTTTCCTGATTAAATGTCCGGTCCCCCCCCCCCACCCTCCCAATGCCACTAAACACACCCCAAAAGAGGCACAAGACAGAGCTCAATGACATTCCTTTGCCAGTATTTAACTCTCAGAAAATGTTTGCTCATCCTGTATTGGATATCAGACATCAGTCTGATCATTGTTTTCCCTCATTTAGACACATAAAAATTAATTCAAACTTTTGGTTCTTAACCAGAAGAGTGATATATTAAATTTTCATCATTTAAAACTACTACTGTAAATGATGTCCAAAAAGTTTTATCCTTGAAATAATTGTCCATTTTCCTTTTGAAAGCTGGGATTGAATCTATGCTCTCAAGCATGACATTCCAGATCCTAACCTTTCACTGTGTTCATCTGTATGTCACCTGTGGTTCTTTTGCCAGTCACCTTCAATCAGTATCCTTTGGTTCTTCTGGTACAATAATATTGTCCCTACTTTTGAGCCACGAGGCCCAGGTTTTAGTCACACCTGCTCCAGAAGTGTAGTAGCATCTCTAAACAGGTTGCTTAGAAAATATGTAAATCAGTATCCTTTGATTTTTCAACTCATCCTGCACTGCAAGTAGTTTCCCTATATCTATTCCAAACTGTTCATGATTTTGATGCATTAAGATCACATCTCTGTGTCCTTTTCTTCAAAGGGAATAGTGCCAGGGATCTTTATAACTGAATCTGTCTTTATGACTGAAGTCTTCCTTTTCCAGAGTCATTCTTGTAAATCTGTGTACAGTCTCAATACCTTCAATATTTGGAAAGCCCAAGATCTAACCAAGCTCAGTGGTTAGCACTGCTGCCTCACAGCGCCAGGGACCCAGGTTCAATTCCACCCTCAGCCACTGTCTGTTTGGAGTTGCACATTCTCCCCCAAGTCCGCGTAGGTTTCCTCTGGGTCCTCTGGTTCCTCCCACAATCCAAAGATGTGAGGATCAGGTGAATTGGCCATGCTAAATTGCCCATAGTGTTAGGTTTATGAGTCAAGGGTAAGTGTTGGGGAATGGGTTTGGGTGGGTTACTCTTTTGGAGGGTCGGTGTGGACTTGGGCGAAAGGGTCTGTTTCCACACTGTAGGGAATCTATTCGAAGTTCCACTGATCTGCATCTCCTTCAGATTTATTTTCTTTATTTCATGTTGTCTTTAGTTGTTCATTCTACAAAATTGTGTCACTTTCAATATTTTTGCATTAAATTTCAGATGCCCACACGCCATCTCTGCCTTTGATCTTTTCAAATCAATTTATGATGTCCTCACAGTTCAGAAATTTCCAAGTGTTTGGAATGTGCACATTTTGAAATCAATATCTGCACACACAAGTCTGGATCTTTCATATAGGTCAAGAAAAGCAGTGTTGCTGACCCCTGTGAAGCTCCATGATTAATTTGGTTTTGATCTGAAAAACAAGTATTCATTGACACTCACTTTCTGTTACAGATTCAAATACATTTGCATGTGCCAATATTTCGTGATCTTTGCCTGTTATGTGGTACTATTACCAAACATGTCTTGAAAGTTGCTATCCATCACATCAACCTAATTGCTCTCATCAACTACCTTTGTTATGTCATGAAAAATTCAATTAAGCTAGTTGACTGTGACTTTGGTTTTTCTTAATTAATTCATGTTTGGTCCAAGTTGCTGTTAATTTTGTCCTAGAATTTATTAAAGCTTTCTTGTTGCAGTGGGTAAACTGGTTGGTTTTCAGTTGCAAAGATTAACCTTGCATACTCACAGATAGCTGTGGAACATTTACAATTCTTAGTCAAAATACTTGCATCTATAAAGAACTGGAAGATTAAGCCCAGTGTTCCCATAATTTCCATGTTAGTTCCTTTGGTATCTATAGGTGTATTCGATATGGTCCTGGTCATTTCAGCTCAGTTTCTGTTTCAAAAAATTCCTCTTCAGTTTTAGGCCCATTCATAGAGTCATAGAGATGTACAACATGGAAATAGACCCTTCGGTCCAACCCATCCATGCCGACCAGATATCCCAACCCAATCTATTCCCACCTGCCAGCACCCGGCCCATATCCCTCCAAACCCTTCCTATTCATATACCCATCCAAATGCCTCTTAAATGTTGCATTTGTACCAGCCTCCACCATCCTCTGGCAGCTCATTCAATACACGCACCACCCTCTGCGTGAAAAAATTGCCACTTAGGTCTCTTTTATATCTTTCTCCTCTCACCCTAAACCTATGCCCTCTAGTTCTGGACTCCCCGACCCCAGGGAAAAGACTTTGTCTATTGATCCTATCCATGCCCCTCATAATTTTGTAAACCTCTATAAGGTCACCCCTCAGCCGTCGACGCTCCAGGGAAAACAGCCCCAGCCTGTTCAGCCTCTCCCTATAGTTCAAATCCTCCAACCCTGGCAACATCCTTGTAAATCTTTTCTCAACCTTTTCAAGTTTCACAACATCTTTCCGATAGGAAGGAGACCAGAATTGCACGCAATATTCCAACAGTGGCCTAACCAATGTCCTGGACAGCTGCAACATTACCTCCCAACTCCTGTACTTAATACTCTGACCAATCAAGGAAAGCATACCAAATGCCTTCTTCACTATCCTGTCTACCTGCGACTCCACTTTCTAGGAGCTATGAACCTGCACTCCAAGGTCTCTTTGTTCAGTAACACTCCCTAGAACCTTACCATTAAGTCTATAAGTCCTGCTAAGATTTGCTTTCCCAAAATTCAGTATCTCGCATTTATCTAAATTAACCTCCATGTGCCACTTCTCAGCCCATTGGCCCATCTGGTCCAAACCCTGTTGTAATCTGAGGTAACCCTCTTCACTGTCCACTATACCTCTAATTTTGGTGTCATCTGCAAACTAACTAACTGTACCTCTTATGCTCGCATCCAAATCATTTATGTAAATGACAAAAAGTATAGGACCCAGCACCGGTCCTTGTGGCACTCCACTGGTCACAGGCGTCCAGTCTGAAAAACGACCCTCCACCACCACCATCTGTCTTCTACCTTTGAGCCAGTTCTCATTGTCTTAAATACCTTCTCTTTCACTTTGACTTTGGCAGACTCTCCTTCCTTGGAAACAGCAAATGCAAGGTAGTCACTTAATATCATGGCCATGTGTCTGTCCTTCTTGTGTGAAAGGAAAAATCTAGCTGCAGAAATTAATAGCAGGCGATATATAAAGGCTGCAAGCATCAAGATATCCCGAACTTGAGATTGAGACTTTTATGAAATTATAACGGAGGACGGGACCAACACAACAAGTGTGAAGCAGAAAGCCAATTAACCTTTGGAGAAATAGAACATAGAACATAGAACAATACAGTGCAGTACAGGCCCTTCGGCCCTCGATGTTGCGCCAACCTGTGAAACCAATTTGAAGCCCATCCGACCTACACTATTCCATTTTCATTCATATGCCTATCCAATGACAATTTAAATGTCCTTCAAGTTTGCGAGTCTATTACTGTTGCAAGCAGTGCGTTCCACGCCCCTGCTACTCTCTGAGAAAGTAAACTACCTGTGACATCTGTCCTATATCTATCACCCCGCAATTTCGAGTTATGTCCCCTTGTGCTAGCCATCACTGTCCGAGGAAAATGGCTCTCACTGTCCACCCTATCTAACCCTCTGATTATCTTATATGTCTCAATTAAGTCACCTCTCAACCTTCTCTCTCATGAAAAGAGTCTCAAGTCCCTCAACCTTTCCACATAAGACCTTCCCTCCATACCAGGCAACATCTAACTAAATCTCCTCTGAACCGTTTCCAAAGCTTCCATGTCCTTCCTATAATGTGGTGACCAGAACTGTATGCAATTCTCCAAGTGCAGCCCCACTACAGTTTTGTACAGCTGTGGCATGACCTCAAGGTTCCGAAACTCAATCCTTCTACCAATAAAAGCTAACCCACTGTATGCCTTCTTAACAACCCTATCAACCTGGGTGGCAACTTTCAAGGATGAATGTACCTGGACACTGAGATCCCTCTACTTATATACACTACCAAGGATCTTATCATTAGCCCAGTGCTCTGCATTCCTGTTACTCCTTCCAAAGTGAACCACCTTATATATTTATCTATTAACCTCCATTTGCCACCTCTCAACCCAGCTCTGCAGCTTACCAATGTCCCTCTGTAACCTACAACATCCTTCATCACTATCCACAACTCTACTGACCTTAATGTCATCTGCAAATTTACTAACCCATCCTTCTATGCCCTCATCCAGGTTATTGGACCCAAAATAAATTATTGCATTGCACAAGTAACTGAGCTCCAGGATGAATATTTCCCATCAATCACTACCCTCTGTCTTCTTTCAGCAAGCCAATTTCTGATCCAAACCACTAATGATTGTGATAAATTACAAACCATGAAGTGGACCTTACCACTGAATGAATGGAGCACTATTCTGAAACATAGAGATATCAGTGTTAACTAAACATTGTGGAAGAACTGATTAGCTTTGAAAAGAACATGATCATTGTGGAACACATCGACCAACTTGAATATCGAATTACAAACCACTTTTAAGAGTTTTGTGTAGCTTGTAGTCATATAATAGCGAGGATGCCTGAGTATGAAATGGTATAGATGTGTTAAAAACGTTCAGTTGAGAGATAGCCTCTTCAAGAGCTTTGGCTCCGGTGTGCATCCAAGTAAAATAAACCATTGTCTTGTTCGGCTCACTCTGGAATGTGAATCCTTAGTAGGGAATGGCACAATGTTTGGGGGATAAGGTAAAGTCAATGCTTTTCTCTTCCTAATGGATTAGATAGGTGAGATAGTATCTGATTGAGCCATACACTTCATCTTCATCTCTTCAAGCTGAGGGTCTCATCCAAGATAAAGCTTGACATGCTCTGTTGAGTTCGCTGTTTGGGGAGTAGTAAGTAAAACCATATTCTTCCCATTAATCAATATCGAGAGACCTTTGCCTGAAGAGAGGATATTAGTTGAATGCTAGTCATGGTCACTTCCAAGCTACCAAGATTTCTCCTATTGTTAGAAGCAAAATTGGAAGGGTTTACTGTTGCTCTCCGGTCGCACCACTCCACTGGGCACAGCATGAATACAAGTGTTTTACCTGTTTACCATTAGGATCAGTTGTGTACTTTATCTATGTTAGAATTTTAATATTCAAAAAGGTTAGGTTGCTTTCATGGACAACAAACCTATTGACTTATTGTGAAAACAGGACTTGCCTCTTGTCAAAGACAATGCTGATATAAACAGTTTGAAGTAGAAAAGTGAATATATTTGCTTTTTAAATAACTCCAATATACACACACCAATTTTAAAAAAGTATACATCTTTTCCTGCAAATATCTGTTTACTTTAGCCAATAAATGCTTGTTATTGAAGGAAAATTGATAAGATATGAAATGCTTAAGATCACTTTCAATTGGTGTCCTGATGGGTGTCATGAAAGAGAGACAATTGCCACTGATGTTTTCAAACAGAGTTTATTCAAAAATTCAGATACTTTTTTTTAGGACTAGAACTAGATTACTTTCTGTAATCATACAGGACCCTACCTAAAGGATTTTTTCAAAGCATAGAGCATAAGCTGGGCAGTTCCTCTCTCCCAGTGGGAAGTGAACATCTAACTTTATCCAACACAAGGCCAGAAAACCCAGCAATCTGATTTCTATAAATCGGTCTACGCAATTAATTTCAGCCGTGTTACTTCCAAGAAAGGTGTCTTTTTCTCCAAAAACAGTGTCCCAATGTCCTTTTAATGACCCTTTTAAAGAGATATTCCACAATTTTTTTTACCTAATTGGAAAACAAAACTTAAAAACAGTGAAATGTCTTTGTAACACTATTACATTTCATCTAAGCAAGGAGTAAACACTTGTAGGAGATAAGCTGATAGGATACCAGTTAAAACTTTGAAACAGAAGAAAGGACATGTTATTTTAAAGGCATGAGATACATTCAGATAGAAATGTTTAAATTTGTTGCAGAGGAAGGCTATGTTTGTATGCTATGCATTTATTCTCTTCCAGAAACTATATTGTTTCATTTATTTGCTGTATTCCCGGATGCATTGGAGATTTCAAATAGATATGAATCATAACTATTCAAATCAATAATTATCTCATTGCTCCAAACAACAGTCAACATTTATCTGAAGATTTCTTTGAAAAAACTAGTGATGGATATTATATTATTGCTTCTGACAAATATTCAGTTTGTCAGGCATTAATGTTAAATTAAATGTGATCTAATTTAAGAGCTACATAAGTGAAAGAAAATAATTCAATACAAATCCATTACATTCGAGTTACTAATAACGAGACACTCAATACACTTGTTTCCATATAAACTGTTGCAAAAAGGAATTTATAATTCCCCAAGAGTATAAATGGTTTGACAATGTTGTGATATATGCACACATAGTTTTCTTTGTGTTTCACTATCTATCTTCCTAGTTGGATGGCCTTTGAAGAGGAAGTGGCAGTGTCATGTGATGGGACATGGAATCATAGAATCCCTGCAGCATGCTGTGTTTTCAGGTGCCATTGCTTACTTGCCCTCCCCCACGTAAGGAATTCACTGTCAACCTTATCCAGGTAGAACGTAAATTTTGTGTGAAGCCAAGGGAATTGCATTCAGGATTACTTTTTTTCTGGAAGAAGCAGCTTCAAAATAACTATTAATCCAATATTTTTAAAACTAGGAAATAAAGAAACAGCAATCTGACCTCTCGACAGGAGTGTTTTTCATCACCTCAGAGAGATAGATGAATTTTTTTCACATATTTTTCACAGAAAATTTAGGATATGTTATAGTTAAAATGTGTTACTGTTTCTGATATGAAATCTTTCATTCCAATTTCAGGTGGCGTGTTCATTTCATACTCTCATCTAAAAGCACATTGATAGCTATGATCAATCTAAATGTTTGTCTACATTTTATGTAGATAAATATCTCCTGCAAAGTAATCTTTTTGTAGGCAGATATGAAATAACAGTAATTTTGGCCTTATACAGTAGAACCTCTGTAACTGTGGATTCAGTTTCTGCGGTTTCAGTTATCCACGGTTTACCATGGCCAAAAATATTACCGTGGGCGGCACGGTGGCACAGTGGTTAGCACTGTTGCCTCACAGCGCCAGAGACCCGGGTTCAATTCCTGCCTCAGGCGACTGACTGTGTGGAGTTTGCACGTTCTCCCCGTGTCTGCGTGGGTTTCCTCCGGGTGCTCCGGTTTCCTCCCACACTCCAAAGATGTGCAGGTCAGGTGAATTGGCCATGATAAATTGCCTGTAGTGTTAGGTAAGGGGTAGATGTAGATGTAGGGGTATGGGTGGGTTACGCTTCGGCGGGGCGGTGTGGACTTGTTGGGCCGAAGGGCCTGTTTCCACACTGTAAGTAATCTAATCTAATCTAATTACACGAAACGTTCCAGAAATAATTCCAGGGGGCTGTTGAGGAGCTAATTTTCCATTCAAATGATAGGGTTCGCTACTGTCTGCGGTTTTGGGCATCTGCACGCGGTCTTGGATTTTGTCACCCGTGGTTGCGGAGGTGGGGGGGACACACACACACCAATAATGGCATTTTCTGTCAACATCACATTGTTTTAAGTTATTTGAGGAGCAGTAGTACAGTTGCCACCACAGGGTGTTTGCTGTTTCTTAGAGCTTGTCTTATGCACACAGAAAGAAGGTAGTCAAGGTATTAATTGATAATAAACATAGATTTGGATGTTGCTGGCATGCGGATACCTGAATTAAAATGATGATTTCAACTAACATGTCAACCTGTTTAAATGCCAACCTCAATTTTACTTCCGACATCTTGATTGTTACTGACACTATGACCCAAAATCCCAAAATCCCAAAATAAAAGTGAAGGAATGAGATCACTGTTTTATGTTCCCCAGCATCTCTGTGTGTGTCTGCACTTAGTTCCTTCCCCAGGAAACATCAATGAGAAAAAATAATGGCTTTGTTAGGACCAATGCACTGTTCCAGTGACAGGAAAGCATTCCAGAAATAATTGATAACTGTTGCTATCATTCTAGTAAGATGTAAGATCTTGAAAATGACTGTCATCATTGTATAGAATGACATGTATTCACCATTTTTAGAGGGTGCTTGCACACGTTTCATTGAGAAGTGACTGACTAACAATAAAGGGGCAAATGATTAACAAGAATATTAGCAGGTTGTAATCACTCAGTGTTATAAACAGGAATTCCAGTAAAAACCTGATTCCTCCAATTTCTTAAGCTTCTAACAGTCTTCCCAGTGTATTTGCAAAGAAACAGCAATGCTTCTTTCTAATGGCCTTCTTAAAACACAATGGATCACTCTTCCTCTATCCAAAGCACTCCTTTGCTATTGATTATAGGTGACTTTAAAATATTGCTGATTATTTCAAAATTCAAATACCACAAATGTCTCAGCCTTTCCTTTATGAGATTGATTCCCTGTTCAGCTCAGCACAAAATGCATTTTCATATCGTTCATGAAAACTGTTTGTTATTTCCCTTGGTTGTTACTTGGATCATGACAGTGAAATCAGAGAGGCAAGAGTGGAGTGGTCATTTCACTGAAGGAGTATTCCAGAAACCCACACTTATGTTCTGATGGCATGGCAGATGGTGAACATACAATTTATTTTAAATCAGGAAAGGAAAGTCATTCTAATATCAATCATGTCATCTATCTCAATTATTGAAAAACTCATATCTCGTTCACTTGTGTCCTTTCGGGAAAGAAATTTGCCATCCTAACCTTGTCTGACCTGCATATGACTCCAGACACATAGCAATGTAACTGTCTCTCAATTCCCTCCAAGGAAATTATGAATGAGGTTATAAATGCTGGCCAAGCCAGTGATGCCCACGTCCCAAGACCAAATACAAAATATAAGGTAGGAAATGTGCCGTTAAGGTAGCTTATAGAAATTTGCTGCCTTGAATTTGATTTAACTTGCATGGAAGTTGATGTTGAGGAGTGGATGCTTCCTTCCAATCCATTTGCCCTAATTATTTTATAACATTATTTTGATTCTTCATGGGTACTTGTGCTTTTACTTGCCATGTCCAACGTTCTGAGGCTGTTGTAACATTTCCAGCACTTCAGCCACCCTCCCACCGTGTACATGCCCTGCTGTTTTGCTGTGTTGTTTTCTTGTCTGTCTGTCCTTTTCCATGTCAGTGCCAAAATAACTATATTTCAAATTTGAAAGAATTTTGGCACCTGAGACACAGTGAACGTTTCTTGTCCTTGTGTCAAGCTCTTGCTTTTCAAGCTCTCCACCTCATTTTCTCTGATCTTTTTCCTTATTTAAACTGTAAACTCTATTGGTTGGAGATCTGAAATTTTGATTGTGACCACAATCAATGGAAATTGGTATGCTTCACAGTTGTTAAGAAATCTGAAAGAAAAATTGCTTCGAAACAATGGGCTGATTGATCTGTAAACTGTTCACTGACTTGATTTAAATGTATTAAGTTATTGAGTTAACTGGTAACTATCTGCACTTCACTAATGTTGCAAAAAGTGATATATGTGCATAAACTTGCTTCATAATTCACTCTGATATAGAATGGATGTGTTCTAAAACTAGACGATAAATGGGTTCATCAAGTTACTTTGTGCACCAGGTCATGCTTTAGATCAGAGTTCTTGCGCAAAATAAAAAGCTAATCAGAACCTGAACAGTAACAGTGTTCTTGGTCTGTTTCCAAGGGATTCTACAGAAAACCCAGTTTGTCATTTGTCAAACTGAGATTGTGATTTTACACACATTAGTTTATATTGTAGGTTGCAGTTTGTTGCAAGCTATCTTAATTCTGAAACTTGTTCTTAGTTAGTTGTTGTTAACAAGATTAAAATGGTTGGGTCTTCTTTGATTACTTTATGGGACTCCAGCATTTTAACATTTCTTTTTCACATGGAAGATTTATGTTGTAATTTAAGGTCTTATTATTAGCTGGCAATAGCTTAGGATGTCAGAATATTGGGATGGTGTAAAGGAAAATGGATAACTGGAAACTTGTTACTTCCTTATATTATTCATGTTCACCTGTCTTCTTACTGGTATTCGAGGATAAAAATGTGCAATTTCTGTTGTTATTGACCTATAGTATTATGGCTAATGTTTATATTTGGCTGTAGGACCAACAACTGAATATTTACATCATGATTTGGGTCTAATAACAGTGAGGACAATTACGCTGAAGGTGAAGCATTCTTGCACATGACTCAAGAATATTCTTTTGAGTTATAACACAATCTGTGTATAGTTTACTACAGTTTTCAGTTATAATAAGAACTAATGTTCTCAGGCAATTTTCAAATGGCCTGTGCTCTGATTTCCAGGATAAGAAGCCAATGTTGAATAAGGTTATCAGTCTTTTTTAAATCTGTTGCCACTTAGATCATTTCACTAAGTCTCCATAAAGTCATGAAAGGCCATTGCCTTGTGCTTTTTTGTTGTCTCGATAAAGATATTATCAGGATTTTCATCAGCCCACCATCTTTTCACACTGTAAAATGAGGTCAAGGTCATTTTTCAAAGGGCAATGCTGGCTCAACTCCATTTTGAAGCAACCTTAAAATGACTAGGCAGTAGTGTCTGGTGCTGTTTTATGGTTTACTCTACAGTTGTTCATTTAACACGTACCAAGGCTCTTGGGTTATTTTTGAGTCAGGCATCTCAAAGATATGAAATGTCACAAAGAAATTACAGGACTAGAATATCACAGACTTACACACATAGTCTATGGGTACACAGAAATAGAGAACACACATGGGATCATCAACGCAACACTCACAGGAATCCAATTCACTAGAGAGGAAGAAAAGGACAACCAACTCCCATTCCTAGACGTGATGGTACAGAGAACACCTAACGGAGAATTCACTACAAAGGTCTACAGGAAAGCCGCACACACAGACCAAGTCCTAAACTACGAAAGCAACCACCCCAACACACACAAAAGAAGTTGCATCAAGACACTCTTCAAATGGGCCACAATACACTGCAGTACACCAGAACTGCAAAAAGAGGAAGAAGAACACCTATATGATGTATTTGCCAAAAACGGATCCCCCCACAATTTCATCAACAGATGCCTGAGGGAAAGACAATGGAATGAGGACATGCCATAACCCAAAGGATAGCCACACTACCATACATCAAAAACATTTCTGAACTGACAGCCAGACTACTGCGACCACTAGGACTCATAACAACACACAAACCAACAGCCACTCTCAGACAACAACTCACCAGGACGAAGGACCTGATACCCAGCATGAGCAAAACCAATGTAGTGTACAAAATCCCATGCAAGGACTGCACAAAACACAACATAGGACAAACAAGAAGACAGCTCACGATCCGCATCCATGAACACCAACTAGCCACGAAATGACATGACCAGCTATCCTTAGTAGCCACACACTCAGATGACAAGCAACATGAGTTCGACTGGAACAACACTACTATTATAGGACAAGCCAAACAAAGAACAGCCAGGGAATTCCTCGAGGCATGGCACTCATCCACAGATTCAATCAAGAAGCACATCGACCTGGACTCAATATACCGGCCACTGCAGCGGACAGCTGGAACTGACAACCGGAAGCGGCAGATACAAATCATTATAAATGCTGGAGGAAACATCCAGAAGCGCTTCACAGGAGGCTCCCAAGCACTGAGGATGTCACCTAGACAGGGGACAAAATGTCTGCAACACAAATTCCCAGCTTGGCAAACAGAACCCAAACAACGAGCACCCGAGCTACAAATCTTCTCCCAAACTTTGAATAGTCGATGGGTACTGTGTTTACTGATGCTGCTGCACAGTTACACGTGGTTTGCGCACTGAACACACTGCACTAACTCCATTACACAGAAAGAGTGACTGAAGATGAGATTTGTACTTTTATACTGGAAATTTACATGTCATGATGTCCTGTAACTGCTGTAAACAGGCATAACAAATAATAAAGAACACAAGGAGAATGTTGTGGTCTATTGTGAGGCTATAGGGGGAGGTTGAATAGGCTAGGGCTGTTTTCCCTGGAATGTCAGAGGCTGAGGGGTGACCTTATAGAGGTGTACAAAATCATGAAGAGCATGGATAGGATAAATAGACAAAGTCTTTTCCCTGGGATGGGGGAGTCCAGAAATAGAGGGAACAGGTTTAGAGTGAGAGGGAAAAGATATAAATGAGACCTAAGGGGCAACTTTTTCACACAGAGGGTGGTACATGTATGGATTGAGCTGCCAGAGGAAGTGCTGGAGGTGAGTACAATTGCAACGTTTAAAAGGCATCTGGATGGGTATATGAATAGAAAGGATTTGGAGGGATATGGGCCAGGTGCTGGCAGGTGGGACTAGATTGGGTTGGGATATCTGGTCGGCATGGACGGGTTGGACCGAAGGGTCTGCTTCCATGCTGTACATCTCTATGACTCTATGACATTGAATGCAGGAATAGGGAGATTATCCAGGTGAAGTCACCATTGTCCCAGAGAACTATCCAATACCATGTGCCTGGAATTTGTTCTATAATACAGCAAGTCCCACATTCTGTCATGAAATATGCTAGAATTGTAAATGTCTAAATTACAAAATTTCCTTGTGGCCCCAAAGAAATCTTGCTGTCTCATGGTGGTTGGTCATGTTTCTGTCTTGCCCACAATGGAACACGTCTGACTCAGCTTACTGCAACTGGATATTTTTTTACTTTCCACCATCACCCAAACATTGGCAAGCTGTATGTGGAGCATAGATAGCGTGCAGAAGTTACTGAGGAAAAAATAAAGTACACTTATGGGTAAGAGGTTGCAGAGTTCTGAGATGTAGAGAGATCTGGGGGCATTCAAGACCTTGTGCATAAATCGCAAAAAGTTATGATGCAGGCATAACAATTAATGAGGAGCATAAATAGAATATTATTGTTTATTGCAAGATGCATTGAATGCAAGAATAGAGAGATAATGCTTCAATTATCAAACTGAAGTCACCAACGTCCCAGAGAACCACAATGCTGCTCTCTCATTACAGAGAGACGAGAGGTGGTGGTTTAACCTGAGGGTCACCACACCCCAAGTGAGGGGAGAGGTTGAGATGGAAAATACTTCATGGTGACCTTGACTTCCCCCTTCAGTTATACAGGGCTTTGGTAAGACCACACCTGGAGTATTGTGTGCAGTACTGACCACATTGCTCACAGAAGGTTGTTAATGTATTGGAAACAGTTGAGAGACAGTTTATTGGTTTCATACCTGGAAAGAGTGATTGCCTTATGAGCAAAGATGAGACAGACTAGCCCTCGATCCTCTGGAATTTAGAACAGTCAAAAGTGACTTAATTGAAACATGTCAGATCTTGAGGGCATTTGACTGAGTGGATGCGGAAAACTATGAATGAGGGGCCATTGTTTAAAAGTGAAGAGGCACCCATTTAAGATAGAGATAAGGAAGAAGTATTCTGAGGGTTAAGAGTATTTCCTCAAAATGCAGTGAATACAGACTCTTTAAATATTTAAAGGCAGAGGTAGATAGTTTCTTGGTTCCAAAGGGGATGAAAGATTAGCATGGGTCTGCAGATATATAGAGGTGAGTTTAAAAATTAGATCAGCCATGATCTAATTGAATGGAGGAGCAGCTCAAAGGACCAATTGCTGACTCTCATTCCTTGTTTGTGTGTAACTAGCCTACTCATCAAAAGTCCTGGATGATCACTCTAAAGTATATCAGTTGAAATTCTACCTTGGAGGTTGGAATAATAACATTGACAATGTTTCCCATATATGAAGAACAAGCTTTTATGACAAAATGCTGTTGATGTTTGAACATGAAAATGGATCAGTCCCCAGCTGAGAAAGCATGTCCAGTCTGTGTATCATGAATGTACTCCGAAGTCAAAAGTCACTTCACCTTGTATACTTTTTAAAATGTCAGCTTTTTGTTCATAATCTCCTGCCTTCTGCAAACTTTCCTCCCATTTTGAAATTATTGAATAATATTTTAAATACACTTGTCCATTTTTCAAAAGATGTTTCAAATTTCCTTTCCTTATTTCATGTTATGCAAAGTTCAACAGTTTTTATTAAAAGCAAATTCCTTCGTAAGTATTCAACATATATGTCAGCAAATTCTGTTTTGAAAATATGAAGTCAAAGCGAGTTTTTGCAATGAAATAAAAACTTTATCTTGTTCTTATTGTTTGGTGTGCATTGGAAATAATTTATATTTATGCTATGATGTTGTATCAGTTGGAGTGATTTCAATAACATACAAACAGTATCATATTTTACACTTTTTGCATCCTTTTTGGATACAATCATGTGATGGTCATTTTATTAGTCAGGTTGTAATCCAGAAGCCCTGGTGACTTGGGTTGCCCATTTGTGACAGCTGGGAATTTAAACTTGGTAAGGTGAATAGAATTTGCAGTAAAAAGCTAGTCTCAGCAATGATGACCATGAAACTAATGGATTGTCATAAGACCCCATCAAAATAACTACAACCTTCAGAGAAACAAAAAAAAAAGCCATCCATCACTGCTCTAGTCTTTGTTACTTCAGACCCATCACAATACAGTAGACTCTTAATGGCCTCTTGACATGGGCCAGCAGACAATTGTATCAAAGGAGTACAAAAATAAACTTACGTGAATCAACACATAAATGTTGATCTAATTTTATCTATATTCATCTCACCACTGTGTCAAACAAAAAGGGCCTTTGCACAGTCAGCTGCACAGAGTGCTCCTTATGAACATCTGGAGAATTGTGCCAATGTTGCAAGAACACTCCCACAGACTGGTCAAAGAACAGACTGAGTTATTCATATTCAATATATCATCATCAATGCCTCATCACCACTATTGTTGGAAATGTGTTGTCCCACTTGCAGCTCACAGGAGGTGATGTACATTCATAAGGTCTAACCTGTGAGTTCTTAACATTGCATCGAGATGTTATGAATCAGCATTGCATCAAGGCCAGCCTACCTCAGTTATGATGAGTCAGTACTCCTCTATGTTAATCATTGTTTGGAAGATCATTTAGCATTGAAAGAAAACAGAACTCACTTGGGTTTCAATGCTCATCACCATGAGTGGCTCTGTGGGGCCACTAGCTAATCTGGCTGAGTCCTGAGAAATATATCAACCAGCATAGACCTAATGGTGATAGCAGCAAATGATGATAGAACAAGAGTGAGTGAAAATTTTACTTGACCTCTTTATCGCCAATCTACCTAACACCAGGATATCTGTCCCTGACTATATTCATTGGAGTGACCACCACAAAATACTTGAGTTCAAATTCCCATCTTCCCACTTCCATCGTTCTGTGCATCATAACCACTGGCACAAGAAGATTACATTCATATCGAGCAACTCGAGGCTCAGTATCCATCAGCAGCAGACTTGTTCTCAACAACAATCTGTAGACATTTGGACCAGCGGATCTCTCACTCTACCACACCCAACAAGCCAAAACAAAACTTACTTCACTGAGAGGTGAAGCATCGTTTCTGATTTTTTTTTACCTCTGTGCAGACCTCTAAGGTCCATGCATGGCAGTGACTTCTGGAACCGGAAATTAATGCACGGCAGGAGTCAGCATTCCGATTGTCATGCATGAAACCTGAGTGGGAATGTTGACTAGCGATCACAGTTAAGCCAATAGAGACATTGTATCAAGGATTGATCTTCTAAGTCTTCAAGGTTGTGTTCTGTAAATAGTTTTGTTTCTTAAGTTTCAACTTCATTTATTTTGTGCAATGGATGTCGGTTTTATTGTTAACACCAAAATTGCAACATTGTGTGTTTCCATACTGTTACAATAAGAAGAAAACTGATGCTAAATCCTTGTAATGTATAAGCACAAATTCTTTGTGCAATAATGTGCTGTTCTTTCTCCCCGTCCCCACCATAAAGAACATCAAAGGACTGATTTTTCAAACTGGAACATCTCAGTGTGTCATTTGGATGAAAATTTACCATTAATCATGCCCCAATGCATCTGTTTTCATCATTTGAGGTGGTAAATATTGCAATTTGGATAGTACTGTTGAAGACATGATGGTGGAGTATTGCAATGCTTCTAGTGCAAGATGCCTACTGTAGTCATTGTGGGCTTGCAGTGGGGAAGTGCCTGTTTGAAGTGGTGAATGGAATGCTGATCAAGTGGTCACTGTGATTGTGATGTGTCCCAACGACAGGATGGATTGCACTAACTTATCTTGGTTTCTGCAGTAGTAGCTCCCAAACTCATGATTCTGCAAACTAAAGAAACAATGATAGCAGCACATGGAAAACCATTGCCTCCAAGTTGTCATCCAAGTCAAACACCATTTGAACTTTGAAATATACAACTGGTTTAAAGACTAGAATTCCTTACCTAATTACACTGGGAGTGTTTTCACCAAAACAAGTGCATGGCTCAAAAAAGCAGCTCACTGCCATAACCTCAAGGGCAAGTGAAGCTGAGGAATTAATGCTGGCCTTGTTTTTTTTTTATGCCCACAACCCACAAAACAAGTAATTAAAAATGAGATACCAACATTTTGACAGTGCACAGCAATGGATAAATATGAATTGCATCAACATTCATACAATTATAGACTTGTGCACAAATACTTTCTCCATATCAAAGAGAGTGTTGTCTCGTTCACAGACAAGATACTGTTGTATTTGGGTCTGAAAGAGTTAACCCTTGTTTAAGTATCATCCTTATAATGATGTCCTGTGGACTTGGAGGAAGAATGAAGTACCAATGTGAGACAGACTTAAAGCCAGCTCTTCCAATAGTTCTTGTAATAATGTAGAGTCTATTGTAATAACCTGTAAATAGTTGCAGAGATGCGATACAATACACATTGTTTACTCTACCAGACTCTTGTTAAGCTTGAAGACTGATAGCTCACATAAGCCTCCACAGAACACACACATTGAGAATATATGAATAACTGTGCACAAAACAGATGCCAGACAAGGTTTTCCTTCCTTTTCATTTAAAAATCTTCCCTTTGTTGTAACCTTTTTTTTTCAGCACTTAGTTATGATACCTCTGAATTTCATTCTGTAACGTTCCCCCTATTTCAGTTCTGTCATCATGCTCACAACTTAATGCTGCACTTTCTCAAAATTGAAGACAAAACCTATGGACCATCACACACTCAACCTTTCTCAGGACATCAAAATTGTAGAATTTCTGACCTTCAGTTTTGTCTGCAATGAATGAGATTTTAAGAGCTAACTTTACTGTCATCTTCACAGCTTGATTTATCTCCTCTTCAATCCTACTGATTCCAATCTATGTTCTGGTCTGCACTTTGGGCCTTGACCCATTCATCTGGGTTTCTCAGTAAACAAGCACATACAAACGTCAAATTTCATTGCAGATAGCCTTCACAGATTGATCAGTTCTGTTAAAGATAGCTTTAGAAGTAAAAGTAGATTTAACACAGCATTACTTCAAGCTTCTTATCACAAAGATGTAAGAGATTCCTGACTTAAGATGTACAAAAGTTTCAACTTTTCTCATCTTATTTTGATAAATGTTATGACTCAAAGGATTTGCAAGATGTATAAAGCGCTAAATTCAGCAGTAAGAGTTGATGTCATGCTCCCAACAATTTGTTTCCTTATCTTCTGTCGTTGCACTGAAGCATTAAAATGTAGGTTTCTCATGAAGAATCTTCCATCAGGATTTATAGATACCTGTATCATGCAATATTACACCGTTTAATGCTGCAGCCTTTTGTATGAGCTGTTCATTCTTTTCAGGCTTCTGCGGCTTCCTTGGGAATTACTTCTCACAGCTAACAAGTTTTATGAGTTATGTTTTCAGTAAATAATGAAAACTACAGTGTGAAACCTTGACAGGTAATGTAGTCTATTGGGTTACGTGTATACATAACTGAATTTTTTATTGTATTAATTATTTGCTTGCTAATTACACACACAAATGCTGTTTTGCTTTGACGTAGGGTCTCTTGCTGTTTCTGATACACAGTTGAATAAGGAACTGATTTCCCATTAGAGTCCTTAAAATTATGGCATTAAGCTTTACATCAGTGATAAATTAGAAATGGAAATGGTTTTGTTTTCTCGTCATTCATCTACAAGAGGGATAGCAACAGAAGTATCTGATGTGCAAAATTCCAAGATGTCATGTTTAGTTGGTATCGAGAAGCAATAAATTTATTTTGTTGCACACATCATGTGAGCAACCTATAGAATGTATGATTAGTTCTGTACAAGTTTCATACAAGACAGAAGTTTTATCAAATGACAAACTGTGCTCTCTTCACAGACAGGATGTCAAGTATTAATTGTGTTTGCACATTTTACTTAAACTATAAATGTAGATTATTTTAGCTCTTGGATTTTGTGGGCAAGATTTTTGCAGGTCTTGAAAAATGGTGCATAGAACTCAGATCCAAACACCTGTGCCCATTTCTAAAATAAACCGTTGTTACCTTGCTACCTTTCTTGGAGTTCTAAGATATGTGTCACACATGAAGCACACCAAAACTCGGCAGGATGACTTGAACTCAATGCTAAGTTCAAGCAGACCCTATCTGCATTATAGTATGAGTTCCTTAGTCCACAGTGTGGATACCAGGTGTGTTGACATTGAGGATATAAGAGGTTATTTGATAGTTGGGGGGGTTAACATGAGCTGAATTTAAGATGGCATGGTACCAATGTGATGGGTGATCAGTCATGAATTGGCATTAATGAGATATGGAGGGTGAGTGGAGGAGTGATTGTAAGTGATGGGTGAGAGCTAGAGAACATAATTTCTCATTCATAATTGGGAGGTGGTCTCAGAGAATCAAGGAGGATCCTTTAAATGGCCCATTGAAGCACTCAGCAGTGAGAGTGGCTGCTGTAGATACTTTGAAACTGTACTGAGTGGGGGATTCGGCAATCTTGACCTGCAATAGAATGGAAAACTGATCATCTGTTTTATCACCTATCTAATCTTTTACTTATTTTCCTCATGTCTTTCCTTTAATCTTAACCATGAATCATTCTTTAACCAGACAGCAAGTTATGTTATCAAATACTGCTTTCAAATTAGCTGCTCATCTGTGCACATTGGGTGGATTGCCTCTCGTCTGCCTTGAGATGATTTAGTCATATTCACATCTGTGCTAACAAGGACATGAGGGAGGAGGAAAATATCTGCGGCATGCCATTATGTGTCCATGTAACAGTGCAGTTAATAACCTGCCTAACTGGACTACTCAGGGTTTCCCATCATTTAATGATTCCGCAGTAAGATGAATTTTATTTATTGGATATTAAGTTTTTTTAACTTTCTGTTGTTATTGAACAATCAAGATACAAACATGATAAACAGTATAGTCGTGAACTACTTTAAGTGGAAGGCATCAACATGTTGTTTGCCCTTATCACAAACAGCATGTCCACTTTTTATTGAAGGGGAGGAGTGGAATGATTGCAAAACAAAACAAAAATGTCTAATTGGAAGCCTTTGGGCTCATTTAAGCTATCACAACCCAAGTGATAATCAGCCTGAAATGTAAAATACAGAGCAAATGTCCATTTATTTGAGGGTTAGAGATCAGAATCCTTAGGGATTTTAGGAGACAAGAGAGAGGCTGAGAATCATTTGTAAAGGCAAGTCATAAATATGCGAAGGCATAGGCAAAATTGCTTTGACCTGTGCTGTTTATATCAATTGAAATCACTTCCTTCGTCTTGTCCTGTAAACCAAAACAAATATATTTTAGCTGAAAGTGTGGGTGGAACTTTTGATCATACTTTAATATTAAAAAATATGTTTGTATACGGTCTGTTTATTCGGATCTGCCCAGTGGTTCTGTTCTGCATTTTTTGCCTTTTTTTAAACAACTGGCAAGTCCTGTTTTATTTAGGCCATTGCTTTGTTCCAAATGCAGCAGTGTGCTTGTTAATGGTGTCTGATAATCTTTTCAATACCAGTTGTGGATCAGCTCATATACAGAGTCTCCTGAGATTTAATTTCCCTGCAAAGCTTTTTTCATAAAGCCCATTTATTTTGCATTAGTTTTGTTATCGTAACACTCCAGTATATATAATACATTTGTTCAGCTGAAAGATATTAGACCCGAAAGCCTCAACACTCTACCCAGTGCAATGAGGTGCTGGTACTCCTGCCAACATCTTCCAGAAACAAACTACTTGAAAGCATTTTGCGTGCCTGAATAAATTATTATGTTAAATTAGTCAAACAAGTAGAAGTAAACATGCTGATTTACTGTTACTCCACCACGTGTTTTAACAAGTTAAGAATAAAGGTTTATACATTTTGGTTAAGCAATATAATATGCAGTACAAACAGTTCGGTACAGCACAGGAACTGGCCTTTTGGCCCACCAAGCTGGCACTGATTCCTAACCTTTATTTAGACCTGCTTCTTACTGCCCATGAGTGCTTTCTATCCCTCTGTTCACCACCCAGTTCGTGTGTCTGTCAAGATAAGCCTTAAATGTTAACATGCCTGTTTCCACCTTCCCCATTGGCAATGTGCTTCAGGCGCCCACCACCCTCTGTGCAAAAATTTCCCCAGATCTCTCCTAAATGTGCCCCTTCTCACCCTCAACCTGTGCCCTCTTGCAGTTGACCTTCTCACCTGAGAAAAAATCTCATGTCAATGCCTTACATAATTTTGTCAGGGTCAGTGCGCCCCTCAGCCTCTATCTTTTAAGTAAAAACAACCTGACTTTATCCAACCTCTCTTCAGAACTAAACTCCACCATAGCAGGCAACATCCTGGGAATTTTTTTTTTGCAATAATTGAAGTATTCTGAAGAACAAGTGGCAAGAATCACAAATTATTTTTTTCAAAATTTGTCTTTTTAATATTCATTCAAATAATTTAAAAAACCCCTGACTGAATTCTTTAGCATTTATTTTATTTTTCTGCCTTTAACAAAGTTTGCAATGAAGAGCAAAAGGAACATAAAGAACACAACCATAGGAAAGATGTTGTGAAACTTAAAAGAGCTCAGAAAAGATTTACAAGGATGTTGCCAGCATTGGAGGGTTTGAGCTTTCGGGAGAAGCTGAATAAACTGGGGCTAATTTCCCTGGAGTGCCAGCGCCTGACGGGTGACCTTCTCGAGGTTTATAAAATCATGAGGGGCATGGATGGGGTAAATAGACAAGTTCTTTTCCCCAGGGTGGTGGAGTTAAAAACTAGAGGGCATAGGTTTAGGGTGAGAGGGGAAAGATTTATAAGGAACCGAAAGGGCAACCTTTTCACCCAGAGGGAGGTGTGTGTATGGAATGAGCTACCGGAGGAAGTTGGGGAGACTTATACAATAACAACATTTAAAAGGCATCTGGATGAGCACATGAGTGACAAGGGTTCAAAGGGATAAGGGCCAAATGCTGGCAAATGAGAGTCAATTAATTTATGATATCTGGTCGGCATTGACAAGTTGGACCAAAGGGTCTGTTTCCATGCCGTACATCTTTATAACAATATAACTGTTTTTAAAAGAAGAGTTTTGGAAAAGGTTAAAAGGTAACCTTTTGTATTTTTGAATGTAGTGGTCAAGATTGAGGCTGAAAGCAGAAACATACTGCCCATAGCTGGAGCATTGTGTCCAGTTCTGGGGACCTCAGTTATGAAACTTGTGAAAGCTTTTGAGAATGTACAGTGAAGATTTTCCAGAATGCTTCCAGGGATGAGGAATTACAGTTACTTGGGCAGACTAAATAAGTTAAAGTTGTTCTGTTTTGAGCAGAGAAAGCTGAGATTTGATGGAAACAGAAGACAGAAGATGGTGGTGGAGGCTTTTCAGACTGGAGGTCTGTGACCAGCGGTGTGCCACAAGGATTGATGTTGGATCCACTGCCTTTTGTCATTTATGTAAATGATTTTGATGTGAACATAGGAGGTATGGTTAATATGTTTGCAGATAATATCAGATTGGAGGTGTAGTGGACAGCAAAGAAGGTTACCTCAGAGTACAATAGGCCGAGGAGTGGCAGATGGAGTTTAATTTAGATAAATGTGAGGTGCTGTATTTTGGAAAAGCAAATCAGGGCAGGACTTATACACTTAATGGTAAGATCCTGGGAAGTGTTGCTAGACAAAGAGACTTTGGAGTGCAGGTTCACAGCTCCTTGAAAGTGGAGTTGCAGATCGATACAATAGTGAAAAAGGTGTTTGGTATGCTTGCCTTTATCGCATTGAGTATAGGAGTTTGGAAGCCATGGTGTAGCTGTATAGAACATTGGTTAAGCCACTTATGGAATATTGTGTGCAATTCTCATCGCCCTCCTATTGGAAGGATGAGAAACTTGAAAGTGTTCAGAAAAGATTGACAAGGATATTGCCAAGCTTGGAGTGTTTGAGCTACAGGGAGAAGCTGAATAAGCTGGGGCTATTTTCTCTGGAGTGTTAGAGGCTGAGGGGTGAGATTTACAGAGATGTATAAAATCATAAGTGGCGTGGATAGGTTAAATAGACGAGGTCTTTTCCCTGGAGGGAGTCAAAGACTAGATGGCATAGGTTTTAGGTGAGAGGGAAAAAATTTAAAAGAGACTTCAGGGGTAACTTTTTCACATAGAGGGTGATGCGTATATGGAATGAGCTGTCAGAGGAAATGGTGCAGGTTGGTACAATTACAATATTTACAAGGCATCTGGATGGGTACATGAATAGGAAGGATTTAGAGCAATATGGGCCAAATGCTGGCAAATGGGATTAGATTAATTTAGGATATTTGGTCAGCATGGACGAGTTGGATCCAAGGGTCTGTTTTCATGCTGAAAATCTCTCTGAGTCTATGTTTAAAATTACTCAAGGTTTAAATAGAATTGTAAATAAAATCTGCTTATAATAGTGATAGATTCAAAAACCAGAGGGTGGAAGTGAAAGATATTGGCAAAAGAAAAGATGCCATGAAGTGCTTAGAGTTGAAATGCACTGTCTGTTGGTGATGGAAACAGACTTAGTAGTAGTCTTCAAAGGGGAGTTGGGTTGATAATTCAAGGAAAGTATTGCAGTTACATGGGGATAGAGCAGGGGAGTATTTTTACCTGGATTACCCTTGAAAAGATTCCTCAGGGGTCTTTTTCTCTCTTCTGTATTACCATTCTGGGATTCAGTGGTAGAATTCCAAGTGAAAACTCAGGTCTACTAAAAAATTAGTGATTAGATTGTCCTGTAACTGTTCTTAAAAAGTCACAAAGTATTTGGACAGGGACAGTTCTACATCAGTCTTAAGTAGTGTGTTAGTCTGGACAAAAAGCAATTGTAGTTTATTCAGCCATAAAATAAAGGAGATCACTTGGGTCATGTGCCTAACTGTAAATGCACATTGTGCTGGAATCAACTTTTCCTTCACTCAGGATCTAACTTGTTTCAGATGACCAGTCTCTGAAGTCGAGAAAGAATTGCAAGAATGGGTAAGATCAAATAATCTTTTTTTTAAAAAAATGCCATTGTACAGTGTTATAATATGATTGAAATTAAAGATTTACGAGGATGTTGTCAGGGTTGGAGGATTTGAGCTATAGGGAGAGGCTGAACAGGCCGGGGCTGTTTCCCTGGAGCGTTGGAGGTTGAGGGGTGACCTTACAGAGGTTTACACAATTATGAGGTGCATGGATAGGATAAATAGGCAAAGTCTTTTCCCTGGGGTCGGGGAGTCCAGAACAAGAGGGCATAGATTTAGGGTGAGAGGGGAAAGATATAAAAGAGACCTACGGGGCAATATTTTCACACAGAGGGTGGTACGTGTATGGAATGAGCTGCCAGAGGAAGTGGTGGAGGCTGTTACAATTGCAACATTTAAGATGCATTTGGATGGGTATATGAATAGGAAGGGTTTGGAGAGATATGGGCTGGGGGCTGGCAGGTGGGACTCGATTGGGTTGGGATATCTGGTTGGCATGGATAGGTTGGACCGAAGGGTCTGTTTCCATGTTGTATATCTCTATGACTCTGTGACTCTATATCATTCCTAATCACAGCTACAGAATAAAAGAGGAGAAGTAGTTTAAAAAAGTATCTCTATTATACCTTTCATAATGCCAGGACGTTGTACTTGTGAAGTCATTGTTATAATGTAGGAAACGTGGAAAACCATTCACTCAAAGCAAATTCACCGCAAACAATCATTTGGTAACGATCAAATAGTGGGTCTTTTTTTGTAACATTGATGGTGGGATAAATATTGACTCAACCATCTTGGATCATCAGCTGCACTTCTTTGAAGGAAAGCCATGAGATTCCTTGTCTTCCACGAGGGGTTTTAGTTTAATATCCAAAAGATGCCTCCTCTGCCTATAATGCAAACCCTCAGTACTGTACTGGAACTGTCAATCAAATTTCTGTGTTAAAATATCTGTCATGAGACTGAAAACCACAGCCTTGTGACTCACAGTGCTATCTTGAGTCATGGCTAGTATGTCAAAATGCAAATCAAAAATCAGATCATAAATTTGACACAAAAGCAGAAAAAAATGGAGACAACTGGAATGCAAAGGTTAATTTACTCCCATATTAAGTACTCCTTCAAGAATTCCTACACAGAATGCACTGGCTTCTTAAAATATGTTTTATTCACCACAAAGACTTTTACAAAAGTTCCAATTTTGGAGGAATTGGAATCAGGAAATTAAAAAAAAGCCCTTATTCTCGCAACATATTGGCTCCCAGAATGGGTTTGAAATCCTACATTTTTGACGGATTTTTCATTTTATCATTTATGAAATGATACATTACCATTCTGAAATAATATCATTGAAAATACAACTGCACACAAAGATGAAAGAGAATGATCATTGTGCATTGTCATCTTGTAGAACTGGCAATGCAAGTCACTGATCCCACTATGGTGATAATTGCATCAAATTTATCTTCAGTAAAATGTAACTGCAAAATTACTTTTTTCATGAGTCACTATAATTTGAAATAACTTATTGGCACGGTGGCTCAATGGTTAGCACTGTTGCCTCACAGCACAAGGGATCAATTCCTTCCTCGGATGATTATCTGCGTGGAGTTTGCCCATTCTCCCCATGTCTGCATGGGTTTCCTCTGGGTGCCCCGGTTTCCTCCCACAGTCCAAAGATGTGCATGTCAGGTGAAGTGGTCATGCTAAATTTCCCATAGTGTTAGGTGCATTAGTCAGAGGGAAATAGGTCTGGGGTTGGGCGGGGGGGGTTACTCTTCAGAGGGCTAGTATGGACTTGTTGGGCCAAATGGCCTGTTTCCACACTGAAGAGACTCTAATCTAATCTTAATTGTACCTGTGACAATATGGTGGTGTTAAGAGGTGCATTTTGTTCTTTTTTTTTAAATGAGGTTTTAAAACAGAGGGAACAAGCTAGTTTGATCCAATAAAGTGAAAAGCTTATGAGGCCTTGGCTTTGTTTTACATTTGGAACAGTATGAATGGGTGAGGTCAAGCTCCCACAGAATCAGAATTTTTCATTGTTAGACTGCAGAAGTGGTTGCTGTTGGTGTCTGGAAGCTGAGTTTGGAAGCTCCAGTACATCTCTCCCTCTCTCTCTACTATTCTCTCTCTCAGAGTTTTCTCTTGATGTTTTTCCTCCTGGACTGTGGAATTGCCTGTGAGACAAGCTATTTTTCTAAACTTGCATTTGTCAAGTGGGTGTTTATGGGATATTGCTGGATGAGAACAGTTACTGTTGAGTAGTTACATAATCAATTATTCTGTTAAGTTTTCCAATAGAGTTTTTTTTTCTTTCTATTGTTGTATTTTAACTATTGTGTGTGAATAAAGTGGGTTTTTCTCAATGTGGAGTAGTTTGACCAATCGATTTGCATCCGGAATGCGTCAACTTACATTTACTTTAAAATAAGAAAAAGTTAGGGTCTAGACTATCTTCTTCGTATATGTTAAGGGAGTTTGTTCTGGTCCATAATGTTGCACAAAATCACTAATGCACATGGTCATCCTCTATAAAATCAATATTAAAATGCTGAAAAAACTATTCCATTAATTCATTTATTTTTCTTCTTGATAGCGCATATGCTTTGGACTCTGAAATCTTATTCTGATTGGGGATTGTACATTTTGTTAAGCTTTCACTTCTTGAGCAGGACTGACTGTGCTGTTGTTGAAGTACCTTCAAATGTTTTACTGTATTATGGGTGCAAAGCAAATGCAAATTGCAATTCATGTGCAGTTATTGGTTCCTGCCTTGCCAGACAGCCTTAACCATGCCAACAGCTAAACTGCTTCCTGTGGTTAAAATGCTGAGAGTTCACCGTACAGGCTTACAAATTTAGAATTACCATTTGGGAACAACCGACAGGGGCTGAATGCCAGCACCTTCAGAAAAGAAAGCAAGAAAACCCTGAGCATTCACACTGAAAAGAAGCAGTTTAAGTTTTCTGCATGTGGGTTGAGCTGTACTCAATTATCCAACCTGCTGAGACATCAGCAAAATCATAAGTGACTGCAAGGGTTGGATTCTGCTGTGATTGCTGCCTTTAATCCCATCCCAAATTGAATTTTATCAGTCAGGGTTTGTTCCTGCTGATGTTAATTACCCCCTGCTGGGCTAGAGTTTGATTTGACCTGTGTGCAGAATACTAATGAATGTAGAACAAACCAAATGATGTGTCTTGACCACCACCTGATACCCCTAATGCTAATCTTCAGCCAGTTTATTCCATATCATATCACAAAATATTGAAGCATATAGGAGAAAACACCGAAAAATCATCTTTGTTGTAAAAGACAATTTGCCTTTTTAATTCAATGCTGTGTGAGTGCATCCAAGTCTCTCTGAATATTAACATAATTTCTTTTCGCTCCTCAAAGTATTCTTCTTGACTTTGTTGTCTTAAAGCAGTAGCTGCTTTGTTGCTGCACACAGCACCATCAGACGTGTCTCCTTCATACAGGAGATCATCTTGCACAAAGCACACATCTAGTCTTTGAAAACTGTCACTGGAGATTTCAACAGTTTTCGGTTGGAGCTTCTTTCTACAAAACAAGCAGATTGTGTCAGTCTGTCTCAAACTGGAGGTGCTTATTACAATCAAATCAGTCTCCTTTTCTGGAATGTTCGGTTTCACCTCAAGTTTAAAAAAAACTTGGAAACATTACTGCCTTCAGAAGTCCAGCATTAATGACAATCCAATTTTCTTTCATCTGACCCCTAACCTCTCTTTTATAATGTGGAGGTGCCAGTCTTGGACTAGGGTGGGCAAAGTTAAAAATCACATATCAGGTTATAGTCCAACAGGTTTATTTGGAAGTCTTCCAAATGATCCTGTTGGACTGTAAACTGGTGCTGTGTGATTTTTAACTTCATGTTTCATAGTGAGTTCTGCATGTTGTCTGAACTCAGTTGTGCGAACTCTCTGCATTGTCTGAATCTAACACTCCAAAGGCTACTGATCCATAAGTGTTAGCCCTAATGTTCTCTGAAAGCAATACAGTGACACCTTCTTTAATGTTATGGTTGCATTCTTGTGCAACCCCTCATTATAGAGAAATTGCACTTGAGAAAGCGATTAAAGTGATCACACTGTAATCGTGTTACAGCCAATACAAGTTTTAAAAGTTTGTGCTGAAGAAACAGTGTCCCCAATTCATCTATCATGTTACATGCAAATTCACATTTTTTTAGATTAGATTACTTACAGTGTGGAAACAGGCCCTTTGGCCCAACAAGTCCACACCGACCCGCCGAAGCACAACCCACCCAGACCCATTCCCCTACATTTACCTCTTCACCTAACACTATGGGCAATTTAGCATGGCAAATTCACCTAACCTGCACATTTTTTGGATTGTGGGAGGAAACCGGAGCACCCGGAGGAAACCCACGCAGACACTGGGAGAATATGCAGAGAGAGTCGCCAGAGGCGGGAATTGAACCCAGGTCTCTGGCGCTGTGAGGCAGCAGTGCTAACCACTGTGCCACCGTGCCACCCACGGAAACATTGATGAAACCTATGTTACAACAGAGCAACCTGCCTTGTTAGTAGCGTAAGCTCTTTTGCCAAAGATGACTAGATCAAATTGCATATTACAAGGACTTTGAATTACTCAATAGTCAAGTTACACATTTCAGACAAACTGTTGGATTCGACTGAAAGGTTATTAATTTGAAAATCTGTCTTTCTCTACAGATGCTTCCTGACTCCTTAGCATTTCAGCCATTTTCTTTTTATGTAAATGATAAGTACCACTGTTTAAATGTTAATGCACTAATTGGAACCTTCTTTTGCTGTTTTATTGTGAAATGGCCTGTGAATAATGGAATCATAGAATCCCTACTGTGTAGCAAGAGGCCTTTAGGCCATTGAAAGTGCACTAACCCTATGAAGAACATCCCACCTAGACCCAACCTATTCCTGGAGCCCTGCATTTACTGTGAATAATCCGTCTCGCCTGCGCATCCCTAGACACTATGGGACAACAGCATTGCCAATCCACCTGGCATGCACATTTTTTGACTATAGAGTTGGTGGAGTATCACAAGCATGTACACATTGTTGTAATCTAATATTTCAAGATGGAAGTTTTGTTCAATTGTGAAAAACACCCCTAGTCCCCTGTATTCTAGTAAATTATATGTGCCAGACATTTCTCAGAGTCACAATGTCATATTGTTTGCCACACCACTCCTTGGAATGCCATCAAAGAACTCCATATTCCTGACAGCAGATTTTGACCAGGCCTCCTTCAAAAGTGCAGAGCCATATTTCCAGTCTGGCAGGTCTCTCATGGTGCAACAAAATTGTGACAAAGTAAGTTTCACGACAGTCAATTGCCATAGTTTGTAAATTAAAGATCCAGAATAGCAGTCACTTTGAAACTACAGCCCAAAAGATAAATATGTGAGTTTAGTAGGAAGTTAGACTGACGGAAGTGCAAGGTGCCAGACTGAAAGTTAGCAAGGTACTAAGTAGGTAGTGGGTAGGGAGCTAGGTGAGTAGGGTGCCAGAGCACAAGATGGCAAGGGAATCAGGAAAGTGATTGCATTTTCGGGTGGGTTATGAGTGGCAATTCTCTGATCTGATGGTGAGACAGAGGAGTCAGGTTTGGTGCCAGGTGAAGCAAGAGCCAGATCTGGAGTCAGGTCTGGATTGGGGGTGATGGGGGCTCTGGTGGTAGCTTTAGAGTGAGGGAACAGAGGGTTAGATGCAGAGAAGAGTGTCTGGAGTTTGGTCTGGAGCAGTTCAACCATATGTTGGGTCAGGAGCAGAGTCATGGGATATTGGGTCTGGCTCAGGGAAGAAGTGCAATGTTCCCTCTAAGCTGAGTAGCTGCACAGCTACTCAGAGATTCTACATGTGCTGAGCGGTGTATCAATGCTTTGAATATTGGTTCTGAAATCCACTGCCATGCATGGACCTCAGAGGTCCACACAGTGACAAGTAAGATTACAGGGAACAGAGAAAAGGGCTTTGGGTCCCAGCAAACAGGAGATAGTGTCAGGTTCACAGTGGGAGAGAACTAGCATGGATTCTGAAGAAGACTTATGCCAGGCTTGAAACATAAACTCTCTTTCTCTGTACACAGATGTAAACAAACTATTGAGTTTCTCCAGCATTTTGTATTTGTTTCATATCTCCAACATCCACAACATTTTGCCTTCATTCAACACTTCAAACCCAGGCTTCCATCCTGATTGCATTTTCTTCAAAGCTGATAATCCGGTCGCCAATATATATCTAGTACCAACCATTAACTGCTCATCCATTTATCTGCTCTGACATTGGAGATATTTTCTTGTCAGACTATTCAAACATGTCATTAGACATCTCTGGAGTAGGTGGGACTTGAATCCTAGCTGGCTGAGAGAGTAGATGGTCTGCAATTAGAATAGACAAATAACAATCCAAACACCTGCCGCTTGTCCACAATTAGAATCAGTTGAGCAAGAAAAGGGGATTTAAAACCAGCAACTAAAACTAACGCTGGATAAAAAACAATGGTCACTTGAATACCGTAGTACCAAAGTTACATGTCCACAATAGCTGCTGGTTATAAAGAGCAAACAAAATAAGTGAGAATCTCCTAAAGTTGATCATTCTGTCAAGGAAATCTCGATGCCTTTGTCCCGAATATAAATTGAATTGTTTTGATTTGGAGTTTTCCAAGCTATTTCTCTAAAGCCCTGCAATAGGTATCCCATAAAAAGCTTTGGTTCCTCAAACTCACAATAAATTGATGGGTAATACCCATATACAATCGAACACTACTCATCCTCGAGGAATCAATTAGAATGGTACCATGACTTGCCTTGCCTTTTTGTGCACAATGCCTCAGCCAGAGATACAAGGCTCTCAATTCTGCTTTGTCTCTTAATGCAGACACAATCCAGAAAGCCTGTCTTGGTTGTCAGCAGTCCTCGGTGAAGTCAAAGTAGATAGCCTTTCCTCTGGGAATCCAGGCACAGCGTCAAGGGCAGCCTACAATACTACTCCAGGGCTTGGGCATGGTCAGTCAGCCACTTGGCATGGTCAGAAACAAGATCCTCAACTCATAAGGGTTGTGGAGCTAGATATGAGGCAATTCATGCTGACTCTTCCTGCCGCATTGTGGGCTGTTTTCCTTCAAGAATTAGAGAGAAGCAGGTATCAAGAATGATGAAAGTGGGTGGCAGAGTGGTGGTTTTGGTGCAGGGGACTGTGTACCAAGCACATGAGTAGGCAGCGCAGAGGTCATGCAGGATTAGTTATGTCGGGGATTAGGGTAGATGAGAGTGAGCAGGCAATAGTGAGAGTGGTGGAGCATCGGGCTTAGATGGATATAGGTAGACTAGCAGAGATGGAGTCAGTCTGACATACTACAGAGATTTGGCTCTTCTGGTGGCAAAGGGAATTTCATTGACCTTTTCTCTACAGTTCTGCCAAAAGTTTAGACTGTACTGACCTGGGTAGCAACCTTGGATCAGGCTGCTAGGTCATGGTTTTTACTGCTTGTCCTGTGATCAAATGGATGCTCTAGTTATGCACTTTTCCCTCCACCACATTGCCACAAAGCAATATCCCAATTTTCCCTGGTCGGCCATGTCTGGGGAAAATATCAATATCCATGTAGATCAGCTCCAGGCTAACAATGTTTGTGCAGGTGCACAATGGCCAATAAAGGTCACGTGGGCACCAGGTATGGTGGTCGATTCCAGGGTATCCCAACAGTGTCAGTTTTTCCAGGTACACCACATTGTAGAATGGAGCTACAAGTGGATGAATGGGATGCCATAGATGCAGAGAAGGTAGTTAAATATGTGTGTTTCCTCAGATACAGCAAGAGGTCTTGTGGAGAGAATGCCTTCATAAATCTCAGCCAAAATGCCACTTGGCCAGAAGCAAAATCACAGGAATCAGCCCATAGTTAGGTTTATTCCTCAGTGTGACTCCATTGTTTTTCCAAACTGAGGAGCTGGCCGGGAAACCTTTTGTCTCCCAAGTTATGAAATCATCTTACAAGTGTAACTTAAAACTTAAATTCACTGACCCTGATTCAGTTGCCTGAATTCAGTATTTTTCAGATAAAATGGCAATTTCTGTGCAGATGATTTGTTTATTCTCCTGAAGCTTTCCTCAATCTGTGGTCAGGTGACCTCTGCAGCCATTTTAGACTTAGGTTTCTTCCTTTGAAGGAACATGCAAAAATTCAGGTATAAAATTAAATAGTGGGTTAAAATTTGCTTATCCATATTTATCACTATCCTAATAGATGCAGCTGGTGCTCTCCTCTTCATTTTTCTCACTCATGAATGTAACAATATCTGCCAAATAAAATCCATTAGATTTCTGCTTCCTAAAAAATTTTGTTTGATCTGCCATTATTTGCAGGTCTGTATTATAAATTTTGCTAAGTTACCTCACTAGAACCAAGCAAAGTTCTATTGACAACAATCTATAATGAACAAGCAGAAATAGGTTGAAGATAATATTTACTTAATCAGTGTGTCTTAAATGTAAATTTGTGACTTATCTTCAAACATTATCTTTATCTTGGGAGAAATCTCACATAATAGCATTCGGAGAATAATTTTATCTCCACAGGTTATGATATATTTCTGATCCTGTTGCCAGTGAAGGAAACCTAATCTGGTGAAGATAATTCCACTCTTGCCTTTGGTTTATTGAGTAAACAAATTTACCATTTTAAGTAGAAATATCGCTCATAGCTTGTGATTTGCTATAATGATTTGACAGTGTTTCTTTGGAAATAAATTCTGTGAGAATTATCTTTGCTTCCAATTCATCAACATGGCCACAGGCAAGACCATATTAGACAATTCACATCTCTCATTAACTCAGTTCATGCTATAATAGCCTGCTGAGAAACAAACAGCCACTTCAAAAGAAGTGGATATGTAACTGAGCACAAAAGTGGATCAAACAGTGTGGTTCTGGAAAAGCACAGTTAGTCAGGTAGCATTCAAGAGGCAGGAGAGTTGATGTTTTAAGCATGGGTTCTTCATCAGGAATGTGGGGAGGCCTAAGGGGGCTGAGAGATAAATGGGAGGGGGAAAGGTAGCTGCGAAGGCGGTAAGTAGATGAAGGTGGGGGGTGATGGTGATAGGTCGGAATGGAGGGTGGAGCAGATAGGCGGGAAGGAAGATGGACAGGTAGGACAGTTCAAGACGGTGATGCTTAGTTGGAGGGTTAGGTCTGGGATAAGGTGGGGAGAGGGGAGATGAGAAAACTGGTGAAATCAACATTGATCCTGTGTGGTTGGAGGGTTCCAAGACGGAAGATGAGGTGTTGTTCCTCCAGACGTAGCGTGGTTAGAATCTGGCGGTGGAAGAATATCTCCAACCTCACCTCCATCCAAGGCCCCAAAGGATCCTTCCACATCTAGCAGAGATTTTCCTGCACTTCCACACATGTCATCTACTCTGTCAGTTACTCCTGTTGTGGACTTTTCTACATTGGGGAAACAGGACGGCAACTTGAGGAATGTTTCAACAAACATCTCTGGGACACATGCACTAAACAAACCCACCACCCTGTTGCCAAACACTTCAACTCCCACTCTCCCACTCTGCCAAGGACATGCAAGTCCTGGGCCTCCTCCACTGCCAGATTCTAGTCACCTGACACTTGGAGGAAGAACACCTCATCTTCAGTCTTGGGAAAGTCCAACCACATGGGATCAATGTTGATTTTACCAGTTTCTTTATTTCCCTTCCCCCCCCCCCCCCCCCCCCCCCCCACATTTTCCCAGATCCAAGCCTCCAACTTGGCATCACCCTCTTGAACTGTCCTACCCATCCATCTTCTTTCCCATCTATCTGTCCTACCCTCCGCTCCAACCTATCACCATCACCCCCACCTTCATCTACCTATTGCATTCCTAGCTACCTTCCCTTCAGCACCACCCCCTCCCATTTATTCTCTCAGCCCCCTTGCCTTTCCCCATCCCCCAATTCGTGATGAAGGGCTTATGCTCGAAACTTCAAGTCTCTTACTCCTCGGATGCTGCCTGACCAGCTGTGCTTTTCCAGCACCACACTTTTTGACTCTGATCTCCAGCATCTGCAGTCCTCACTTTCTCCTTCCACCACTCTGAGGGTATTTGATTTACTCCATATTTCTAAATCACAGCATTAAGTCTGAGCCCAAGTGAGGCTTAAACCTTCTGCAAGACTTGATAATATTTCTGTTATTGTCAACAGCTAAGTAGAATGCAAGTTAAACCTCTGTACACACAAAAAACACTACAGCTACTGGAATATTGAAGTAAAAAATCAGAATACTGGAACTACAGGTCAGAGAACATCTATCAGGAGGGTGCAAAGTTTATGTTTTAGGTTGATAACATTTCAACAGTTCTGTTTCTCAGAATAATCTCAATGGTAGTTTTCATTTATTTCTGGATGAATAACATCCTTGCAGTGCAGGTTAAATTCATTCTGACTTGATCTGTGATGACTGAATTGCTTTTAACTTATTTAAGACATCACAATCATCCTCTACAACTTATGGTGTGTTACCCAATGGCACATGAGGATGCTGTTCACCTTGACACATGTTGTAGGCTGTAATTTTTGAAACATATGGTGCACAAATTTGCCTGTGGAAACCTTAGTCTCCAATGAACGTGACTTAAGATGGGACAATTCATGTTCCCAGCGTGCATGTTTATAGCTGAAATGGCTGGATAGCAATCAGGAGCAGAAATACTAATATAACTCACATAGGGGATCATATATAATTGTAATCCAGGTCGTTCTGTTATAACGTGCATTTTCTCAATGCAAATTCGCTGTAATGCAATTGACGAATTGGAGATGCTGTTTCTAAAGTGAAAACTTTCAAACATTTGTTGGCTGTTAAGCAATTACATTGCCAACAGTAAGTGCTGTTTCTAAACCATAAGAATGCAATCACCCTGTTGTTGTGGAACTGACTGCACTTAAAATTGTTGGTTTTTGCTGTCTTCATCAAAAGTTTAAAAATCATTTGCAAAAATATTTTTTTCAGAAATGCCCCATCTTATCAATCTTCTGTGAAGTTGAATCTTTATTAAATATAGAAATAGTTGCTCTATTTTATTATATGGAACATGAAATTATATTAAGTTATTTCTGTAACAAATAATTGGGTAGACAATTTGAAATTGAACACTGCGGGTAGCTCAGTGCCCACTTGAAACGAAAATGATTAACAAAATTGAGAACCCAAAGAAGCGAACATCATAATTCCAGCTGAGAAACTTTTGTAATTTGTTTTCTGATTGTATCAAATTTTAAAATGAAAACTTTGTTTTCTTATTGCAACATCACCTTGAAGTGTTTTGATAAGTTTATTATTGAAAGTATTGTGGGTAAATCACCTCAAGTTACCTTTAATTCAGCGACTAAGTAAGCAAGTATAACTCTGTGACCCAACATAGCCATTACCTGATTAATGGTGAAGCCTGGCCAAGATTTTCACCAGAAGTTGTCTGCCTCTGGAGGTTTCCAGGGTTCAGACCTTCTGTAGTGTTGTTCTTTGAAGTCCTGCTGTTGAGTTATTGTGTTGGATTCTTATCCAGTTTTCTATCTTTCCAGTTAGCAGTGAGACATTATTGAGAGCCTTTAGTTTCTTTCATTCCCAAAATTAATTACACTTTTGGAGACTTCAAGTCTGCAGTTTGTTGTCTTATCAAAAATAATTTCTTTGTTCCTTGTTACATTCAGGATTAGTTGTCTATTTAAAGCAGAGCTTTATCCTGCAATTAATCCCTTACTTCAGAACATTGCTTCTGCAGGCAGGTCTAATTACCCATTTGTTACAAAGCAGCAGATTATCAAAGGAAATGTTATTTCTTCTGGCTCAGGAAACAGTTTAGTTACATTATTTCTGTAACTCCTCCTTCCCAGGAATGGTTAGTTTTATAACATTTATAACATTTTTATAAATTCTGTAACATTTCTCATGGTTCCTTTCATCTCAAGAAACAGTTTATCCCCAAATTATCACTGATTCTTTCAATCTATGTATCACAACTGATCTTTGTTTCTGATCCATGAACAGCTATTGAAACTCTGAAGTATACATTATCAAAATATCAAGGCAAGAAAGAGTGCAGAATTGCCAAAAATAATTCAATGGCTTTGATATTGACGTGAAAGCAAAGGAATTGGTCACTTGAATATTGAATCTCCTACTATATTGAAGGAGAGACTCAGGAATTTGTCACACATTCATAGCCTCCTCTCTCAAAAGGCACTATTGATGAGAAGATGCAACACTTGATCAAATGCTCCAATTAGCTTTCCACAAGTATTTAACAACAAAGACCTCCACAAGTCAACAAATTGTTTATGCCCTGAGCAATTACGTCACACTGCTGTCCTGTAAGTGACCTGGTCTGTGTTTCAATGGCACATACGAGAGTGAGAGAAATACCATGAGCAATGCCTCCAAGGTATTCTCTAGATTCAGTACGAGTACTGTCAAACAAACTCTAGCGTCCTTCCTGAAGCAAGGTCTCCAAGCATTCATCCAAAATTCCACTAAAACTAATGACAATTGATGTGTCTCTCAGTAGCTGAAAGCTTTTCCTGCACCAGATTCTCTTTCCTGAACTCTGAAATGGCCAGGAGAGGACAATATTCTAATTTTTCTCGAAGCAAAGCATCAATGCTATGGGAGCAGGCTGAACTCTTTCAAAATTCATCAATGACATTCATTGATTCCAAATGCCTTAATAATGAAGCAGAGAAGGAACGAATGAAAGAAAAAGTAACAGATGTTAAATAATTATTAAAGCCAGAAGCAGGATCTATCGTTGAAAATAAGAAAATGCATTTAATCCATGGGTATCTTAAAATCATGAATGATGTAATAATTAAGCATACTCTTGAACGTGAAGTTGGTTATGTTTAAACTTGTTTCCTTTAATTTAAGGTAAAGTGGAATATCCTGGAATGGGTGTTGGTGTTAATCATGAGAAAGCTGCCCAGACACGTGTCTGTGCAGTTTGATTGTAATGGGGAAGTAAGCCAAGCCTGAAAGCTATGAGATGAGATGCAATGTGGAGGGAAAGACTGTTCTGTGTAAATTACTGAGTAGAATTCCAAGGTGAACTGTTTGTCTGTTTAAAGAAGTGTCATTCATGGAGATTGGACTGGAAATCAGTTTTCACATGTTCAATGAAGGTGCTTTTAAGGAGCACTGAAAGATTTGTTGTAATGTGGTAGAGAAAAGGGACCCTGGAAAAGTAGAGTGTAAGATTTAGTTTATAGAGCAAATATCTGCCAGAAGAATGGTGTAGTGTACAAATGGATTGTTGAATATTATCAGCTGACTTTAAAAGTCTTGAGACATAATCCTGTCATGCTATTCTTTCTGCTAGTTGCTCGGAAATTCATGAGTCATTTTAAAAGGTATTCACTTTCTAAAGTGATTGTCACAAAACTTCGAGACAAATCCAGCTGCCATAAAGTTAGCAAGGGCTTGCTCTCATGGCACACTGATAGTGTCTGTACCTCTTTGCCAGGAGACGAAGGTTCAAGACTCATCTGCTCCAGAGATGTGTTATAACATCTCTGAGCACATTAGTTCAAAGCTATGAAAATAAAGGGCTTGACAATGCATTTGGACTGGAATCAAATGTCTTCATAAGTATGAGTCTCAAATGTTTAAAAGACCTTCAGTTAGTAAAGACAAAATACAATAATTCAACAAGAAGCTCAATGACAGATTAGAAGAACAGGGTTACAAAATTGATACACTTTCATGTGTAAATTTTTTTTTTCCTCACCCTTCATTTCGCTTTGGAAAGGTTGATAACACATGGGTCGTGGAACTTGTCTGAGAGGAGCAATTGATTGCTCATTAAATGTAATTTAAAAGAAAGCACTGATGTTGTCCAACCTGGAAATTAAATTCAAAGCTATGAGCAATATAGCACACTTTGACACTTTCACGTTTGTATTGTTCTGTTTTTTCTCTCTTGTGACTGAAGTTTTCCAATTTGGCATTCAAATGTTTGCTCAGTTATTGTACCTTACTTGTCTTTATTACCTAATGTGTTCATTGAGGAATGTTGAGGCTTATAGCTATTACTTGGCATTCTTCATACACCAATGAAAATTATATGAATAAGAGTTGTGAATAAGCTTTCCTGTAAAACAAGTATAATAGTGAAACAAGGCAATTAGTAAAACAAAAGTAATTATCCATTAAGTTATTCAGAGCAAAATGTCACTTGGTTCAAAAGCATAAAAAACTGGGCTTAAAATATTACAGAAACTAATGAATCAGAAACTGAGAAATGTATTTTGTTGAATGCAAAAATATAGTTTGTCATAAATATATGGTATATCATATATAAATGATAAACTCTTCAGTGTTCAATAAATTGAAATAATTTTTGTTCTGAAATTGTTCTCAATTTTGTCCCCCAGTACATATCCTCTTTGAAAGGAAGAAGTCAAGCTCATGTTTGCATCATGCTCAGAAATACATAATAAGAGTTCTGTGATGCAGTTTAAACTGACCTCTATTCTAATGTTTAGAAAAAAGAAGTAGAAAGTGGATCTATTTCTTTCATATAATGATAAATATTGTGTGTTATATGTCGCAAAGAACAATCGTATTGAACCAGATAAAGCTATCATTTCTTCTGAAACACATTTTACACTGAGCCAATTTGTGACTAGATCTGGATAGATCTTTATCTGAACCCCATTTAATATCTTCTGAATACATTGTATTGTCATCACTATGGAGAACTGAAACCAAACAAAATTACTCTCAGTTTTGCATGAGCTTTTGGTATGTTTGTGTTATGTAGAACTCAGTTGATTGTCATTAAAAAAAAATGTTCATTTCAACATAGTTATCTTTTTAAATAAAAAACTGACACCATTAACCTTACATTTCACATACCCCCGTACAAACATATAAACTCACACACACACTTTACAATTTGTGGCTTTCCCACTGTACCTGAAATGATAACTGTTCAAAATTGATTTCTACCATGATGTTGATTTCAACAAGAACCAACCTCCTCATTGTGAAACACAATTGTTTATATCTTTGATTGAGCTGTGTGAGCACCTTAATTGTTTGAGTCACCACTGAGATGTTATATGTGTTGGATAAGTTCTTATTTTTCATTCTAATGCATGATATTAGCCTTTGTCAAAGCATCACATTCAGAGAAGATACAGTGCACTCTAATCTGGCAGTTTGTGTTTATATTCCATGTGTCTCTGTCTATTCCACTTGCCTCATTTCACCTTTCAGTTGGCTTTCTGTTTCTATTTGTCTTATGTATGTTTCTAGTTTAAAATTGAAGGCACCAAAATTACCACCCAATGACATCCAGAACAAACTTATGAAATGTTTTTGATAAGCATTTGTAGTTTCAGCTCTCCAACTAGCAATAATAAATAAGGATATAAATTATGGAGTCGGATAAGGCTCTACCCAGTACAATTAACAGAAACAGTTATTCACTAACATTTAGATAACTGTCAAAATTAAATTTACCCAGGATTTACTGGAAAAATAAGACCAAGGTTAATATTGTTTATTGTCAATGCAAAATGTGATGAAACATGAAAATTGAGAAGTTGCTATCAACCAATACTTCCCAAAAGCAGAATCCTGCTGGTTGGCAGATCATTCAGGAACATAAAATGGTGAGAAATGTATCTATTTATATGGTCAAAATAAATTAAACTTAATTCAGAATTAAAACTTCTTTTTGTCAATCCAAGTAGTGGCACATCGAATCTTAATTGTCCCTTTGGTCCTGAAAACTAATATAAATAACAATGAAGAAGATGAGATCTATCCCAGGATATTGTGGGAGCAAGAGAGGAAATAGCTGGGGCCTTAACCGATGGCTCAGTGGTTAGCACTGCTGCCTCACGGTGCCAGGGACCTAGGTTCGATTCCAATCTTCGGTGACTGCCTGTGTCAAATTTGCACTTTCTCCCGGTGCCTGCATAGGTTTCCTTCAGGTACTCTGGTTTCCTGCCACAGTCTGAAGGTGTGTAGGTTAGCTGAATTGGCCAAACTAAATTACCTATAGTGTTCAGGGATGTGTTAGGTGCATTACTCAGGGGAAACATAGAGTAATAGGGTAGGGGGAATGGATCTGGGTGGGTTACGGTTCGGAGGGTCGATGTGGACTTGTTGGCCAAATGGCTTGTTTCTACACTGTAGGGATTCTAGGAACCCATGATCTTTGCATCTACTTTGGCCTCAGGCAAGGACTGGACAATGTCCAACATTGTTCCTTTGTTTAAGTTGGGAAACAGAGACAAGCCAGGTAATTACAGGCCAGTGTCTCTGATATCAGTGGTGGGAAGTCTTTGGAGAAGATACTAGAACATAGAACGTTACAATGCAGTACAGGCCCTTCGGCCCTCGATGTCACGCCAAGCTGTGAAATCAATCTGAAGCCTATCTAACCTACACTATTCCATTCTCATCCATGTGCCTATCCAATGACCATTTAAATGTCCTTAAAGTTGGCGAGTCTACACAACATCACATACAATCAGCATTGACAGAGTATTCATCCTGACTCATTTTGTAAATGATTGGAATATTGTCCGTTGGTTTGAACTGGCTTTGTTTTCTTCACAATGTAGCACCATGATCATCAATAATCTGAGTTAGTTGTATATTTCAGAAACCTTTGCCTGTCTATACAAGAACTTCAGTTTGTATTTCTACATTACACTTTGCCTACTATGCAGTTTTGAACTTTTTTCTACATGCTGCTTGTTTTATGTCTCTTTTATTCTCATCTGTCTTGAGAAAAATATGTCTTATATCTCAGAATGGTTAAAAGGTCATTCACACTTACTTTCTGAGCATAAGTTGTGCTGGGATGGTCACCACTTCTTCATTGATATTTTTCATGACAACAAAGCAATGTGCAAATCTAGTTTTGTTGTTTGAAATTTAATGATTGTTGATTTTATGTGTTCAATATGTTCTGCTAGATTATTTGAGAATGAGGTGATATTATGATGTGTACCAAGTGGAAGTGTGATCCATTTGCTTTGGAACAGGTTGCCAGTGTAACATAGTCTGCTGTCTGATACTATCAGATCCAAGATACTGAATTAACTGCTCATCAGGTTGATGGCAATCCTACTCGCTGTTTTGTTGCACTTTTCCAGTGCCAGATGTTTCAATACTGTTTTGTTATGTTCAACAATGGGAAATTTGGAGAAGTAATCCATCAGATGGATGTTAGCTTCCCTCTGAACTGTGAATAGGTTTATTGCTATGTTCATTTAAGGGGCAGGTGATCCACCTTGTAAATGCAGAGGCTGACTCTGCATCTGGGGTTGGCAGCACTGGTTTACTAGCTACCTATTGCAGGCATTCTGTTTGGCAGCTCACACATGCATTCATGAATTGTTGAATAACCTGATTCATCCCTTGCCAGTGTATAGATTCATGTGCAAGCCATCTTCTGCATTCATTATCCTTATGTTTGTGATGCAACATGGACAAAATATCTTGGTGTTAAGTTTTTGACATTAGGTCTTGTTTGCCTTTGAAGATGACTTGTCGTGGTATTCAAAGTTCACCTCTGTATGGCTAGAATGAACAAGCATTGTCAAGTATTTATAGTGTCATAGAGGTTTATAGTTCATTTTGGTTTGGTGTGCTTTGCTAACCACAGAAATAATGTTTGTTGCATTTAAACTCTGTGATTATGGCTGGTCTGTCACTATTGCTTCATACTTGCACCCACCCTCAAGTAATCTATCAATGATAAGACCCTTTCTCTTGCCCAAAAGATTCATCCAAGAGGTTTGATTGTTGTGGAGGTAATGATTGGCTCAATGAATCCCATTGACTGCTCCTTTACTGAAACTAAACTCGAATGGCCTTTATTCAAGAATGGGCTACATTGAAATATAAATTTGTGACCTGGCAAGAAAGCACTCACCTTATTATAAAATCTACTCAAGGAATGTTACCGTTGTATAAGACATTGCTAAGGCGTTATTTGGAGTACTGCATACATTCCGGTTTCCCTGCTCAGGAAGGATATGGTTAAACTGGTAAGGGTGTAACAAAGATTTGCAAGGATGTTGCAAAGACTGGAGGGTTTAAGTTATGAGGGGAGACTTGATGGTCTGGGACTTTTCTTCCCTGGAGCATAAAAGGCTGAGGGGTGACCTCACAGAGGTTTGTAAAATTATGAAGGTCATAGATGCAGTGAAAAGCCAAGATCGTTGCCCCATGATAGGGAAGTCCAAAATTAGCAGGCATAGGTTTCAGCTGAGAGAGGAAAGCTTTAACAGGGACCTGAGAGGCAACTTCTTCAAATACAGGATGATAGAATTACAACATTTAAAAGATATTTAGATAGGAAAGGTTTAGAGGGATATGGACCAAATGCTGGCAAATGGGACAAGTTCATTTCGGGAAACCTGGTCGGCATGGACAAGTTGGGCTGAAGGGCCTGTTTCTGTGCTAAATGACAGTAGATCAACAAAAAGCCCTCAAACACCTGCATATCATTCCTTGGAGACACTTGCCACTTGGGACAATTGCAAAAATTGCCAACACTTGTAAAATTATAGCATCAGCAGGATGAAATGAACCAGCATTGACAGAGTTGAGACAGCACTGGTGGATCCTTCCTGTTGCTGAGTATAGGCTCAGTTATGTGAAGTAGTGAAAGGGATTTGTTTAGAACATGGAGCTTCAAAATAGCTTCAAATCAATGTTGCATGCTAATAAATATTGTGACCTGCATATTCTGTATCTTTCTACGAGATATTCCCTGGACACCCGCCTCATGATTGCAGTCATACGACATTTGGTAGACTTCGAACCACAATGTGTCCTAATGCTAAAGAACCTGATTGGGACCTGAAAGGAACTCAGAACCCACCTCAAAAATGAGCACCACATGACCTGCTTTCTTGCTTAAAATAAAACAAAGAGCTGTGGATGCTGGAAATGATCTTTCATTTGGGGAACCTGCAGCCCTGTTTCTGTCATATGTTCAGCACAGCCAACTAATTCTCACCTTCACTTAGTCCTGTTATGATATTACATGGAGAGCATTTAGCACAATTTACCCATTCTCTGCAACTCTTTGCTCTCAAGATCATGTATTCAGTTTTTCTTTTGTCCTGGCCTACTACATTCCTGATGAAGGACTTATGCCCAAAATGTTGACTCTCCTCCTCAGATGCTGCTTGACCTGCTGTGCTTTTCCAGCAGCACACTTTTTGACCATGTTCATTAACATTCATTCAGTGAGATTTGTTGAAGGTCTTCTGCGATATTCACAGAGGTTCCAATTCCCTGGCCTGCAGATGGTGTTCCATATTTTGAACTCTCACTTATGCCTTGCAAATTGTCACTGAAATTAAATGTTCACTGATTTTGATAAAATTTGGCTCATTATGTGCAATATTGAACAAAGATTTTTTTTCAACAAAATGAATTGCTCTGCATATACTTGAAGCAAACACCAGTTGATGTTAATGCAACATAAAATAATTGATATAGATGTATATTGTGTCTATTTATTCAATTGCTGTAATAATCCTGAAACTCCAGATCAAAATAAAAGCATGCCTTGAGTGTGTATTGTCATTCCATGAAGTATTTAGCTCCTAGAAGAGTCAAATGGGCGGCACGGTGGCACAGTGGTTAGCACTGCTGCCTCACAGCGCCAGAGACCCGGGTTCAATTCCCGGGCGACTCTGTGTGGAGTTTGCACATTCTCCCCGTGTCTGCGTGGGTTTCCTCCGGGTGCTCCGGTTTCCTCCCACAGTCCAATGATGTGCCGGTCAGGTGAATTGGCCATGCTAAATTGCCCGTAGTGTAGGTAAGGGGTAGATGTAAGGGTACGGGTGGGTTGCGCTTCGGCGGGGTGGTGTGGACTTGTTGGGCCGAAGGGCCTGTTTCCACACTGTAAGTAATCTAATCTAATCTAATCTAATCTAATCTAAATACCTAATCAAATACTGGAATTCTATAAAGATATTGCGAGTGCTGTGGACAAGTACATGTGGTGTATTGAGATTTCCAAACAACATTTGATAATGTGCCGTGCAAAAGGCTGTTGCATAAGATAAAGGTGCATGGTGTTACAGGGAACATATTAGCATGGATAGAGGATTGGTTGACCAACAGGAGGCAAAGAGTGGGGATAAATGTGCTTTTCTGGTTGGCAGTAAGTGACGAGTGGTGTGCCTCAGTAATCACTGTTCGGACCACATTTGTTTACATAGATGATTTGGAGTTGGGGAACATGTGTAGTATGCCAAAGTTTGTGGATGACACTAAGGTGAGTGGTAGACCAAAGTGTGCAGAGGGATCTAGGTGTCTTTGTGCATCAATCACAGAAGGCTGGTTTACAGAAAATTAAAAACACAAATGGAATTTTGTCCTTCATTGCTAAAGGGATTGTGTTGGACAACAGTGAGGTTACGTTGCAGTTGTACAGGGTGCTAGTGAGGCCACACATGGAGTACTGTGTACAGTTTTGATCTCTTTACTTGAGGAAGGATGTACTGGCACTGGAGGGAATGCAGAACAAGTTCACTAGGAGTTGAGAGTAGAAAAAGGTGGCACTGGAAAAGCACAGTAAGTCAGGCAGCATCAGAGCCAATGTTTCAGTCATAAGCCCTTCATCAAGAATATGGGGAGGGAAAAGGGAATAAAAATAAATAGAGGACTGGGTTTGGGGCTGGAGGGAAGGTAGCTGAGAAGACGATAGCTGGATGCAGGTGGGGGTAATTGTGATTGGTCAGTGGGGAAAGTGGAGCAGATAGATGAAAAGGAAGACAGAGAGTTAGGATAGGGCAAGAGGGTGGTGCTGAGTTGGAGAGTTGGATCTGGGATGAGGTGGGGGGAGGGGACGTTTTGAAACTAGTGAATTCAAGATTGATGCCATCTGGTTAAGGGTCCCAAGGCTGAAGATGAGGCTTTCTTCCTTCATTTGGTGGGTGGCTTTGATTTGACGGTGGAGGAGGCCCAGGACTTGCATGTCCTTCGAGGAGTGGGATGTGGAGTTGAAGTGGTCAGCCACAGGATGGTGGGATTGTTTAGATGATAATAGGACTAAGCGTGGGTGAGAATTGGTTGGCTGTACTAAAATTATGAGATGTTCCCTGAAATGGTTCATGAGTTGGCTTCCTGTCTCCCTGACGTAGAGGAGACCACATTGAAGTGAAGTGGGTCAACACGCAGGAAAAGCTTTACCAGACGTGATAAGACCTGTGGAGATTCAGACGGAGGCAATAGAGGAGTGGATGGATGGGAAGGATGATGGACAAGTAGGATAAGTCACAAGGGCGGTGCCAAGTTGGAGGGTTGGATCTCGGATGAGGTCGGGGGAGGAGTGAAATGGAAACACAAACTCTCCCTCCCACTCCTCCAGGGACATGCTAGTCTTGAACCTCCTCCACTGAGCTTGCAGCATGGATAGGTACCTGGGACTTCGATGTTGTGGCCATTTCAGAGGCATGGATAGAGCAGGGTGAGGAATGGATGTTGCAGCTTCCAGGGTTTAGATCTTTCATTAAAAACAGGCAAAGTGGTAAAAGATGGGGAGGCATGGCCTTGTTAGTCAAAGATAGTATAACGGTGGCTGACAGAACTTTTGATGAGGACCCATCTACTGAGGTAGTGTGGGCTGAGGTTAGAAACAGGAGAGGAGAGGTCACACTTCTTGGAGTTTTTTATAGGCCTCCACAGAGTTCCAGGGAGGTGGAGAGAGGATTAACAACATTGTCCTAGGAAGGAGTGAAAGGAACAGGGTGGTCATTATGGGGAACTTTAACTTCCCCAACATTGATTGGAAATGTTGTTGCTCTCGTTTGTCAGATGGACCTGTTTTTGTACAATGTGTACAGGAGGGTTTCCTGACACTGTATGTCGAAGGGCTGACAAGAGGGGAGGCCACACTGGATCGTGTGCTTAGTAATGAACCATGCCAGGTGTTTGATTTAGTTGTGGATGAGCACTTTGGAGAGAGTGACCATAATTCAGTTACGTTTAGTTCAGCAATGGAAAGGGATTGGTACATGCCACAGGCCAAGAGTTATCGATGGGGCAAGGGCAATTATAATGTGATTAGGCAAAAATTAGGATGCATAGAATGGGGTAGCAAAATGCGGGGGATGCAGAAAATCAAAATGCGGTTTAAGGAATAGATATTACATGTCCTTGCTAGGTATGTCCCTGTCAGGCAAGGAGGAAGTGATAAAGTAAGGTAACCGTGTTTTACTACAGAAATTGCTTCTCTTGTGAAGAAGAAGAAAGAGGCTTATGTGTTGATGAGGCAAGATGGTTCAGATGAGACGATGGAGAGCTACAGATCAGCTAGGAAGGATTTAAAGAGAGAGTTAAGAAGAGCAAGGAGAGGAGATGAGCAGTCTTTAACAAATAGAATAAAGGAGAACCCTAAAGCTTTCTATAGATATGTGAGGAATAAAAGGCTGATGAGGGTAGGAATAGGGCCAGTCAAAGACAGAAGTGGGAAGTTGAGTGTGGACCCTATAGAGATCGGAGAGGTGCTAAATGAACATTTCTCATCGGTGTTTCCTCAGGAAAAGGAGAATATTATCGAGGAGAAAAATAAGGTATGAGATATTAGACTAGAAAGGATTGAGGTTAGTTACGCGTAGGTGTTCTCAATTCTAGAAGGAGTGAAAGTAGACAAGTCCCCTGGGCCGGATGGGATTTATCCGAGGATTCTCTGGGAAGCTAGGGAGGAGATAGCAGAGCCTTTGGCTTTGATATTTGAGTTGTGATTGTCTACAGGTTTAGTACCTGAGGACTGGAGGATTGCAAATGTTGTGCCCTTGTTCAAGAAGGGCAGCAGAGATGACCCAGGTAATTATAGACCAGTGAGCCTTACTTCTGTTGTAGGAAAGGTTTTGGAAAGGATTATAAGAGATAAGATTTGTAATCATCTAGCAAGCAACAATTTGATTTCAGATAGTCAACATGGTTTCGTCAAGGGCAGGTCGTGTCTCACAAACCTCATTGAGTTTTTTGAGAAGGTAATCAAGCATGTAGATGAGGGTAGGGCAGTTGACGTGGTATACTTGGACTTCAGTAAAGCCTTTGATAAGGTTCCACATGGTGGGCTGATGGAGAAAATGCAGAGGAATGGAATTGAGAGTGATTTAGCAGTTTGGATTAGAAACTGGCTTTCTGGAAGAAGGCAGAGAGTGGTGGTTGGATCTTTTCTCATTGGAAAGAAGAAGGGTAAGAGGGGATTTGATAGAGACATACAAGATGATCAGAGGATTAGATAGGGTAGACAGAGAAAGACGTTTTCCTAGGATGATGACGTCAGTGTGTACGAGGGGGCATAACTACAAATTGAGGGTGATAGATTTAAGACTGATGTCAGAGGCAACTTCTTTACACAGAGAGAGGTAAGGGTGTGGAATGCCCTACCTGCTAAGGTAGTCAACTCAGCCACATTAGGGAGATTTAAACAATCCTCAGATAAGCTTGTGGATGATTTTGGGATTGTGTAGGGGGATGAGTTGAGAAAAATCCACAGGTCGGCACAACATCGTGGGCCAAAGGGCCTGTTTTGTACTGCATTGATCTATGTTCTATGACAAATCAAAGCCACCACCAACTGAAGAAGAACACCTCATATTCCAACTTTGCAACACTTCAACACATGACATCAACATTAACTTCACTAGTTTCCAAATCTTCCCTCCCCCCAACTCATCCCAGATCCAACCCACCAATTCGGCACCACCCTCTTGACCTGTCCTACGTGTCTGTCTTCTTTCCCACTGTTCTGCTCCACCCTCCCCTCCAACCCTATCACAATTACCCCCCACGTGCATCCTCCTATCGCTTTCCCAGCTACATTCCATCCCAGCCTTACCCCTACCCCTCTATTTATCTCTCATTCCCCTTCCCCCTCCAAATTCCTGATGAAGGGCTTATGCTGGAACATCGACTCTCCTGCTCCTTAGGTGCTGCCTAACCTGTTGTGCTTTTCCAGCACCATGCTTTTCAACTCTCCAGTATCTGCAGTCCCCAATTTCTCCACAGTTCAGAGGGGTTGGCGTATGAGGAAAGACTGAGGAGACTGGGATTATATTCATTGGAATTCAGAAAAATGATGGGGAAATGTATAAAATTATGAAGGGAATAGATAAGATAGAAGCAGGGAAGTTGTTTCACTGGTGGGTGAAGCAAGAACAAGAGAGCATAGCCTCAAAATTAGGGAAAGCAGATTTAGGATTACATTGAGGAGAACTACCCAAAGGTTGTAAATCTGTGGAAATCCCTGCCCAATTAAGTAGTTGAGGCTTCCTCAGTTCATGATTTAAAGCTGAGATCGATAATGTTTTGAATAGTAAAGGGATTAAGGGTTATGGTGAGAGGGCGGGAAAGTGGAGCTGAGTCCACGAGAAGGTCAGCCATGATCTTGCTGAATGGTGGAGCAGGCTCGAAGGGCCAGATGGCCTACTCCTGCTCTGAGTTCTTCTGTTTATTCTTATGTTTAACTTTGTATCAGCTATCAAGTTAGATTTGATGAGCAGTTTTACTAGCAGCTATTAAATTGTTTACCCCTTGATTTACACGTTTTTTGGAATATGGCAATAAATTAATTCCACTATTGTATCTGCCAAATGATGGATATGTCATGGTCACTGACTTTTATCTAATCATAAACTCATTTAATAAAAATTAGTTGATTTATGTAAGTATTTTCCTACATCTGTTCAATGTGTTGTTCAACCATAAAGTAACATGCAGATGCAAGATACTATTGATTGCAAAGAAAATCACATGACTGAGCTGAAACTAAACCCAGGGCAGTGCTGACCTGGAGATAATGAATTCAAGCCTGTGTATAGAATTAATGTTCGGTGGAGAGTTAGGTGGAATATGCAATCGGTAAGTTCATCTTACCATTTATTTGACTCGCAAAAAATCCAATCATACACACAGTCAGACCTGCATACTGAGTGAACAACCTTGGCCAATCTTTAATAATCTGGCTATCTTTCTATTACTAAAGGCACAATCATATGATACAATTGAGATTGCCTTAATACAATAATGAATGATATGAAATCCTCTGCTGTGCCTTGTACTGCACTGTATCAATCTACAGTGGAGTTTATAGTGTTTTTAAACATGAGTATGCATGCATCTTGCTTTTCAAAGAGATGACCTTTGCCATTTTAAAGATTATGTTTCGAAACCAACAATGAGAACTGAAGTTGTGTCCTTTGTTCATCCGGTTATTCTTAAATGCCCAGGACATAATGAGTTGTTCTCCATTTTTTTTTTCAGCGATATATTAAATAGTATCAGAAATAAACCGTGTGAGAGAATTTCCATATAATACATGGTAATATAATTCAAAGAGTGATTTTTCTTAACACTGTTTGCGTATCCCACAGCCAATCACCGGTAGCATTGTAAAAGCAGTTCAGTAAAACTACAAAATCATTCATGGTGGCTGAACATTCTCTACTTTCCATCTTCCTATTACAGAAAATCCTTTTCAGTCCAGGACGCGTTTATCTAATTATGTATCTGTCTTGTGAAATAAAGGCACCGTTTTATTTTCCACGTTTTATTTAAGCATGCTTTGAAAGGTAAGGCGGTGGTGCACAGTATTGGTGTTGCCTTGTGTTACCATGAGGAGCTGGAACAGTTCATCCACTTCACTCACACCTTCCACACCAACCGCAAATTTACCCGGACCATCTCTCACACCTCCCTCCCCTTCCTGGACCTCTCCATCTCCATCTCCAGTAACTGACATCTATTGACTGACTCCCACAGCTACTTTGATGACACCTCCTCCCATTTCCCTCCCACAAAAATACAATCCCACGCTCCCAATTCCTCTGCCTCCACCATATCTGCTCCCAGGAGGACAATTCCACTCCAGGATATCTGAGATGGCCTCCCAATCCAATGATCACAATTTCCCCACCCAACCCCCCCTTCGCTCCCTTGATCAACAATGCTCTCAATCACATTTCCTCCATTTCCCACACCTCTGCTCTCAAACAAACCCTCCACTCCCATCCTCAACAAGGGTAGAGTACCCTGGTCCTCACATTCCACCCCACTAATCTCCAAATCCAACACATCATCCTCCACCAACAAAATGATATTTCCTTCCCCTCCTCATCCACTTATTGCAAGGACCATTCCCTCTGTGACTCCCTTGTTAGGTGCACACTCCCCACCAACTCATCCTCTATACATGGAACCTTCCATACAGCTGCAGAAGATGCAAAACCTCCCCTCTCACCTCTGTCCAAGGCCTCAAAGAATCATTCCAAGTCTGGCAGAGATTCATGTGCATTTCCTCTAACCATAGGAGACCAACTGGAAACTCACAGAACGGTTCAGGGATCAATTATGGTCTGTACGCTCCAATCAACCAACTTCCTGTCCCAAGCCACTTCAACTCCCCCTCCCACTCTCCCCGACAACATGTCCATCCTGGCCTCCTCCACCATCAACAGAGAACAACATGCAAACTGGAGGAAGAACACCTCATCTTCAGCCTTGGGAGCTTACAACCATACAGCCTGAACATAGAATTCACCAGCTTTCAAATCATCCCAACACCCCCATGTCATCCCTGGCCCAGACTTCCCTCTCCACCCAGCCCCCTAAACCTGACCCTACCTGTCCACCTTCCTTCCCAGGTGTCTGCTTCACCCCTCCCACTGACCAATCACAGCCACCTCCTACCTGCATCCACCTCTCGCTATCTCACTGACCTTTCCCCCAGCTCCACCTCCCTCCATTTACTTTGCAGCTCCCTTCCCCCTCCTCCAGTCCTGATTCAAGATTCTGACCTGAAACATCAACTCCTCTCCTCCTCTGATGCTGCTTGACCTGCTGTGTTTTTTCCAGCTCTGCACTTTATCCACTCTGACTCTCCAGTATCTGCAGTGGTCACTTTCTCCAAGGCACAGTGATATTGTCAATAGATCAAAAATTGAGAAGTAGGCTAATGGTCGAGGGACATGGGTTTGTATCCCAGCATAGAACCTGGTGATATTTAAATTCAGTATCTATCTTGAATAATAACTAATCTTAATGCCAACCATGGGATTGTGCAAAAAATAGATTTGGTTCACCAGCGAAGGAAAATGAAGGGAAGGAAGTCTGCCATTCTTACCTGGTCTGTCTTCCAGATCCACAGCAATGTGGTTGGCTCTTAACTGTCAGTCAATTGTATCAAACCAAATAAAGTCAAAACAAACAAATGAACCACTGCGTGGATCACCTAGCATAGATCTTGTAACTAGAAACCATGGTGGTAAGCACAGCCTGTTGATCTTACAAAGTATTTCCCGTCAAACATCTGGAATTTTGTCAAAATTTGGAGAGGTGTCCCACGTTCTAGTCAAACAACAGTCTGACATTTGTCTGTAAAATATGATTGCATGAGTAAGGCCATGTCCCAAAAACCACCACCAATCCTGGGCATGTGTTGTCCCACTGCCAGGAAATCCCCACCAGAGGTGGTGGCACAATGTGTACTCAAGGTTTGTGTGAAGATTTATAATATACCCACAACCACGACAGTGGGAAGGAGTTGCCTGGGAGTTCTCAACCTTGACTGCTGACCTCATGAGGTCTCTTGGCATCAGTTAATTAATAGGTTCTGACATTTTCTGCAGATTGCCATTTATTTCCACCACGTCTCTCCTGACCAATTCCCCATGTAAGCATGATTGATAATCAGATATCCTCCATGCTGAACACCACAAGGAAGAATGTCACAGAATTCACTGAGTGGACGACGTCAATGCCATTATTAACCGAGCTGGCTGAGTCCTAAAGAACATAGCTGCTTGACTGAGTATGCAGTTGGTGAGGATAACAGCTGAGGGAAATATCTCCTTTAATCACCCTCACTAATGTACTTGTTGTGTATGAGTCCGTCCATGACAGTATTGGTAGGAGTGATCACCACACATCCTATTGGAGACAAGTCATGTCTTATGGGGATAGCCAGCATTGTGTTGTGTGGTACTACCACTGTCCTAAATGGGACAGAATTCAAACTGATGTACTAACTAAAAGCTGGACATTCATAAAGTGCAGTTGGCCAATGGCATTTGCACAGATATACGTGACCACAATCGACAGTCTGTCATGCCATCAGACAGCCAGGTCACTCCTGGTTCAATGAAAAGTGCTGGAGGGCATGCCAGGAGCAGAACCAAGCAAATGCAAAAATAAGGTGTGAACCTGGTGAAGCAACTAAAAAGAATTTCTTGCTTATCATAGCTGGAGCAGTATGCAATAGACAGGGCACTTCTGTTATAATAGACAAAACCAATCGATCAGGTATAAGCTCTGCAGTGATATCACATCCAGACATGAATGTTAGTAGACTATAGTATGAGGTGAAGACTCCACAAATTTTCCTACTTCACTGATGAAGGAATACAAGCACAAAAGACAAGGCTGATGAAGGACTTATGCCGAAAACGTTGATTCTCTTGCTGCTCAGATGCTGCCTAACCTGCTGTGCTTTTCCAGCGTCACACTTTTCAACTCTGATCTCCAACATCTGCAGTCCTCACTTTCTCCTGAAAGATTTGCATCCAACTTCAGCAAGAGGTGCCAAGTGGATGACTGACTTCACCCTCCTTCTGATATCTAGCATCACAAATGCCAATCTTCAACTCACTCAGTTCACTGCACCTGGTATCAAGACAGGGCTGATGAGTCTAGCTGTATACGACAAAGGCTGTGGGCCATGAGACAGTTACACAAATAGCACTGAAGACTTATGCTCTGATTAGCTACATTGCAAGGCAAGCTGCTTCAGTACAGTTACAACACTGGCCCCTGTCTGACAACACGGATCCTTGCCAAAATATGTCTTGTGCACAAAAAAGGAAAAATTCAACATGGCCATTAACTGCCTGATCAGTCCACACTTAACCAACAGCAAAGTGAGAGAAGGGATATGTCACAAATACTCATTCAAACTTCAGGCTACTACTATTTCATGCAAGGTTGTAAACTTATTAATAATGGGTGAGAAGCCTCATCATATATGTGAGGCATGTACCTCGTGATTTGACCTTCTTACTAGATGCTGCAGTTAAGTACACATTTCTTTCTGTTTTTATCTACAACTTCTTCTTCGTTCAGAATAGGTATTGCCAGGCCATTGCTGCATGGTGTAGACATGGTATCGAAGGCAGGTATCCCCTGTCTAGGTTCACAGCCTGCCTAAGGGAGGGACGAAGACTGTCTCTCACACTTTGCAGGAAGGCAGGGAGGTTGCAACATTAACTTGAAAGTTGCAGCAAAATGTGGGACGGCCTATGATTTGGACACTGGAACTTAACCATGTGGTTGTTTGCATTGGGAAAATGTTCCTCGAGAATGGGCACAGGGAACTGTGAAGCCAAGGGGAGAATTACAGTGACAGGCAAGAGAGACAAAAGAGGATGGGTGTTGCATGTTACCATAAGGGAAAAGAATAGTCTCATGAGTGGACTTGTATGGGGAAAGGAATAATTGAAATGGGGTGATGTTAGAGTCAAGCTGAGCATAGGGAGCTCCTATGGAAGAAACGGTAAATGGGGTGTTTGAATATTGATAGAGGGAGACCGAAGAGGTAAAAACAATAACTGCAGATGCTGAAAACCAAATCCTGGATTAGTGGTGCTGGAAGAGCACAGCAGTTCAGGCAGCATCCAAGGAGCAGTGAAATCGACGTTTCAGGCAAAAGCCCTTCATCAGGAATAAAGGCAGTGAGCCTGAAGCGTGGAGAGATAAGCTAGAGGAGGGTGGGGGTGGGGAGAGGGTTTATGCGAAGGTTTGTCGGGTGGAAGGTGAGCACCAGGGGAGTTCTGTCCTTTGTTACGGTTGGAGGGGTGGCATCTGAGGGCGGAGGTGCGGGATGTGGACGAGATGCGTTGGAGGGCATCTTTAACCACGTGGGAAGGGAAATTGCGGTCTCTAAAGAAGGAGGCCATCTGGTGTGTTCTATGGTGGAACTGGTCCTCCTGGGAGCAGATACGGCGGAGGCGGAGAAATTGAGAATACTGGATGGCATTTTTGCAAGAAGTAGAGTGGGAAGAGGTGCAATCCAGGTAACTGTGGGAGTCGGTGGGTTTGTAAAAAATGTCAGTGTCAAGTCGGTCGTCACTAATGGAGATGGAGAGGTGCTCACCTACAAACCTTCGCATAAACCAAATCATCCGCCGACATTTCCGCCACCTCCAAAAAGACCCCACCACCAGGGATATATTTCCCTCCCCACCCCTTTCCGCCTTCCACAAAGACCGTTCCCTCCGTGACTACCTGGTCAGGTCCACACCCCCCTACGACCCACCCACCCTCCCATCCTGGCACTTTCCCCTGCCACCGCAAGAACTGTAAAACCTGTGCCCACACCTCCTCCCTCACCTCTATCCAAGGCCCTAAAGGAGCCTTCTACATCCATCAAAGTTTTACTTGCACATCCACTAATATCATTTATTGTATCCGTTGCTCCCGATGCGGTCTCCTCTACATTGGGGAGACTGGGCGCCTCCTAGCAGAGCGCTTTAGGGAACATCTCCGGTACACCTGCACCAATCAACCAAACCGCCCCGTGGCCCAACATTTCAACCCCCCCTCCACTCTGCCGAGGACATGGAGGTCCTGGGCCTCCTTCACCGCCGCTCCCTCACCACCAGACGCCTGGAGGAAGAACGCCTCATCTTCCGCCTCGGAACACTTCAACCCCAGGGCATCAATGTGGACTTCAACAGCTTCCTCATTTCCCCTTCCCCCACCTCATCCTAGTTCTAAACTTCCAGCTCAGCATGGTCTCCTTGACTTGCCCAGACTTGTCCGACCTGCCTATCTCCTCTTCGCCCTATCCACTCCACCCTCTCCTCCTTGACCTATCACCTTCATCTCCTCCCCCACTCACCTATTGTACTCTATGCTACTCTCTCCCCACCCCCACCCTCCTCGAGCTTATCTCTCCACGCTTCAGGTTCACTGCCTTTATTCCTGATGAAGGGCTTTTGCCCGAAACGTCGATTTCGCTGCTCCTTGGATGCTGCCTGAACTGCTGTGCTCTTCCAGCACCACTAATCCAGAGGGAGACCTAAGTCAACTATAAAACTATCTGCAATGACAGGAGGAAGTTGATATGTTGGGCCGGGGGGGGGAGGGGGGCAGGAGGTGGGGGGGTTGTACAGAGGATGAATAATCAAAGCAATTAATGTATGTTGTTATGTCAAGTGCAGGCTTATTAAGCAGTTCCTTGTTCTGTCCAGTAGAAATAGGAGAAGCTCAGATCTGGTTGTGTTAGTTCATGGAAAGCTGAAAACTTAAATGATTGCAAATGGAAACAGAAACCAGTGAAAATCTGTGCATATACACAGAGTTAAATGACTGAACACTGAAATGATGCACACAGGACTACATTAAAACTCCTATGCCTAGGTCATAGCGGCACGGTGGTTCAGTGGTTAGCACTGCTGCATCACTGCACCAGGGACCCGAGTTCAATTCCAGTTAGGGCAACTGTCTGTGGAGTTTGCACAAACTCTCCAGGTGCTCCAGTTTCCTCCCACAATCCAAAAGGTGTGCAGGTTGGGTGAATTGGCCATGCTTAATTGCACATAATGTTCAGGGATGTGTACCTCCGTTAGTCAGGAGTAAATGTAGGGGAAGGGGTCTGAGTGCTTACTCTTTGAGGGTCGACGTGGACTTGTTGGGCCAGAGTCCAACAAGGAGAGATTCTAAGCATTGAAGGTAACTCATGGTCAGCAACATTTGGTCTGATGGGGTGGGGTTGGGAATAGGAGGAATTGATCTTCTGGGTCAACCAGTGCAAGAGCTTTTATTGTCTCATGTGCCTGAATCTAAATAATATGGGCATTGGAGTGATACATGTATTGTCAGTTTTAAGCAGAACTGAGTCATACAGAATAACATAGATTACGAGAATTGTTGTGAGCTTAGACAAAAAGCATAATTGCTGTGTAATGCTGATGGCTAAAAGGAAAGGAGGACCAGCATGATTGGTTTGACCAAAGTAATGGGCAACCGAATAAGGGCCAAAAGTTTTGATGAATGTGGAAAAGTCCAGAAGATAGCAACCATAACCTCCTATTTGTTCAGAGATCCACATTTCAATTCAAAATGATTGGCCAGTTGAACTTATCGCTGTCCTGGTTTTGCCATACCTAAGGAGAAGAGGGTATGGACGGCCAAACAGCAAGAAGGGACCCGAGTCACGATGTCTATAACTAGGGAAGAACAGGCAGTACTTGTACAAGGGAGTCAGTGTTAGCAGCGTTGTCAAACTCTGGCTCAGGAGAGCTCTGTGTCAGGGTGAGTTTCCATTTCTCTGCAAATAGACACTATTTAAAGGTGGTGAGAATAAGCCAGGGAACTATAGACTAGTGAGCTTGACATCAGTGGTGGGCAAGTTGTTAGTGGGAATCCTAAGAGATCGGATGTACATGTATTTAGAAAGGCAAGGACTGATTAGGGATAGTCAACATGGCTTTGTGTGTGGGAAATCATGTCTCACAATCTTCATTGAGTTTTTTGAGGAAGTAACAAAGAGGATTGACAAGGTTCCTCATGGTAGACTGGTTAGCCCCAAGGTTCAACCACATGGAATGCAGGGAGAATTAGCCATTTGGATACGAACTGGCTCAAAGGTAGAAGACAGAGGATGGTAGTGGAATGTTGCTTTTCAGACTGGAGACCTGGGTATGAGGGGATTTTGCTCAGATGAGCCAATAGCCCGAGGAGTGGCAGATGGAGTTTAATTTGAATAAATGTGTGGTGTTGCATTTTGTAAAAGCAAATCAGGACAAGACTTACACACTAATTGGTAAGCTCCTGGGGAGTGTTGCTGAACAAAGAAACTTTAGAGTGCACATTCATAATTCCTTGAAAATGAAGTCACAGGTAGATAGGATAGTGAAGAAGGCAGTTGGTATGCCTGCCTTTCTTGGTCAGTGCATTGAGTATAGGAGTTGGGAGGTCATGTTACGGCTGTACAGGACATTGGTGAGGTCACTTTTGGAATACTGCATTCAATTCTGGTCTCCCTACTATAGGAAGGATATTGTGAAACTTGAAAGGGTTCAGAAAATATTTACAATGGTGTTTCCAGGATTGGCGGGTTTGAGCTACAGGGAGAGGCTGAATAAGCTAGGGCTGTTTTCCCTGGAGTGTCGGAGACTGAGAGGTGATCTTACAGAAGTTTACAAAATTATCAGAGGCATGGATAGACGAAATAGACAAGGCCTTTTGCCTGAAGTCAAGCAGTCCAAAGATAGAGGGCATAGGTTTAAGGTGAGAGGAGATATTTAAAAGGGATCCGAGGGGCATTTTTTTTCATGCAGAGGATGGTGCATGTATGGAATGAGCAGCTGGAGGAAATAGTGGAGGCTAGTATAAAAACAACATTTAAAAGGCATCTGGATGGGTATATGAATAGCAAGGGTTTAGAGGAATTTGGGTAAAATGTTGGCAAATGGAACTGGATTAATTTAAGATATCTGTTTGGCATGGACGGGTTGGACCATAGGGACATTTCCGTGCTGTATATCTCTGTGACTCTCAGTGAAAGGACAATGCCAGAGGCTATGGATGCTGTTCTCGAGACTGGCCAATGCTTGCAGTGCAGTTTGCAGCTGTCTACCTTCGGGTGACTTCTATTTCTGTGGCCCCCACAAATGATGAACTGCAAAATGCACCTGGGGGCTTGTTTGGCATTTCCCAAATGGCTATTGCAGCTAGAAAGTCAATCATCCTCAGTCATGGGATTTGCATCCATCTCAGAATCTCTGGATTCCTTTGCATCCAAGTGGTCATCAAATGCATGCACAAGGGAATTCACTCCTTCATTGTCCAGTTGGTCTGCAATGCAGGCAACAACTCCTGCAGGCATGTGGCTATTATCAAGGGAGCTGTCATACACTTACATTCTGCAAAACATTCAGATGCAGCAAATCATTGCTCCTGCATATTGTCTCCAAGGCAGGTTTACAGGTGACAGGGTGTATCCACAGAGAAGTTGGCTCATGAGCCCAGTCTGAAACCCCCAAACTAACAGCTAACAGCAGTACAGTACTGTCCTTTCATCAAGAAGAGCCATCATTGAGCAGATAATCAGCCTGCTAATGATAATATTCTGTTGTGTGGACTCCTTAGATGGCACATTCTAATGCTCATCAGATTTCAGAATGGGGATTATTTACTGTACTCTTCATTATAGAGATGAACAAGGTTAGAACTTAACTAAGGGGGAGATGTAGGAATCACACACCTTCTTAGATAAGGAAGAAGTTGAGGACATTGGAGATACTGAGTGATGATGCTTTCAAAGAAATTAGGCAGTCGTGGTATTTAACAGACAGACCCATGAGACCTAATATCAGCTAAATTTGAGGACAAATGATTTGTGATGAACATATGAAGGTGCTTCGAACTACAACCCCCATAATGGCTGAGAGAGAGCATGTTTCAGATCTGCCGCTCTTAATTTTTTCATTTGTTTTGAATTCAGTAAAAGTGATGTTTTTGGCTTTGTGCAGATGTTTCCTGCTTTGTTTATGGGTCAGAGAGAAGCATCAATAAGAAGTTATGTGAGAATGCTGAAGGTTACACCATATTCTTCAAACATAAATATGGAAGAGGCATTAATCTATTGCCAAATATTGGCGGATGCACACAGTATTCAGTTCCTCCCAGAATTCACATATGCATCTTCCCCAATGTTATCTTCCTCCAAGAGGCAATGGAGGCTGGCAGCCTTTGACTGCCAAGCCTTGGTCCAAATAATAAAAATGTGAGTGCCTTTGGTGATCTGCAGCCACAGACATTCAACAATTTATGTTCCTTTGTCTGTGACTTTGCATCGAGTCAGCCACAGCACATCTTAACACTTTGCTGCCATGTTCTACTGTGCTACCCATGGGAGCAGACCTCTCCTGCTATGTCAGTCAAGGCAATTCAGACATCCATTGGAGAGAAGTGCCCTGAGGAACTCTTGCGAGGTATTACTAAAGTGCATGGTGTGACCTTCAGTCTGGTCTCAGGCATTTTTGAGGAGCATGGCAAGGGTTATCAACACAAGCTGGCTGATGCCCTTGCCTGCAGAGAGTGAAGGGCTGTGTTGATCCCCTTTAAGGATAGTGTCCAGAATGGATCTTAAAGTAAGATTGAATCAGAAGTCCAAAGATGTACAGGTTAGGTGAATTGGCCATGCTAAATTGACCACAGTGTTCAGGGATGTGTAGGTTCGGTCCAATAGTATAGGGAAATGTAGACTAATAGGGTAGGGAAATGGGTCTGAGTGGGTTACACAGTGTGGACCTATTGGGCCAAATGGCCTGTTTCCACACTATCGGATGCTATTCTATTTTAATCTTTTCAGAAAATATTAGATTTTTGGTACTTCAGAAAGGCATATTAGAACTCTCTTGACTTATTTGTTCTGAGCATAACTGGCCAAAATTTCTGATATTTTTTATTGTCTTAATGACATCTGATGTAATTGGAAAGTAATGGACACAAATATTTGTATCCATTAAGTTGGTCTGTCAGGATTTACTAAAACACACTTTTTAAAAAATAGCATGCACGGTACTTTTGAGAGGTACATTGTTGTCATTTTTATTCGACTGCCAGTTTTATTGTGAGTGACAGCATTGAATGAGGTGCTTTTTTGTCACCCATTCAAAAAGTTTGTAAATATTAAGCAGAGCGCGATCTGACATTCTGTAAATGACATTGTGTGAAACTACTCTATACTTACATGTAAAATTGATGTATGCTATATGCTAAAATGGCACACTCGATCAGAAGAAGGAAATACATTTTGCATTATATTCATATTGCAAGACATACTTTTCAAAAGGGTTTACTTTATATAATGGAATGTGTTTTATGCACGGACATTAAGAATCATGAATAGGTCATGTGCCCATACACAGCTTTCAAGCTATAAAACAAGTACCAATGCCATTTCCAATTACTATTCATTTCCACGGACCTTGAGCATATTGCCTTCCAGTGCCATGTCTATTTTTCCAACAAATCCTTGTTTTACCATCTCAGTCAGGTTCCACATCTTCCACAGCACTGAAAAATCTCTTTTTAAAGTCACAGTTGATATTGTAAATGATTCTGGCCACAGTAAATGATCTGCCCCCATCTTTGTCAACTTGATCACATTCTTTGAATTGATTGACCTCATCATCTTCCTGCAACATCATTCCTTTGTTGTGCAGCTCGGTTGGAATAGCACTCTCCTGATTTTGTTTGTACCGGTTCAGGCCAGACTAACATTTCCAATAATTTCTCTTTCTCCTCCCACTCCAGACTGAGGATGTTTCTTTGACTTCTTCCAATGTCTTATCTACATGCTTCCTCAGGCTGACAGGCACAGTTAGAAACTAACAAACAGCAATTCGTGCATAGCAACAGCAAGGAAAGTCTCACGTCCATTACTTCAGATTATTTTCATACTACATTTTTAACTTCTCATGGATGTATGGTATTGAACAAAACCAAGTTTGCCTTATCATTGTAAATATATGAATAAATGTCCATCTTTAAATAACACTGACATTCCATTTTTGTTTGTTCTTACAGCAGCTTATTTTGAATTAAATTATCTAATCTTGCAAGTTCCATTCATTATATCTCAAACCGGTCTCATTTATGCCAAATTAACAAGAAGGAACTGAAAGGACTGTTCTGCTAAATATGATTTTTTTTAACGTATTCTACAGGTTTTGATGTAGCTGTTTTTGTTAATGATAACAAGTGATTTAATGTTCGGTTTGTTATAGCTTTATGACCTGCTCAAGGCTGTTCACTATATGAGTCGAGATTGTTTCATGGACTTGTTTATATCTTTGTATTTTTAGCTATGGCCTTATCTATCGTTTGCTCAGGTTGGTGCAATTCTTGAATTGATTTTAAAACCAACTGTAAGCAACATAATTGGCTTTTCTAAGTTAATGTTCAGACACAAATCCATATTTTAGAGCTAAATGAAGGATTCCAAGTATTTGTGATCCATCTTGGTAAATTTGAGGAATTTTTTAAAAAAGTGATGTGTTGTAGTTCCTTTTCAGTTTCGTATATGACCAGATTAAAAGGAAAATTTGTAATTGCAGCACATTTTCATTCTAAATAATGTTCCTATCTTTCAGGAAAATGCATTAAACTTGTTAAATTTTCACAATTCACTGTGTTTTACTTCTAATTTAAATCTCAGAATTGAGAATCTTGACTTGAAATTAATGCCACGCTCCTGACATTTTACAGCTCTTAGTGAAATGCTCAGCTATCGAGTTTCATTCTGTTTTGTGCTTTGTGTTCAGCTCCTCAAAGAGCTTCATCATTCAAGGAAAATACTTCACATAAGACAAGCTGCAGCTGTTGCGTGCTGAGTGGTCTAGGATACTGAGTTCTGGTTCTATCCTCCAGAGAGGGAAGATTTGAATCATACCATGGTCAAAATTTCAAACAATCCCCCTTTTCAGGTAGTTCCTGACTTTCTCAGAGGTTTTGTTTTGGTGAGTGAACAGGTTTATGTTCAAGTTTCAGTTGCCACAAAGGTTGTCTAAACAGGTAGATCGAAAGCTATTTCTTCAAACAACCTGCATGTGACTGATTCATGACCATTTGGTATGAAATTGGTGACAAAATTTTCATGTCACTTTGGTTTCAAAAAGGTTTTGGGTTTTGGAATTGTAATGGCGATAAGACCATTGGTGTTCCTGGTTGTTAACCCTCGAAAACTTATGGCAACATTTGGAGTCTGCACAATAATATGTAGAAATCCAGAATTTGCTGTCAGTAATTCAACATTTCTCTGGAGATGAAACACTTCAGGATGAATTGGAAATATCCTTACAGACAACAGTTACCATTCTTATGCTGATAGTCTCATTGTAAAAGCCCTTGGAAAAAGTTATGTCCTATTGAATGAGATGCAACCGGATTTTTAATGATGTATTATGTTCATAATTATGGTTGATCAACTTTACTGGCTGTTTTATATTTCTAATTTTATAATTTCTTGCATCACAAATTCTCCAGTTAAAAATAAAAGGATCCCAAGTTTTGTTTTCTGTCCGTGAAAGAACTTCAATGTGACTGATTACTTATTCTGTTCAATGACATCACTGCTGTTGGATAACTGGAAAACACCTTGTCTTGGCACCAGAAAAAAACTGATGTTGAGAATGGGGAAACCATATCACAGAGATGACTAAATAATAGAACATGGCTTTCTTCAAGATTAGCAGTCAACAATATTGCTTTACCTCTGGTTTCAAAATCTAAGGCATTGTAAGGATGGAATCTAAATTCAAAATACATAAAAAGCAGGAGAAGTATGGGCGGAGCAACCATATGTCACTGTGAGGAAGTGAATGACTCATATTTAAATCATTTATTTTATTTATTTATTGCACATCAAAATAGGCTAGGCAATGTAATGTGATGAAACCATTCCGTTATGCCAGATCATAAATTAACTTTTACACTGTGCAGTGTCTCAAAATATTTAAACCAAAATCGACTTTGTCCACAATCTTCTAGTCCAAATTGTTGTTCTACTGACTGAAGTCTGCTTTTGCAAAGTCAACATGAAGAACTCTCTTTCTCAACCTGTCCCATCGCCTGTTAACCTCCATCAGTCATCTAACTCTCTCTAATGAGAGAGCAGCCCGAAGGTCTGGTAAGACAATGGTGACCTGACGATGTCACAGGAATTTAATACACATTAAGATGCAGTTTCAGGAGCAAAACTAAGTTCATCAGACCTAACTTGCAGTTAATGTAATTCATTATTCAATTGGGGGTGTCTACTTTTTTCCAAGAGAAAGATTATACAGAGCTTCATCCATTAAAATAATAAGATTAGTCGCACAACACTTTTGAAACTAGTTTTGTATTGTGTATCACTTCGATTTATTTGATTCAATGCAATTAGTATGAATATGAGAAAAGAACATTTCATACTTGTAGACTATTTCAATGCACTTTATCATCAATTACTTGGGGGGGGGGAGGGCGGGTTCTTATGGCACGATGTTAGTGCCCCTACCTCTGGACCAGCAAGCCTGGATTTCAATTGAGACATGTCATAACATCTCTGAATGAGAAAATATTGATCATTAGGTCATTATTCTTGAAGTGTCGTGGTCAAACATGAACACTAATTTGTGTATAAAAGCCTTCACAAATAACACTGATATGAAACTGTTCAAGTGTTCTGCTGTTGTTGATTGAAGTATTAATGTTGGTTGAAACAAGTGATTTCTCTGCTTCTCTTCAAATATTATCCAAAAAGGCAAATGGTGTTTACCTTATCAACTTAAGGTTAGAATGATCGTGAATGCAACAGCTACACAATTCAAAATTTAAAAACAGATGAAGGCCACAAAACGCCACCAGCCTGCTCAACCATTGTGTCAGAGTAAGGCTGATCTAATTCAATTCAATTCAACACCCACTTTATTCCCAGATTGTTTAATTCCATTCATGTTCACATTGATCATCCACACCCTCCTAGGGTAGAGATTACCCAAAAATTCCTGACCTTCTGATGAAGGATGTTTCTCTATATCTGTATCATAAATGCTGACTGTTTAGCATGAGATTATAACATCTACTTCCAAGATCATCATCTTACCAAGTCTCCTAAAAATTGTAAATGCTTCACTGAGAGCAACATTCAACCTTAGAAACTCCATGAAACATGAGATGACACTATTCAATGTCTCATCATAGGTTTCACCCACATCCTAGGAAGCAATCCAGCGAAGTTTTGTGCACTAACCTCTGAGACATCGATATACTTCCTTGGGCATGAAGTCCAAAATTCAGTTGAGTCTTTTAATCCATTGAAGTGTTGACCCAGATAATGTGCTGTATACTTGGGGTTTAACTCCATACCCATCATGCTCAATGGTGATTGTGTAATCATTGATACTCACAGGGACTGCATGAGGGGAAGATAATGACAGACAAAAATTAAACTGGCTTGAATAGGCTTGAATTGATTCACTCAAAACCAAACTTTTGGTTTCTAACATTGAATTTAGCCTTTAAAGTTTAATCGTCAGTCTGTGAAAAATTATGTGAGAGTAAACCTTGGCTTGTCTGTAAGAAAGAAAAGAGCTTTGAATTGATGTCATCTTCAAGCTAATAGATGTCCAATATAATATTAGTATAGTGCTCAAAGGCAACATGTGGCTAAGATGTTTTATCTTATGCTTATTTGGACAAATGCAGGAATGTCAAATTTTGAATGATCATAGCAATTTACTCTCATACACCAAGAGAACAGGTTTCTGTGTATGAACTTTTGTGCTTCTAACAAGTATAAATGAGCCACATAATGAGTTCATTTCTAAATCCTAAACAAAAAACCTGCTGTTGAAGTGATTCTGGGAGTGGGCATTACTTACTCAACAATCCTGACTTGGCAAAATATCATCTTTTTGAGAAATTGTAAATGATATTTCAGCAGTGGAGCTGAGTGGGAATTGTCGAATTGTGCTCTGGGAAGTTGAGTGAACTGATACACTTGGGCAGTGGCAAAACCCAATACACTACATGTGTAGTGTCTCCCATGCACCCTCCTCCTCGAAGAAAAAAAAAATCTCTGTGATGTGTCTATAAGATAAGGTTTTTCTATTTCTTTTTTATCGTGTGCTGTGAAGTAGTGTGATTGGTAAAGCATTTTTATTTCATTTATCTGTTCTTTGATATTGTTTACTAAGTTAAGCTTAGGAGTCAAAATGGCAGGAGATCTCAGACACATGTTCTGCTCATCTTGCTCAATGTGGGAGCTCAGGGATGCGGCTGCTGTCCCTGATTCCTTCATGTGCAGCAAGTGTGTCCAGTTGAAGCTCTTGTTAGACTGCATCATGGCTCTAGAGCTGCGGATGGAACATCCACACTGTAAGTAATCTAATCTAATCTAATCTAATCGCGATGCTGCGGAAGTCGGGTATAGCACGTTTAGCAAAGTAGTCACACCGCAGATTAGGATTGCTGAGGGAGAAAGGGAAGGGTGACCAAAAGGCCGAGAAAGAATAGGAAGGCAGTGCAGTTGTCCCCTGCGGTCATTTCCTCCAAATAGGTACACCTTTCTGGATACTAATGGGGGAAATCGCTCACCATGGGAAGGCAGCAGTAGCCAGGTTCATGGCACCAGGTTCTGCTGTACAGAAGAGCGAGAGAAAGAGTGTAAGGGCGATAGTCATGGGGGATTCAATTGTAAGGGGAGTAGATAGATGGTTCTATGGTCAAAAATTAGACACCTGAATGTTGCCTCCCAGGTGCATGGGTCAGGGATGTTTCAGATCGACTGCAGGACATTCTGAAGGAGGAGGATGAATTGAATTGAATTGAATTTATTGTCACATGTACTGAGGCACAGAGAAAAGCTTTGTCTTGTGAGCAACACAGGCAGATCACATAATTCAGTAGCATAGATAGTAAACAATAGGTAAACAGTGGCAAAAACAAACACGCAGGTAAAGGCGAATGTTAAGAGTTTGTGAGTCCATTCAGTATTCTAACAACAATAGGGTAGAAACTGTTACAAAACCAGCTGGTGCATGTGTTTAGGCTTCTGTACCTTCTTCCTGATGGTAGAGGTTGCCGAAATATTTTGCCAGGGTGGATGGATCTCTAAGAATGCTGGTGGCCTTTCCTTGACAGGGGGCCTGGTAGATGGATTCTATAGATGGGAGGTTGGCGATTGTGATTGTCGGATCGAGTTCACCACTTTCCGATCTTGAATGGTACAGTTGCCATAGCCAGCTGTCATGGTGCATACAGATACCAATGATATAGGTAAAAAAATGAGAAATGGCAGACGGAGTTCAATCTGTGAGGTGATGCATTTTGGAAGATCCAATTCTAGCGTGAACTGTACAGTAAATGGAAAAGCCCTGAGGACAATTGATGTACAGAGAGATCTGGGTGTTCGGGTCCATTGTACCCTGAAGGTGGCAACTCAAGTCAATAGAGTGGTCAAAAAGGCACTTGGCATGCTTTCCTTCATCGGATGAGATATTGAGTACAAGAATTAGCAGGTCATGTTACAGTTGTATAGGATTTTAGTTCAGTCACATTTGGAATACTACATACAGTTCTTGTCACCACATTACCAGATGGATGTGGATGCTTTGGAGACGGTGCAGAAAAGGTTCACTGGGATGTTGCATAGTATGGAGGGAGCTAGCTATCAAGAGAGGTTGAGTAGAATAGGATTATTTTCATTAGAGGGACAGAGGTTGAGGGGGACCAGATTGAGCTCCACAAAAATCATGAGAGGTACAGATAGGGTGGATAGAAAGAAGCTTTTTTCCCAGAGTAGGGGACTCAATTACTAGGGGTCACGATTTTGAAGTGAGGGGGAAATGTTTAAGGGAAATACGCACAGAAAGTTCTTCATGCAGAGGGTGGATGGTGCCTAGAATGCATTGCCAATGGAGGTGGGCACAATAGTGCCATTTAGTATGTATCTAGACAGATACATGAGGGCAGGGAGCAGAGGGATACAGATCCCTCGAAAATAGGTGACAGGTTTAAATAGAGCATCTGGATTGGTGCAGGCTTGGAGGGCCAAAGGGCCTGTTCCAGTGCTGTAATTTTCTTTGGTCTTTGTTCTAATATAATAACAGCAGTCATTCTTATTTATTTTACAAAACTTTGCACAGAATGGCTAAAGTAGTCATGAGTCACTAAAATCACAGTTGAAGAGATGTTCTGGGTGAAATAAATAAGATGAAAAATGAAGGTTTACTCATTTCTCATGTAAACTAAGCCGAATAAAGGAGTTGACAATCTGAAAAGAGGTTGCAATCAGGAAAAAAAACTGTTGGAGCATATCAGTGGAGACACCACGACAGAAAAGTTTTGCTGCAGATTTGTTGAGGGAAGCCATTGTGAAGAAATAATGAACAAATGGAGGTTCATGTTGCAGCCAGTAAGTCAAACTGAAGTATTAAATGAAAATAAGGGGATTGATTAGAGCAGAAGGTTTCCATTGGGATTAATAATGACAAGAAATTAGGTATCAACTGGAATGATTTTGGTGAGAAAGTAGTCCCTCTTTCATGGTAGGACTTTTCTCTGAAGTCTACCAATTGACATCACTTTTTTTTTGAGGATTAACTTTGATTGGCATAGATACCTCCACGCAGTTCTGAGCAGGCTTCGTATGGAATGACTCATTTCATCAATTTATATGTCAGAGCTTTGTGGTGGTGGTATGTAGACCTCTAAAGCCTTCATTTTCACGATTAGTAAACTAGAATTGAATTGATTTCAGCTGAACCAAATGATTTAATCTCATTAGTTATGAGCTTTCATTTAAGCTGTTTGACCACATTAAAATGGAACCCTGAGGAGAAAATGAATTTTACCATAAGTGCGTCTAAAGGGAAGGTTCGCATTTTTGATATTAGAATGGTACATACTTTTGCGAACTGCTCTGAGAAATGTCGGAAGGAAAATAACCAACAGTTTGTGTATCTTCCATAAGAGATGTAAACTGAGTTTATGTTTTGGAAAGTTGGGTGAGGGAGGACGGGTGCTTTTGTAGGGGGCCGTGGTGGGGGGGAAGGTGGTGGGGGAAGGTGGTGGGTGGAGGGGAGCTGGATTCATGGTGCAAGATACTTCATTCAAGAAACAATTATTTTGATATTGACATAATCGTTTTTTTTCCAAAGGGAACACCAACCTATTTTAATCTAAGTAATTCACCTAATAGGATTTTGTTAATGCTCTATATTAAATGTGTTATATGCTGGAATCAATCAGCTGTCGAAGAGCTGTTAAAAAGACCTATAGCATCTTCCTGGGATTGTACTTTGGCTATATAAATTATTCATGACCAAACTGATACAGCATCAGCTCCTAAGAACCCAATATGAAAGTAAAAGACTTCCTCTATCATTCGTAATCTCTGAAAAGGCTGCAGTGAAATTCAAGCCATGAGCATTTGCTGCACTGCCTTAAAGTAATGTGAGATTAGAACATTTGAATTGACTAAATACGAGCATCGAAAGGAGCCTTGAATGTTTTAAAAATCTCTCCAGAATGACGAGCACCTGAACAGAAAGTGGATATTGATCTTTGTAATGCTTCAAGCTTCAAATTAGGTTATGGCTGTATCTTCATTTAACTGTGGTGTGTTGTATTATGGTGAGTGACTGGCAATGGTTTATTATTTTCATAAATATATTGTTATTGAAGTGTTTGTTTTTTAGGATTTTCAATGCCTTATTGAAGTTTAATTTTAACTGAGTGAGTTAATGTGAAAGATTGAAGTTTGCTTTACCTGTATTTGGAACAAACCACCTTAAAGTGGCAAAGACATTTGTTCTTTACAGTTTAATGAAAAGCATAAAACATGTTGATGCATTTAATTTTCATAAGAAAACGTATTTCATGGTATTTTTGAGAGCATATAGCTCAGCTTGCAATTGATGTTAAACATGAAAGAAAAATCATAAACTGGCTTAATAACTTGCATGCTGTTCAGATCTACCATCTCATATTGAGATTTTATCATTTGGCGAATACTCAGCTGACTTCAACAAATTACAGAACACTTCTTCCTTATTTGCATTTTAAAAGAGTGTTGCTGTAAGACAAGATTTTTTTAAAACCAAGGTTGGCATTTTCTGTTGAACAAAAATCTGCCATTAGTATACTTATTTGTGACCTTTCACTTTGATAGTTCCACAACTTTGTACAGGGCTGTTGATGACATGCATGGATTAATATATTAATCTGTCCAAAGTCCCATTGTGTAAAGCTTTGAAATAACACCTGGGTTTTTCACCCATACCAGTGCAAGCAGACATTGAATTTCAAACACATACTCATGCATGTGACGCTGAGACTCCTCAGACAGTCTATAATCTAATCAACCAGCAACAGCTGAAATACTGCATCTTGACTGATTCAATGATGTCACTTGTGAATGAAGTGGTACATATTTTAAAGTGAGAACAGAATGTGGGTGAAGTCCATGGCTTGTAGCTGCCTTTCATTTTCTTCATGAGTTGTTAACAATTTGCTCCAAAAAACATGAAGTCACAGTGATATGGGTTTTTTTTTGTGGGCTGCAATGCGTAATGATAATTGCTTGATGCCAACGAATATTTGTTGAATTACTAAAAGTGATAAATTAATTAAATGAGACCTGCATTGTATTTGTGATTTAATGCAAATGATCTGCAGAAAAGATATATATGACACACATTCTATCTTTGTCAATAATTATCTGGCTATCTTTACCATGAATTAGAGTGATGACTAAAATAGCATTGTGGCTGAAGGTTACTAAGATAAACATTGTGGGTCAATTTGTTGGAGTTAGAAATAACCAGCTGTCAATAAAATAACCAATTGTAATTTTTAATTTTCAAAATTGGCACTGCGTCACTCTGGCTTTCTCTACTTATAGTCATAGTCATAGAGTTGTATAGCATGGAAACAGACCTTTCGGTCCAACCTGTCCATGCCGATTAGATATCCTAACTCAATCTCGTCCCACCTGCCAGCACCCGGCCCATATCCCTCCAAACCCTTCCTATTCATATACCCATCCAATCGCCTCTTAAAAGTTGCAATTGTACCAGCCTCCATCACTTCCTCTGGCAGCTCATTCCATACCTGTACCACCCGCTGTGTGAAAAAGTTGCCCCTTAGGTCTCAAATGAATCATGCCAGTTGCAGCACTGTGCAATAAAAAAGGTTGTTTTGAAATTGACACTACTAGGTTGGAGTTGATAAACATATTGTCTTCCCAGAGATCAATTATAAAGCGGTCACAAGGTTGTTCATCTTTGCCTTGGTGCCTTTTTAATGGCAGCTCTATGTAAACTGCAATAGCATCATTGTTTATGAAATGTCTGTTTTGGAATGTGTATTACATTTTTTAACATTTATTTATAAGTGACTTTTGAATCACATTTACAATCACAGAAACGATTTTATAGACACAGAATATATTTTCTGATGTTATCACACACTTCTAGAGCAGTTGGGAACTTGAAACCAGGCCTCCTGCCCTGGAAGTACAAACATTACCATGGCATCACAGAAGCCCCATTGAAGATACTTTTTGATTAACCTGTTTAACGATGTTATTACACACCTCTTGTGCAGGTGAGACTTGAGCCTGGGTCTCCTGCTGTAGAGGTAGGGACATTACTGCTGCACAATACACCATCTCATCAACAGCCCCATTGAATGTATTCCAAATACATAAGAAACCTGATTTTTGGTTCTTTGTAATTCATGTATTTCAACACATAAATAAGCATATATTTTTCATTGATATAATGGTTATGAGTTACAAAATAATTTTTTCTTGAAATATCATATTTTTCAAATTAACTTTCTTTTTAGAGTAGATTAGTTAATTGCATTGTGTAAACAATTGAAGGTAAATGGCTTTAATCAGTAATATCTTAATTTGTATCAAATATTTGTTTCATTTTATATATATTGAAATGTGGAATTTCATTTCTGAGCACATAATTATAAGGGCAGATGACATGACTTAGTCATATGCAGTGAATTTTCCTTCGCTGTAAACTACAATATGTCTGAAAATCAAATGCCACTGCCGTGATACATGAATCATATGTTTACATTTTTTATGAACTTTCTGTAATCTGCAAGTTGGACAGTGAGCTGTTAAGTGTCTTGTTGTTAATATTGAGATATATAAGGCTTACATTGATACTGTACATTTTAATTCAATTGAAATCATTTTGACTCGTACATAGTACAAAGCTAGCTGTGACTGTAGGATGTCAATAGCCACATCCTTTGTGGTAAAAATTCCTTTAAGTGGTGTCCCAGGCCCAAGCATCTTCAGCTGCTTCCTTAATGCCTTCTCCTTTGTCATTGTGAATCTAGACTACCGTGTTGTCTGCCTGGTGCTAGGCTTCAGGACATGTGCTGAGATGATATAGTTAAGAGGTCATTTGCAGGAGTTTTATAAAAGCCCCCTAACAATAATCACATGGTAAGACAGGGTATCAAGAAAGAAATAATCAGAATTTGTCAAAGAAGTGCAGAAATCATCATGGGAGATTTGAACTACATAAAGACTGGAAAATTCAATGGGAAAAGTAATCTAGATGTGGAATTCATCTCCTGTTTTCAGAATAATTTCTTGAATTGGCATGTTATGGAATAACCCAGAGAGCAGGCTATACTGGACCTGGTTTTGATGAACGAGATAGGATTATTTACTGACCTCATAATGAAAGTCCTCTTGGGTTCCAATGGCCATAACATGATTGAATTTCGAACAGAATTTAAGAGAGAGAAGTGTGGATGCAGGGCTATTTTGATTTTAAACAAGAATAATTATGTAATGAAAAATGCAGAGCAAGCATGTATGAACTGACAATTTAGGCTTAGCAATAGTTCAATAGACATACAGTGGCAAACATTTCAGGGGATATTCCAGAAAGCTGAGAATAGATACATTTCAACATAACAGAAAAAAATTAAGCAATGTACCAGTCATCTGTAGTTAAATAAAAATGTCAAAGATAATGGGTGGCACGTGGCACAGTGGTTAGCACTGCTGCCTCACAGCGCTAGAGACCTGGGTTCAATTCCCGCCTCAGGCGACTGACTGTGTGGAGTTTGCACATTCTCCCCGTGTCTGCGTGGGTTTCCTCCGGGTGCTACGGTTTCCTCCCACAGTCCAAAGATGTGCAGGTCGGGTGAATTGGCCATGCTAAATTGCCCGTAGTGTTAGGTGTAGGTATAGGGGTATGGGTGGGTTGCGCTTCGGTGGGTCGGTGTGGACTTGTTGGGCCGAAGGGCCTGTTTCCACACTGTAGGTAATATAATCTAATCGAAAGAGTAGGTAATCTAATAATAATGTAAACCTCAAAAAAAATTAAACAAATGTAGGTGGTATGTCAGAATGTTGGGCAGAATATAAAATAGAGCAAAGATTTGCTGAAACATTAATAAGGAGGGCAACATTAGAGTATGAGAGAATGTTAGCCAAAAATATAAAAACAGATTGGAAAAGTTTCTTTAAATATTTTTAAGAAAGGAAATAATTAACAAACTAAGTGCTGGACTTTAGAAAATACGCCTACGAATTTAGTATTTGAAAACAAAGAGTTTACAGATAAAATGAATATCAGTCACCAGCCTTAACTGGAAAGGATACAAGTAACGTTCCAGAAATAGCATTAAATCAGGAATTGAAAAGGAAATAACAGTTATCAGGAAAATCATAGCGGCAAGATTGTTGGAACGGTGAGTTGACAAGTTCGCAGGTCCTGATGGATTTCATCTTAGGGTCTTAACAGAAGTAACGAGTAAGATATTTGTTACATTTGTTTTAACTTACCACAATTTCTGTGATTCAGGTGAGGTACATTTAGTTTGAAAAATACTGAATGTAACTTTTTTATTCAAAGGCAGAGGAAAGCAGAAACAAACGGTTTCACAGAAAACATGAGAAGTTATTATTGAAGACATTATAACAGGTCACGTAGGTAAGTTCAAGGTAATCAGGCAGGTCAATGTGGTTTTGTTAAAGGAAAATCATGTATAATTATTTCATTGGGGTTCTTTGAAGATGTAACAAATGTGTTGCATAAAGGGGTATTATCCTTAGATTTCCCGAAGGCACCTCCAAGGTTATTGCTGAAATTAAAGGCTCATGATATAGGGATAAACTTATTGACATGGACAGAAGATTGGCTTATTTACGGAAAGCAGAGAGTAGGAAGAAATGGACTTTTTTCACACTGGCAGATTTCACAAGAGATGTACCACACTGCTTGGTGATGGATCCCAATTCTTTACAATTTATATAAATAATCTGAAAAGAGGGACCAAAAGTGAGCTAGCTAAATCTGCTAATGACACAAAGAGAGGTAGGAAAGTGTGTTACGAAGAGGACCTAAGGAGCTGACAAAGTGAGATAGATCGGTGAATTGAGTGGGCAAAGATCTGGCAAATAAAGTACAACATTGGAAAATGTGAAATTGTCCATTTTGGCACACTTAACTAAAACTAAACATATTTGAAAATAGTAAGAGATTGCAGAGCCCTGAGAAGTCGATAGATCTGAGAGGCCCTGGTGCACAAATCACTGGAAGTTAGTATGCAGATACATAAAGGAGTCAGGAAATAAAATAGAATGTTATGTTTTATTGTGAAGAGTAAGGAGGTTATGCTCCAGTCAAACAAGGCATCGGTGAGCACACATCTGCAGTTCTGTGGACAGTACTTGTCAGTTCAAAGAAAGATTTTCAATACTAATACCTGGAATGAGTGAATTGTCTTATGGGAGAAGATGAGACATGCAAGGCCAGTATCCTCTGGCATTTAGAAGAGCTAAAGTTGACTAAATTGAAACATGTGTGATTCTGAGGGGTCTTGACTAGATGGATGGCAATAAGATGTCTCCTCTTGTAAGAGAATCACAGTTTCAAAATAAGGAGTCACATATCTGAGACAGAAATTAGGAATTTTTTTCTCTGAAGGTTGAGAGTCTTTGGAATTCCCTTCCTCAAAAGTTAGTGGATTCAGTAATTAAATTTTTTTAATGCAGAGTTAGATGCATTTTTGATTACCAAGGGGATAAAAGATTATCAGAGGTAGACAGGAATGTTGAATTGAAGTCAAGATCAGAGCCAACAGCCATCTTATTAGATGGTGGAGCAGGGTGAAAGATCCATGTGACTGCCTCTTGTTCTTTGTTCACATGTATGCATAAGATCAGTGGTGGGATGGTCGCTGATGATCACTTGGTGTTGAATATTATTTGCAATTCCTCAGATACTACAGCAATATGCTTATGCATACAGCAATGTTCAGGGCAGTATCTGACAAAAAAAGGCTAAACAAACTGATCACCTCCAATAAGAGAGTATCTAGCAATATTTCTTGAAATTCAATGACATAATTATCACTGAATTGTCCACCATCAACATTCCTGGTGTTATCCTCGACCATAAACATAATTGGATTACTCTTGTATTTATTGTGGCTACAAGAGCCCACTCCCTAAAGCCTGTCCACCATGAACAATTCCCAAGTCAGGAGTGTGACAAAATAATCTGTAGCAGCTCCTGACCGACCTCTGAGCAATTAGGAATGATAAAAATGTTGGCCAAGCCAATGATGCCCAAATCCCATGAAAAATTGCTTGAACAAAAGGGAAAGAGTCATTCTCACAGTAGTTGACTGTGATCGAGATGAATTGAGGTTAAATACCTCTATTTTTGAAAGTTATCATTATTTTACTGAAATATTTTTTTTGCAACACAAAACCTCACCATTTCTGATCATGCTTCATGGTTTGCTTTATTGAAGAAAAATAATGGTATCAAATTAGCACCACTGAGTGATTGTTCCACACTTATCTAAAAAGGCTGGTTCTGTGTGAACTTCTATTGGGAAGAAGGCTGCATAATCAACAAACTGCTCTTCCATAAACATTTGTCATGGCAACAGGTTATAAATGAGAAAAGGCGGAGGATGATGAGTGCCATGCAAATATAAACAGAGATTACAATCAATGCTGTCAAGGACAGTCACTCCCTCCTGCTCTCTGGAGTTCAGGCCTTTTTGTCCATTTTGGAACCAAGGCAGTAATGCATTCTGAAGCTGAGGCTTAATGTTAAATACGTGAATAGATGGTCTTGATGAGTGATGTAAGGGCACCTGACAAATGGTTCAATGTAAAGCTTTGTTCTGTGTTTTGTTAGAAGTGTTTAACAAAGGATAAAATTTGCCAATAGTTTCACTTCCTGTAGTCTATATTGCTCCTAACCAGGGACATAACTTAGGACCCACTACAATGATAAGCAGTCAACAACTTGGCTTCCATATATGTAATAGAGATTTCAAGATGACGTGTTTGTGGGGGGAATGAAATGGATAGTGAGCTCTTCTTTTTATGTTTTTATCCTTCAGTTGTAGGACTCTTCATGACAAAATGGTAATGCTAACATTCTGACTCCTGCATGTGTCCTCGTAGATATAGATTCTTCAATTGATAGCAGTGGATTGTCACTACACCTGCACATTATAAGTAGGCAACAAACCAGATGTAAGAAGCAAGTGCTGTGGCTGAGGAAAGCAGCATTTGTGCCACAAATGATTGGGTTCCAGGTCTCCTGCCAATTCTGAATTATCCATGGACTACATTGGTTCTATGGGCTTAAACCTGTACTATACCCTCATGGATTCTGCCTCCCATGGATGTCTGGATTTTGGATGTCTTTACTGTACATTGAGGCCCTGCCCCTAGCTAGACTGTACCCAACAAAGAACAATACAACACAGGAACAGGCCCTTCAGCCTCCCAAGCCAACACATTTTGCTCTTCCATGTGAAAACTGCCTTCATTTACAGGATCCACATCCCTCTACTCCCTTCCTATTCATATATTTGTCAAGGTGCTGTTTGAATGCTACTATTGTGTCGGCATCCACCTTCTCATCTGGCAGTGTATTCCAGGCACTCACCACCCATTGTGTGAAAAAACATGCCTCACAAATCTCTTTTAAACATCACCACTCCACCCTGCCTGTACTTTGATGCTGTGTCCCTCTGTAATTGACCCCTTCATCCTGGGAAAAAGCCTCATACTTTCCACTCTATCCATGCCATTCATAATTTTATAAACTTCTATTACATCATCCCTCAACCTTCTGCAATCCAGTGAAAACAAGCCCAGTCTATCCAACCTTTCGTCATTGCTAAAGTCCTCCATACCAGGCAGCATCCTGGTAAATCTTTTCTGTACCCTCTCCAAAGCTTCCACATCTTTCTGCTAGTGTGGTGGCCAAAAATGTTCTTAATATTCCAAGTGTGGCCTTACTAAATCTATAAAGCTGCAGCATAACTTGCTTGTCCTTATACTCAATGCCCTTTGCAATGAAGGCAAGCATGCCAGAGGCCATTTTTACGACCTTATCTACCTGCCCTGCCACATTAATTGAACTGTGAACTTGCAAACCCAGATACCTTTTGCATATCAATACACCTAAGGATTCTGCCATTCACTGGACAATTTCCACCTGTACTTGATCTTCCAAAATGCATCAGCTCACATTTTTTGGATTTGATTCAATCTGCCATTTTTCTGTCCATGCCTCCAGCTAATCTATATACTGCTGTATCCCCTGACAATTTTCCTCTCTATCTGCAGTACCACCAATCTTTGTGTTATCTGCAAACTTACTCATTAGACCAGCTACACTTTCCTCCGAATCATTTATGTAGATCACGGACAGTCGAGGTCCTAGCACTGATCCCTGTGAAACATCACTACTCACAACCCTCCAATCTGAAAAGCGTCCTTCCAACGCTACCCTCTGTCTCCTATGATTAAGCCAGTTCTGTATCCATCTTGCCAGCTCACACCAATACCATGTGACCTCACCTTTTGTGCCAGTCTGCCAAAAGGGACCTTGTCAAAGACTTTACTGAAGTCTATGTAGACAATATCAACTACTTTTCCCTCATCGATCATCTTCATCACCTCCTCAAAAACTCGATCAAGTTAGTGAAGCATGACTTCAAAACCATGCTCTCAACCAATAATAAGTCCATTTGCTTCTAAAAGGACCTATTATTGATAGAGAGTACTGGGGTGGCACATTGGCTCAGTGGTTAGCAGTGCTACCTCACAGTACCAGGGAGCCAAGCTCAAACCCACTCTCGGATGACTGTTCGTGTGGAGTTTGCACATTCTCCCCATGTCTGTGTTGGTTTCGTCCAGGCACTCCAGTTTCCTCCCACAGTCCAAAGATGTGCAGGTTAGGTGAATTGGCCATGCTAAATTGCCCGTAGTATTCCGGATGTGCAGGTTAGGTGCATTAGTCAGGGATAAATAAAGGGAATGGGTCTGGGTGGGTAACTCTTCAGAGGGTCGGTGTGGACCTGTTGGGCCTTCCACACTGTAAGGACTCTATTCTTTCAATGTGAATGGATCTTGTCTCCAAGAATCGTTTCCAATAATTTCCCTACCACTGACATGGGGCTCACAGGCCTGTAATATCCAGGATTTTCCCAGTTACCCTTCTTAAACAATGGGATAACACTCGATGTCTACTTACTCTAGATATCTCTACCTCACCTTTGAAGCAACTTATGTCTGACTCTCAGGAGGTTATTTACAATCAAATGCAGAGAACTGCTGGTTACAACTCTCTGGCTCTTCTTCTTGTCCATCCTTCTTAGAGTACTGTTAATGGCAGTGTTCTATTATCATACACATCATTATCATGAACATATTCATTATCATTATGCTACAGATTCTCTCTTTCAACCTTCTCTTGCGGTGACTGGCCCATTAACTCTGAAAGTTCGTTATGTCTGGTTTCAGAATTCCCTGCTGATGGGAGTGGGAGAGGGTAATGGGAGATGATGGAACGTAGCACCATCTCCGGAGGTGTGTGTGTGTGTGTGTGTGTACAAATAAATGAGAAAAATATACTTCTGAAGATGAATCTAGATTAGATGATTACTTACAGTGTGGAAACAGGCCCTTCAGCCCAACAAGTCCACACCGACCCGTCGAAGCACAACCCACCCAGACCCATTCCCCTACATTTACCCCTTCACTAACACGACGGGCAATTTAGCATGGCCAATTCACCTAACCTGCTCATCTTTGGACTGTGGGAGGAAACTGGAGCACCTGGAGGAAACCCACGCAGACACTGGGAGAATGTTCAAACTCCACGCAGTCAGTCGCCTAGGCGGGAATTGAACCCAGGTCTGTGCCATCGTGCCGCCCATAAATCTACTGTTCATTTGACAACTTCCAGGTGAGTTAGGTTCTTTTGGAGGGTTTTGTACTAGGAAGCCAAGCTAGGTCAGTGCAATTTCAGCAACTGGAGAATTGCACAGCAATATAGGAATATGGTCAATGACTTCCTCCACTCTGTTAGCATCAATACCACCATCTTCTCTCTACTATCTCATGCTCACTTTTTCTCTGCTACGATAACCCCCATCCACCAATATTCTCACTGTTGTTTGCCATATCTTCCCTGACTCACTGTGACCCATCCCCAACCACCAAAATTAATCCTACATGCTTTTGGCACAACTTACTCACTCAGTTCAGACACCTCTACACATGCACCAAATTCACAGCTGTGCCATGAACCTGAATCATGGGAACTGTTGTGACTCAGTGATAATGTTCCTATCTCTGAGTAAGGAGGCCCAGGTTCAAGTCCCATCTGTCCAGTCATGTCATAACAAGTTGATCAGAAGATATAATCCTCCATCTCCCTTATTACCTGCTCCTCTTGCATTCCAGGAGGAAAACAGACCTCAATAAATCAGAAAGATTCAAGACAGCTTATGGGCTGCCCAACAGAGCATTTCTCACCCTTTATATAGAAGGCATCCTGACACTGACTGCCTAAGCAACTGACTGACCATATCCATGCCGCTGGACGTCGATTAGAGGCTGCTCTTAATTTACTGTGCTGGGACCCAGTAGCTGGAGTGAAGGCTTTAACTTGACTGAGGACAGCTGTCAACTAAAACAAGCTTCTTGACTTTATACCTGAATGAAACAAGCAGTACAGTAGGACTGAGAGCCTAGTATGACTGGCTGAGGGGGCAAAGTGCAAAAAGGCAGTGCAAACATAGATAATGTGAGCATTCAGACAGATTCAGATTGAGCGAATACAATGACAACAAGGAAAGAGATGCAGCCTGGTCCAGTCCATGAGCTGGAAAAGTGTTCCTGAGTGCAGTGTTCACGCTGCAGCATTAGAATGATAGCTGTCGCTGCAGCCCGATGTGCAGTGCCCAAGGGCAGAGACATACTGTAAGTGAATTGCAGACGTGCTGTGAGGGATCCAAGAGGCAGTCATGTGTCTGATCACAATATCTGTGAATGTCGGGTGTGTATGACCGTTGCTCATGGAGCATGCCCTGAGATGTTAATACCTGCTATCCAACATAAAGATTCTTTGGAACAAATGAGCTGAAGTCATGTGGTAACCATACGCCTTTCCATGTCCAGACTTCCTGACTTCTAGCTTGTTCAATGCATTTGGAAAAATAGGTAGCTGAGTAGTAATGAGATGAGTTGTGGTGTTAACAAGACAAGCTATAATTCCCTTGAGAACTTAAGCTGCCAAGTAGAAACCTCACCTCATTACTTAGCAAATGTATGAAAGATGCAGTGAGTTGCTCCTGATGTGGATGTGGGTTTCACTGGACTTTTCATGTGATTCTGCCACAAATCTTTCCATTACCAACATTGTTCAGGTGCTTGAATATTCATCCTAGTCTTGACAGGTATATTATGGATGGAAATATACAAGTGACCAAGGCTACTATTAATACCTGTTGCGTGCTGTTTCTTGATCAGACATCTTTTTTTGAAAACAAAAACTGAAATTGCTGGAGAAACTCTGGCAATGTCTGTGGAGAGAAAGGAGAATGTCAGCGCTGAGAAAGGGTCATCTGACTCGAAGTGTTAACTCTGCTTTCTCTGCACAGGTGTTGCCAGACCTGTTGAGTTTTTCCAGCAATTTCTATTTTTGTTTAAGATCTTTAGCATCCATAGTTCATTGCTTTACCTTCTTAACAAGTTTATCCAGAAACAATAATATTACATTGTTTGCATTATAAGACAGTGACAGCCAAAGACAGTATTGTGATACAAAGGATCATCACTCTGATGTATGGCCATCAATAAGATACTGGATTGTGCAAGAAATTCATTGTGTTCCACTTTCTAATTGACAGTGTAAATCTAACATTTCATTTTATCTTTGCTAATTCTGTTTCTTTCAACTATAATGTCTTCAGCAATACAATTCAGGTTTGATATTGATGCACAGAGTCTGTAATCCTCCAACCAAAACCAAGGAGTTTTGCAAGATGAAACCCTTTTGATTATGCCTTGCTTGGAAATGACTAACTTAATATGCTTATCAGCAGCTTATGTCAGCTTATGTCAGTCAGCAATCTAGAAATAGCTTTGTTTGCAGAATTTGTGTTTCTTTGAAAAGCCATCATGACTCTCCATGTCAACAAAATACAAATATAAGAATGTTGAGATGTATTTTTGGTGAAAATGTTGAAACTCAGTTGTATTTAATGAACTAGTTATGCATTCCAATTTGTCTCAAGAATCAGGTAATAGTGCAAAGTTATTGATGAGGTGTATGTAACTTATTTGTAGTTGAGGACAAAAATGCTACATAATTGTCTGAGGGATGAAAAAGACCAGGCCCCCCTCAATATCGGCAATAAATGAAACATGCTGTTGATAGCACAGAACGATATTTTGAGGTTCCAATGATACTTACCTTAGTTCATGATTAGATTTTTCTACTCATAACTACTTTTTCTACTTTGCTTGATTTGTTTTCATGTAATTTCCCAAACATTAGACCAAAAAAAACAGATCAACAAAAGAACAAAATGATGATATTCAGTAAATCGTTGTTGAACAATTTTAAATGTATTAACTCATCTAGCTTTATTACCCATGTTTGGTTATTTCATTTCCAGTGATAGTTATTTACATTATAAATATTTTATATGTCTTTTTGTTTGATTGACCAACAAATCAAACTTTGGTCTCTCACTCTGCTCCTCACACATCCTCCCCTCTTATGAATAACTTCATTAGCTCCTCTCACTGTCCTTTAAATTCTTCAACATTTGTTAACACCTGCCTTGATCAAGACCAAGCTTCTAATTCTCTTCATTTTCTTTTTGTTTTGTTTTGTCCACCAAGTTTCTCATTGAGATGTTCTCCATCCATTTCTTCCTTAGCTTTTGCACTCATTAACTTGTCATCCTCGGTGTTTTCAATCTCCATCTCATTAGCTCTCTGCTTTCTATCTGAATGCCTCCTGAATACTTAATACTCCTCCCCATACAGGCTCTTCTATCCATTTTCATAACCAATTTCAGCCTTGTCTTCTCCTGTCCTCTAATTCCACTTTGAAGACCATCTCTGACTAGAGTCCTGCATTCCAACGATTTAAACCTCATACTGTTTCCAACTCAATTTTTTTCACCCATTTTCTGAGGAAAAAAACACTCATCATTTACAAATTGAATTTCAAACTCAGAACTGTGTAACTTTTGGTTAACCATTCACTCCAAATATCTCCGCAGTGATCAATTTTCTCAATAGTTCTCTCACCTCTACCTTTAATGTCCTCGTCTCTAACAAAACTTTTATTCTTTCCCATACTGTTATTAGTGACAAAAAGTGTGGTGCTGGAAACGCAGGAGAGACGACGTTTTGCACATTACATTCCTGATGAAGAGCTTATGCTCGAAACATTGATTCTCCTGTTCCTCGAATGCTGCCTGATCTGCTGTGCTTCTCCAGCACCACATGTTTTGATTCTGATCTCCAGCAGCTGCAGTCCTCATTTTCTCAATATTGCTGTTAGCCCAACTTTTCCTTTTCTTAATTTCCATGGAATCATGCTTCACAATGAAGACAAGCCAGAGATCTAATTCCCACCACAAAATATTCTTTAAACTTCTCTGGCCTCCCTTCTCCAACAAAAAAATACAAATAGACTTCTGTCACAAAATGAATAGGATCATTTGTTCAGCTGCCTTCTTTTTTCACACTTCTTCTTCTACTATAGGTCGTTTCACTCCAAAGTTCCCCTCAATCATAGCTCTGAACCCATAGAACTGTCTGGTTTCTATCTCATCTGCTCAACATTCTGTATGCCTGCTGTTCCCCAAGATGATGAGGTGTATTGATTTCATCTCTCCTTCCTTGGCCTTATTTCCATTAAATTGCCTCCAATCCATATTCTTCCACATTATATTGTGAATCATTTTCCCACCTCAAGTGCTTGTTGCTTTCTTGTCCATGTTACTGTGTTGTGCCAGCTCGTCAAAAGATCAACCATTCACTCTTCTGTCCCTTGCAGTCTTAAACTATCAATTTCCTTTTCCCTCTTCAAAGTGCATGAAAATGTATCATTTCACAAATCCAGAAGACACTCTGTTAGAATAGCACCCTGTTTGAATATCCCTTCTCAGGGTTGTCACTTTTCTCTACTGCTCACTGTTTGGCCACCAACAAAATCTGGTGTGTCAGTAGTCGAGGAAGTGATTAATCAGGTGATGGTTGGTATGTTGATCAAATGCAAAAACAGAAACTGCCAGAAAAGCTCAACACATCTGGCAGCGTCTGTGAAGAGAAATCTTCGTGAAAACATGCCTGATCAAGAGCTAATGCTCAAAACATCAAATCTCCTGCTTCTCGGATGCTGCCTGACTTGCTGTGTTTTTCCAGCGCCACACTTTTTGACTTTGATCTCCAGCATCTGCAGTCCTCACCTTTTCCCACCAGCAAAACCATCCTTGTCTTAATCCCAAACATTTCCATCTGGCACGTACCGAGCTTCGTAATTCATCACTGCAATTAGCTTACAAAATCAAGCTTCACTGCATCTCTCTCTGCTATGTTAAAACTTTCCTCATTATAGGATTATTTTGAAGATAAAATCTCGATCTCAGATCAACTGCCCCACTTCTTCTGAAAAGCCACCTGCAACATCTCTGTCTTTACAAACCGTCACCTCAGTACCAACCACCCTTTTCAAACCTCTGAATGCATTATTCCAACTCTTGCACAACTTTGCATCTTGGAGATTGTGAGGACTGCAGACGTTGGAGAGTCAGAGTAGATAGAGTGTGGCACTGGAAAAAGCATAGCAGGTCAGGCAGCATCATTGAATCTTGTCAAACAGATACTTGAATCAAATATCTTTGACTCAACATTTATTTTACCCTATTGCCAGAATATAAATGTTGGGGACAGAATATAAATGTAATTTGTTAATGGTCATGCAATATTGATCAGTGACAGAAGAATAGTCTTCACCATTAATTACACTTTGAGTTACAGTTTCTAATGCCTGCAAACTTTTAATGAGCTTTTGAGCAGACTATCATTGAGCATGTGATTCAGCACATGGTCCACATTGGATTGAGGTGTTTTTTGTGAATTGAGCAAGGAACAGCATGTCTCCAAAACTAATTTAAATTGAAGAATCATTTTTTGAGGCATGCAGGATCTAAGCAGAGGTGTAAATTAGAATATGTAATTGATGTAATATGTCATTTTCAGAAAGCAAAATGGGAGGTGGAAAAATGGGATTGAAAGAGTGATAAAACAGGAAGCAAAACAAAATCATTTTGAATTATCTGAGATTCTCCTCCAATAATTAACATTTGAAAGAGTAAAACTTTCCAACTTAAAATATTAATACTCAGTGCTTGACAGGGATTAAATATGATTGATCATGGCATTTAATACTTAATTCACATTGGAGCGGACAGGCTGTTAATGTTTTCTGGTACAAGTAGTGAGTAGCCAGGAAATAATCATCGCAGCTTCATGGCTTCTATGATGTTGATCGACACAGTATCAAAGTTCTTGGAGGAGCAGGTTATTTAATTTCTTTACTCATTAATGACATGTGACTCTTCCATATATAACATACCATATATATATATAATAATTTCCAACAGGACAGAATCTAGCTTTCAAGGCTATTATCACAAAATTGCCTTGAATTAGTATCGAAGGGTTTACTATTGACCAGAAACTGAGCTGGATCAGCAATATAAATGCTGTAGCTACAAAAGCAGGTCAGAGGCTGTGATTTCTACAGTAAATAATTTGTCTACTGTCTTTCCGCAGCCTGTCCTCCATCAACAAAGCGCAAGTCAGGAGTGTAATAGAATGCTGTCTGCTTGCCTGGCTGACAGCATCCCTAACAACATGTAAGACATTTGATACCATCCAGACCAAAGCTGTCTATTTGATCAACATAAAATCCAAAAGAACTGTGGAATCTGTAACTCAGAAACAAAAACAGAAGTTGCTGGAAAAGTGCAGTAGGTCTCGCAGCATCTGTGAAGAGAAATCAGAGTTAATGTTTTGGGTCCAGTGACCCTTCCTCAGAACTGTTCTAAGGAAGGAGTCTCTTAGAGTCACAGAGTCATAGAGATGTACAGCATGGAAATAGGTCCTTCGGTTCAACCTGTCCATACCGACCAGATATCCCAACCCAATCTAGTCCCACCTGCCAGCACCTGGCCCATATCCTTCCAAACCTTTCCTATTCATATACCCATCCAAATGCCTCTTAAATGTTACAATTGTACCACCACATCCTCTGGCAGCTCATTCCATACACGTACCACCCTCTGCGTGAAAAAGTTGCCCCTTAGGTCTCTTTTATATCTTTCAACTCTCACCCTAAACCTATGCCCTCTTGTTCTGGACTTCCCGACCCCAGGGAAAAGACTTTGTCTATTTATCCTATCCATGCCACTCATAATTTTGTAAACCTCTATAAGGTCTCCCCTCAGCCTCCGATGCTCCAGGGAAAACAGCGCCAGCCTGTCCAGCCTCTCCTTTTTCGTTCAGATCCTCTAACCCTGGCAACATCCTTGTAAATCTTTTCTGAACCTTTTCAAGTTTCACAACATCTTTCCAATAGGAAGGAGACCAGAATTGCACGCAATATTCCAACAGTGGCCTAATCAATGTCCTGTACAGCCGCAACATGACCTCCCAACTCCTGTACTCAATACTTTGACCAATAAAGGAAAGCATACCAAACGCCTTCTTCACTATCCTATCTACCTGCGACTCCACTTTCAAGGAGCTATGAACCTGCACTCCAAGGTCTCTTTGATCAGCAACACTCCCGAGGACCTTCCCATTAAGTCTATAAGTCCTGCTAAGATTTGCTTTCCCAAAATGCAGCACCTCACATTTATCTGAATTAAACTCCTTCTGCCACTTCTCTGCCCATTGGCCCATCTGGTCCAGTTCCTGTTGTAATCTAAGGTAACCCTCTTCACTGACCACTACACCTCCAATTTTGATGTCATCTGCAAACTTGCTAACTGTACCTCCTCTGCTCGCATCCAAATTATTTATGTAAATGACAAAACATAGAGGGCCCAGCACCGATCCTTGTGGTACTCCACTGGTCACAGGCCTCCAGTCTGAAAAACAACCCTCCAGCACCACCCTCTCTGTCTTCTACCTTTGAGCCAGTTCTGGATCCAAATGGCTAGTTCTCCATGAGATCTAACCTTGCTAATCAGTCTCCCATGGGGAATCTTGTCGAATGCCTTACTGAAGTCCATATAGATCACACTGCTCTGCCCTCATCAATCTTCTTTGTTATTTCTTCAAAAAACTTAATCAAGTTTGTGAGACATGATTTCCCATGCACAAAGCCATGTTGACTAGACCTAATCAGTCCTTGCCTTTCCAAATACATGTACATCCTGTCCCTCAGGATTCCCTCCCACCACTGAGGTCAGGCTCACTGGTCTACAGTTCCCTGGCTTGTCTTTACCGCCCTTCTTAAACAGTGGCACCACGTTAGCCAACCTCCAGTCTTCTGGCACCTCACCTGTGACTATCGATGATACAAATATCCCAGCAAGAGGCCCAGCAATCACTTCTCTAGCTTCACACAGAATTCTCGGGTACACGTGATCAGGTCCTGGGGATTTATCCACCTTTAACCATTTCAAGACATCCAGCACTTCCTCCTCTGTAATGTGGACATTTTGCAAGATGTCAACATTTATTTCCCTACAGTCTATATATTCCATATCCTTTTCCACAGTAAATACTGATGCAAAATATTCATTTAGTATCTCCCCCATTTTCTGTGGCTCCACACAAAGATCGCCTTGCTGATCTTTGAGGGGCCCTATTCTCGAGGAGAAAGTGAGGACTGCAGATGCTGGAGATCAGAGCTGAAAAATGTGTTGCTGGAAAAGCACAGCAGATCAGGCAGCATCCAAGGAGCAGGAGAATCGACGTTTTGGGCATAAGCCTTTCTTCAGCCCTGTAGAAGGGCTTATTCCCGAAATGTCAATTCTCCTGGGGCCCTATTCTCTCCCTAGTTACCCTTTTGTCCTTAATATATTTGTAAAATCCCTTTGGATTCTCCTTAATTCTACTTGCCAAAGTTATCTCATGTCCCCGTTTTGCCCTCCTGATTTCCCTCTTTAGTATACTCTTACTTCCTTTATACTCTTCTAAGGATTCACTCGATCCATCCTGTCTGTACCTGACATATGATTCCTTCTTTTTCTTCACCAAACCCTCAATTTCTTTAGTCATCCAGCATTCCCTATACCTACCAGCCTTCCCTTTCACCCTGACAGGAATATACTTTCTCTTGATTCTTGTTATCTCATTTCTGAAGGCTTCCCATTTTCCAGCTGTCCCTTTACCTGCAAACATCTGCCCCCAATCAGCTTCCGAAAGTTCTTGCCTAATACCGTCAAAATTTGCCTTTCTCCAATTTCGAACTTTAACTTTTAGATCTGGTCTATCCTTTTCCATCACTATTTTAAAATGAATAGAATTATGGTCGTTGGCCCCAAAGTGCTCCCCCATTGACACCTCAGTCACCTGCCCTGCCTTATTTCCCAAGAGTAGGTCAAGTTTTGCACCTTCTCTGTAGGTACATCCACATACTGAATTAGAAAATTGTCTTAAGAAATTCTTAAGAAATTAAGAACACTTAAGAAATTCCTCTTCATCGAAATCTTTAACACTATGGCAGTCCCAGTCGATGTTTGGAAAGTTAAAATCCCCTACCATAACTATCCTTTTATTCTTACAGATAGCTGAGATCTCCTTACAAGTTTGTTCTTCAATTTCCCTCTGCCTATTGGGGGAGCTATAATACAATCCCAGTAAGGTGATCATCCCTTTTTTATTTCTCAGTTCCACCCAAATAACTTTCCTGGATGTATTTCCAGGAATATCCTTCCTCAGCACAGCTGTAATGCTATCCCTTATCACAAATGCCACTCCCCCTCCTCTCTTGCCTCCCTTTCTATCCTTCCTGTAGCATTTGTACCCTGGAACATTAAACTGCCAGTCCTGTCCATCCCTGAGCCATGTTTCCGTAATTGCTATGATATCACAATCCCATGTTCCTAACCATGCCCTGAGTTCATCTGCCTTCCCTGTTAGGCCCCTTGCATTGAAATAAATGCAGTTTAATTTATTAGTCCTACCTTGTTCCTGCCTGCCCTGACCGTTTGACTCACTTCTGTTCTCAGCTGTACCTGTCTCAGACCAATCTCTTTCCTCACTATCTCCCTGGGTCCCACCCACCCCCACCTTACTAGTTTAAATCCTCCCAAGCAGTTCTAGCAAATTTCCCTGCTAGTATATTAGCCCTCTTCCAATTTAGGTGCAATCCGTCCTTCTTGTACAGGTCACTTCTATCCCAAAAGAGATTCCAATGATCCAAAAATGTGAATCCTTCTCCCATACACCAGCTCCTCAGCCATGCATTCATCTGCTCTATCCTCCTATTCCTGCCCTCACTAGCTCACAGCACTGGGAGTAATTCAGATATTACTACCCTTGAGGACCTCCTTTTTAAATTTCTGCCTAACTCTCTGTAATCTCCCTTGAGAGTCTCAACCTTTTCCCTTCCTGTATCGTTGGTTCCAATGTGGACGTCTGATAAGATTCGCATCCAACAGCATTTATGGCAGATATAATCCACAGTAACCCTAAACTCTCCTTAAACTCCCACATCTGACAAGAAGTACATATCACTGCCATTTTTGTTCCTTCACAATCTACAGACCCAGAAAATAACACCGTTTTATTCCTCTAAAAACACTGCCCCAGGTTAAGTCAATAGCTATGACTTACTTTAAGTTTAATCAAGACTTACCTCCAAAAACATATAATCAAGAAAGAATCCACTATATTCACTACTGCAGCCTTTCTCTTGGACAGACTGAAAACAACAAATAACTTATCTGATTCTCTGCTGTGAAATTCGCCCAACAGTTCCTCCAAGATTAGTTGTGAATTTCAATGTTTGTTAATTTTCCCAGATGCACTCCGATGTCCAGCGATACACGAATTCAAACAGCAAAGGCGGTAACTGTGCAGGTTCTCTCTCTCTCTCTCTCTCCTGCACTGTCCTCCCCATGTGCTCTTACAGATGCTGCCAGACATGTTGAGCTTTTCCAGCTTTCTGTTTTTGCATTTGATTAACATACTGACCATCACCTGGTTAATCACTTTCTCGACCACTGACAAACCATTGCATTTCACAGGCCACTGATGTCCTTTCTGTGAGAAGTGGAAGTGGAAGAGCAACACATGGAGAAGGAAGAAAAAGAAGAAGTTGCAGAATAAAGAAGTGTTTTATTTGCATAGAGAGGTGACTGAGGTCAGCAGTGCACTTCACAGGCTATTCATCCTATTAATGTCAATAATTGTTGATTCAAATTCACTTAATTTGATCTCCTCCTACTGAAGAAGAAAAGCAGCAAATAGCATTTATTTTGAGCTGCCTGTGAGAACATTTCCATTGAAGCTGCAGTCTGGAACTGTATTACTTGTAACCACCTAAGCATGCTCATTTGCCCAGAGGTTTACCTGTTACAGTGAACAGGTCTTTGTTCTCTTCACCTCATCATCACTACTTCTGTGTCTTGCCATTAACAAAAGGATGCTCACACATCTGACTTCACATCTGAGCATTCACTTGGGGCTGTGCTCTTGATGCATCTTGGCAGCTATATCCTTGTGATCTTGGTTGAAGTGGAATTAGTTTGTCACTTGGTTCTGAGAAAGGGTCACCTGACCTATAGAAACAGAGAAGATACAAAGAGGAGGAGGCCATTCTGTACTTCGAGCCTGCTCCACCATTCATCACGATCATGGCTGATCATCCAATTCAATAGCCTGATCCTGCTTTCTCCCCACAACCTTTGATCCCATTCGCCTCAACTGCTATATCTAGCCGCCTCTTGAATACATTCAATGTTGTAACATCAACTATTTCCTGAGGTAATGAATTTCACAGGTTCACCACGTTTTGGGTGAAAAAATGTCTCCACATCTCCGTCCTAAATGGTCTCCCAAATCTTCAAACTATGACCACTGGCTCTGGATGCATTCACCATTGGAAACATCTTCTCAGCACCTACCCTGACAAGTCCTGTCATAGTTTTATCACTCTCTATAAAATGACCCCTCATTTGTCTGAACTCTAGGGAAAACAATCCTAACCTCGTCAATTTCACCTCATAGGTCAGTCCCACCATCCCTGGAATCAGCCTGGTCAACCTTTGCTGCACTCCCTCAAGAGCAGGAACATCCTTCATCAGAAAAGGAGACCAAAACTGCACACAGTATTCTCGGTGTACCCTCACCAACGCCCTGTATATACCTGCAACAAAACATCCCTGTTCCTGTACTTGAAACCTCTCACAATGAATGCCAACATACCATTTACCTGCTGCACCTGCATGCTTACCTTCAGCAACTGGTGCACAAGGATACCCAGGTTCCACTGCACACTCCCCTCTTCCAATTTACAGCAATTCAGGTCGTACCTTGTTTTTTTTTTACTTCCAAAAGTGAATAACCTCGCACTTATCGAAATTATACAGCACCTGCCATTAATTTGCCTACTCACCTAACTTGTCCAGATCATGTGGAAGGATCTTCCCACCCATCATCTGCAAACTTTCAGATGTTACGTTTCATTCTCACATGCAAATCATTAATATCATTTGTGAATAGCTGGGGTCCCAGCACCGATCCCTGTGACACCCCACTAGTGGCTGCCTGCCAAACCTGAAATGTTAATTCTGATTTCTCTTCACAGATACTGTCTCAGTCCATGACCATGCACTGCCTCAGGGAATGCCAATAATCCAGGAACACATCTGTTGCTGCTGATGTAGGTAGAGATTCCTCTCCAGGGTCACCTGATGCCTTACATCTAATTCTAACTGAGCAAGGCTGTGGCGATCTCCAACTTCTAAAAGAACAAAACTGCTGCTTCTGCCTCTCCAACAATCTCATGCCTCTCCAACAATCTCATGCAACAGCATTAGGGTTAACCCTAACTCTAACCCTAATCCTAGCAGTGATATACTCATCACAGAGTGCCACGCTATGAAATCATGCACAAGCACCCACCAAAATAATAGTGTCTGTGCTGTTGAAAGTTGAATTTGTAAGATCTGCTGAGCTTTCTCATCAACATCAATTTTAGTTTGGCACTTATCCTGATTTGCTGCTGAGAATCATTTGGCTGTCATCTTTATTGTGCAGGTGCCAGTGGAGAACCCCCAGAGGTTGCTGTACTGTTGCCATTGTAAGGACACTCTTTATTATTGGGCATTGCTGCACAGATGGTACCTCAGCCAAAACCGCTAAGGAGTCTGCTGCTGATAGTTCCCTAGTGACACTTCCCTCCTCCTCAGTGACTACCTCAGCACTTGCAACAAATGGCTGTGGGGACGCCCCAGTGTGTAGGTAACTGGTATCATCACCAAACATCTCTGCACCATTACTGCCACTGACAACTCCTGGCTACGTATTGTGGAATGTGACCAGTGATTGTTAAAATATAATTCCAATATACATGCCAAATGCTGCACATGTGGTGCTGCCTGGTATTGACCACGTTCTCATTGAAGACCTCATGTTCTCAAAGCCCTGAACCTTGGGGCCACACCAAAGCTTGCTGGACTACTCCATTTTCAGTCCATGACCATGCAGTGCCTCAGGGAATGCCAATAATGCAGGAACACATCTGTTCCTGCTGATGTAGGTAGAGATTCCTATCCAGGGTCTTATGGTGCCTTACATCTGATTCTAACTGAGCAAGGCTGTGGCGATCTCCAACTTCTAAAAGAACAAAACTGCTGCTTCTGCCTTTCTAACAATCTAGTGCAAGAGCATTAGGGTTAACCTGAACTGCAACCCTAATCCTAACAGTGATATACTCATCACAGAGTGCCACGCAATGAAATCATGCACAAGCACCCACCAAAATAGTTGTGTATGTGCTGTTGAAAGTTGAATTTGTCAGGTGTGACATATTTGCTGTGAAATCTGCTCTGGTAAGAATTGTTTTTTTTCCCTCGACATCAGCACTTGTGGGAGTTGCAAGATGAGATCATTACAAGTAACCTTTGAGAGCAGAGGTCTCTGCAGTGCTCAGGCTTTCCAAGGTAGCTGAGTCAACTGTCTGGTGTCTGGCTGGCAGGGGTTTAATGAAGCCACCTGAGTGGACGTGCTTGGATTAAGAAACAATCATGTATAAACATCTATCTAGTCTGTATCAGTTCTGTGATCTCTGGCAAGTGATTTGCACACTATCAACATTTATTTTGAGTTTACTTCAAAAAGTCCTAATTTTAAATACTCTGTACTATACTTTCGGAACTGTATGCATCCCAGTTTCTACTCATCCTCTTTATTAGGGATGCCCATCTTTCTCTGAGTCAGTGACAACGAGATTTTTATGGCTCCCTTTCCATTGTGGTGATGATGTATCTGAAGGGACCCTCTTCTCATGTAAGCTTTAATGTGGTCATTACACTTGCAAGCTTCGGGGGAAAATAGATAAAGAACTGTTAGGCAGGAGTTTATTTTTATAACAAACTACATGTGTTAGTTCTATAAGGTCCTTAGAGCTCAAGACCCCTGAGCCTTGCTGATGTGGTCAATACAAGCATAAATTCCTCCTGTGATAAGAAACTACATGCACAATCAGATTTCTCAGCTGAGTTGCCTGCTGGAGGTTAAGTGTGCAGAGGTCTGACCTGAGACTTTGGTGTTGCACTTAGCTTGTCAAAGTGAATGAGTTTATTTAACCTCTTACTGCAAAGAACACAATTCAACAGATCACTTTTTGTCTACTCATGGTCTCTGCGACCTGGATACTGACCCTTAGTTTGTGAGGGTGGGCTCCTTCTGCCAACCTCTGTAAAGGGTTAGTACCTCCCCCTCCCTGACTGTCTCAAGGAGTTTGACGTCTGCAAGTGAGGGATGGTCCTTACCCAGGGTCCAGCTTTTATCTTTCCCAGTCCATCCGTACCACAGTGGTTGTTTCCTGAAATGCCAACCACAATAATTGCGGCTGTGGTGAATTTAAATTCAGCCTGCTGCTTTTTCAATCCCAGCTCCATCCCTGTGCTCAGATCCACTATTCGGGGGCAAAGGCCATCCTTCATCCAATCATTCAGTCCCCATTCTCTTTCGAAAAGAAATAAGGACAAAACACCCCTCTTAAAGCCACAGCACTGTCACACTGAAAATAGTCCTGGTGTAGATTTCGTATCTGAAGATAAATTCTTGCTCCAGAAGTTACTGTCCAGTTTGAACTATTGACACTGGTAGGTGCTGAGAACCTTGCCATTATTCTTTTTGGAAATAATTTATGCAGCATCAATGTCTTATTTCTCTGGTATTTGACTTATTCTGTCTGTTTCGCATATCCAGTCAGTGATGGGCCTCCTTTATTCTCAGTCAAAAGGTCATAAATTCAAACCCTGATGTAGAAATGCAAACCCCATATTCTCAAATTTTACTGAAAAGCAGTATGAATGGATGCTACACTATTTGAAGTTCAGTTTTCCAATTATGCCATTAACCCATGGTCCCATCTGTTTTCACAGATGGGTACATATAAAATGGTGTGGAACAATTCAAAGAATGATAAGCAGGAGCCGCTGTTGAACTGGAGTGGACAAGATTAAAAAACAAATCACACAACACCAGGTTATAGTCCAACAGGCTACCAAATAAACCTGTTAGACTAAAACTTGGTGTCGCGTGACTTTTAACTTTAAATTTATTCAAAGAATATCAGGGGAGTTGTCCTGGTGTCCTGATCACTTGTCCCAAAACCAACATCACCAAGACAAATTGGTGCCCTTTAGAAGGTGATGGTGAGCTGCTTCTTGAACTGCTGCAGTCCGCCTCCTGTGTGTTAACCCATAATGCCCTTAGGGTGGGAATTCTAGGATTTTGACTCAACGATAGTGAAGGAACGGTGATATATTGTCAAGATGGTAAGTTGTTTAGAGGGAACTTGCAGGTGATGGTGTTCCCAAGTACCTGCTGCCCTTATCTTTCTAGATGGAAGTGGTCATGGGTTGGGAAGATGCCATCTGAGAATCTTGGGTGAATTTCTGAAGTGCATCTTGTAGATAGTACACACTGCTGCTACTGAGCATTGATGATGGGAGGGACTGGATGCTTGTGGATGTGGTGCCAATCAAGTGGACTGCTTTGTCCTGGATAGTGCCAAGCTTATGGACTGTTATTGGAACTGCACCCATCCAGGCAAGTAGGGACCATTGACTTGTGGCTTGATGATGATAGACAGGCTTTGGGAGGTCAGTTACTCACTGCAGTATTCCTAACTTCAGACCTGCTTTTGTAGCCACTGTGTTTATATGGTGAGTCCAGTTGATGTTCTGATCAATGGTAATCCCTAAGATGTTGACAGTGGGAGATTCAGTGATTGTAACACCATCAAATGCCAAGGGACAGTGGTTAGATTTTCTCTTATTACTGATGGTCATAGCCTGGCATTTGTGTGACATGAATGTTACTTGCCACTTCATCAGCCCAAGCCTGGATGTTGTCCAGATCTAGTTGCATTTGGACATGGACTGCTTCAGTATCTGAGGAGTAATGAACGGTGTTGAGCATTGCAATCATCAGTGAACATCCCCACATCAGACCTTAGGATGGAATGGAGGTGCTTGATGAAGCAGCTGAGATGCTTGGTCCTAGGACAGTACCTTGAGGAATTCCTGCAGAGATGCGCTGGAGCTGAGATGCCTGACCTCCAACAACCACGACCATCTTCCTATGTGCTAGATATGACTCCAATCACCAGGGAGTTTTTTCCCTGATACCCATCGATTCCGGTTTTGCTTCTGACTTCTTGATGACACACTTGGTTGAATGCAGCCTTGTTGCCAAGGGCAGTTACGTGCACCTCACCTCTGGAATTCAGTTTTTTTGTCCATGTTGAACTAAGGCTGTAATAAGGTCAGGAGCTGATTGGTCCTGGCAGAACCTAAACTAGGTATTACTGATCACGTTATTGCTGATCAGGTTTGCTAGCACTGTTGATGAAACCTCCCATCAGTTTACTGATGATCGAGAGTAGGCTGATGGGGCGGTAATTGGCCGGATTGGATTTGTCCTGCTTTTTATGTACAGATATACTTGGGCAATTTTCCATATTGTCAGGGAGATGTCAGTGTTACAACTGTACTGGAACAGCTTGTTGAGGAGAATGGCAAGTGCTGGTGCACAAGTCTTCAGTACTATTTCTTGAATGTTTGCAGTATCCAGTGCCTCCAACGGTTTCTTAATTTTATGTAGAGTGAATTGAATTGGCTGAAGACTGATATCTGTAAGAATGGGGACTACTGGAGGAGGCCAAAATAGATCATCCACTCGGCACTTCTGGCTAAAGATTGTTGCAAATGCATCAGCCTTATCTTTTGCACTGATGTGCTGGGCTCTTTCATCATTGAGGATAGGGGTATGAGTGGAGCATCCTCCTGCAGTGATCTGTTTCATTGTCAACCACCATCAGAACTGAATGTTCCATGACTACAGGGCTTAGATCTTATTTATTGGTTGTGGAATGGCTTAGCTCCGTCTATCACTTGCTGCTTGTGCTGTTTGCCATGCCAGTAGTCCAGCTTGGTTGCTTCACCAGGTTTACACCTCATCTTCAGGTATACCTGGTCCTGCTTCTGGCATGATGGCTGATCCCCTGGCTTGATGGCAATGGTTGAGTGGTGGATATGTGAGGCCATGAGGTTGCAGATTGTGCTGAGTACAGTTCTGCTGCTGATGCTGGTCCACAATGCCTCATGGCTGCCCAGTCTTGAGTTGCTATATCTGTTCAAAGTCTGTTCCATTTAGCACAGTGTTTGTGCCACACAACACAATAGAGATTGGTGAAGATGGGACTTCATCCCCACAAGGACCGTGTGGTGATCCCCTTGCCAATACTGTCATGGACAGATGCGTCTAAAGCCAGCAGATTAGTAAGTGTGAGGTCAAGTATATTTATCCCTCATGTTGGTTTGCTCACCATCTGCTGCAGACCCAGTCTATGTCTAGCAGCTATGTCCTTCAGGACTTGACCAGTTCAATCAATCATACTACAGATGAGCCACTCTTGGTGACTGACATAGAAATTCCATAACCTGAGTACATTTTGTCCTCTTGCCATCCTCAATTCTTTCTCCAAGTGTTGCTCAACATGGAGGAGTATCAATCATTAGCTGAGGGAGGATGGTATATTGTAATCTGCCAGAGGTTTCCTTGACCATGTTTAACCTGAAACCGTAAGACTTCATGGGGTCTGGAGTCTATGTTGAGGACTCCTAAGGCAACTCCCACCTGACCGTTTGCTATACTGACTCCACCTCTGCTGGATCTGTCCTGCCAGTGGGACAAGACATATCCAGGGATAGTGATGGTGGTGTCTGGGACATTATCTGTAAAGTCTGATTCCATGTGCATGACCATGTCAGGCTGTTGCTTGACTAATCTGTGAAATAGCTCTCCCAATTTTGGTACAAGCTCCCAGAGGTTGGCAAGGAGGAATTTTCAGAGTCGACAATGCTGTTTCTGCTGTTGTCTTTTCCAGTGCCTCAGTTGATTCCAGATGATCTGTCTGGTTTAATTTATTTGAGACTTTGTCACAATTGGTACAACTGAATGGTTTGCTAGACCATTTCAAACAGCAGCTGAGTGTCAATCCTATCGCTCTGGGTCTGGAGACACATGTAGGCTAGACCCAGTGAGGATCGCAGATTTCCTTCCCTGAAGCACATTAGTGAATATGACGTTTCTTTCTTCCAGACAATTGACTCTGGTTTCATGTCCATCAGCACATTCTTAATTCCAGATTTCTTTAATTGAATTCACATTCCACCATCTGCTGTGGTGAGATTCGAACCTGTGTCCCTAGAATATCAGCTGAATTTCTGAATTTAAATTAATAACAATTAATAATAATACCAGAAAGCCATCTTCTCCCCCATTTTCAGTGAAGTAAAAAGAGATCAAAGGAAAAACAATAGATGAACATTGTCATCTGCATGTATGTTAAATTACCATTGTGGTATATTTAATTCAACTATAAATAATTGAACAAATAAATAGAGACGATTTTAGCCTGTGATGGTTAGATCCCAAGTGCATATTTCTCTGTTATGTACATCAGACAAATCATAGAATCCCTGCAGTATGGAAGCAGGCCATTCAACCCATTCAGTCCACACTGATCGTCCAAAGAACATTCCACTCAGACCCACCCCACCCTATCCCTATAACTCTGCATTTCTAATTGCCAATCTACCTAATGTTCATATCTTTGGACTGTGGGAGGAAATCCGAGCACCCGAAGGAAATCCACACAGATACAGGGAGAATGTGCAAACTCCACACAAACAATTACCCAAAGCTGAAAACAAACCCAGACTCCAGCACTGAGGCAGCAGTGCTAACCACTGAACCACCATGCTATCCATGATGGGATTTATGTTGAAATTGCTGTCCACAATAAAATAGGGTATATGCACACAAGTCAATTTCTAAAATAAGAAGATATCTGGCACGTTTGCAGAAGTTTGGTACAAATGTTGAAAAAAACATTTGTGTTGAATAACCTCGCTTCTGAACATGGATTTCAAAAGTGATCCTGGGCTACTTTATTCAATCATTACTTCTCATCTCAGATTGACTGCTCACATAGCATCAATGCTTTCAACTCTTATCTATTTCAAAGTTTATCTTCAGTTTCCTTGCTTCAAGCTAGCAGTTTCTGGGAACACTGAGAATAATTGCAATTTGCTTCATGCTTAAGTAGCTTTGGCATTGAAAATAATTGTTCCATTTCTCTTTTATTTGATTTTATCTGGATAACTTCAATTTACATTCAGTAATACTAACTGAGAACCATATTCTGAATGCTGAATCATGGAAGTGACATTAACACAACTGAATAAAAGCAAATAGCCTAACATTGCTCTCCATTATAGAAAATCTATACAACAGCATAATTAGAATTATGAGTGCATTTTACTTCTTGTCTTGAACGTAATTGCAGCTGTTGTGTTTGCCATGTAAATGATTAGAAATGAACAACAGCCAACATTATCATAACCTTATCAGGGGTATTCACTGACAATACAACTACCATAACAGTTGGATTATGCTTCCTTTACATGTGATCCTATTAATACATTGCATGGCAAGGGAACTGCTTAGAAACCAATGGTTTTCTCCATGGTAACCAGCAATGCTGCTACTCTGATCAAAAATTGAAGATGTGACATAACAGACCTGACTTGTTTCTCTTCTCCCTCTGGTGAGTGATTTTCTTCCATGCAGTGTTCAATCCACTCATTTGGACTCAAAGTTTCAAAACTTACTGAACAAAAGCAGACCAATCTGAATGCCAGCTGTGGGTAAAGTAAATTCTGTTGATATTTCTGCCCTGTAGGAATTTGTCGGGTTTGTTCAGTGTGACAAAGTGAATCCTGTCCACCTAGATGCCCAGTAAGAGCCTTCCTCAGTCACTCCAGGCAGTATTAAAAATAGCTACTTTTCGATTAACAGCTACAGCAGGAATTCACAGGAGAAGTCTCACTGGGCAATTGTGTTAGCCTGATGTGAATACCCTGCATTGCAGCTCCGAATGGAAACAGGAGGCTGAGGGTGAGTGTTTTTCTTCCTGCTCACTACTTTATTTGTTTACTTGGTAACGTTTACCTGGGTAAGTTATGATTAATGAAAATTTGTCACTAATGCAAATCGACTGCAGAATTGGCCAAGTTGCAAGCTGTGCTATGTAACCACCAGACTATGTGAGAAACAAACCACAGTATCATTTTACAACAGACCGTAGCCTTCAGCGCAGAACCTGTATTGATGGCATATTATTATGTCTCATTGATAAATGTGGTTATGCATTATTCTATAGATTCATTTGTTTAGGTATAATATACTAGTGTATACAATATATCTGATGATAAATTGGCAATCAACAACAAGGAACCTCTGGGCCACTGTGGCAGACTGAAACAATTATTTGAGGTAGTTTTACAAATATCTTTTCCAGTATCAAATGTTGCTCAAACTAAAGTCGATATGTTTTTTTTTAATGAGTATTCTAGGTCAGTAACCACTTGCAATATAGACATGAATTGAGTTTTAAAGCTGGGAATTATTATTATTTTTACCACCTTTTCAGTTAAAAGTTAATATAACTTTTTGTGAGTAGAAGAATCAGTGTAACAGCTTAACATACACTCATTGTTTCCTGCTTCTCAAAACCTTGACTGAAATTTGATTGTTCTGCTCCACCACAACAAAACACATTGAGACTGTTACTTGCTTCATGAATGTTACAAGTGAAGCACTATTCAGGGCACAGACCGCCCCCCCCCCCCCCCCCCCTCAGAAAAAAAAACTGATTCATGTTTTATTCCGGTTAGATGCATTTTGTATTGTTCTTCATAAATAATTTATTTCAGGGCAAAGTTCAATTATAGACTGAGCTTTGTTTCAACATAGATGGAAGAGATGTGTTTCAGACCTTCTACCAGAGATAGATATTAAAACTGATGAAAACCAAGAAGTAGCTGAAATTTATTTATCTTTCTTTCCAAAAGAAAGGGGAGCAGAATTGATCACAAAATTTATTCTACAATTCATCTTTTGCAATCTAAGATCTTTTAATGAACAATCAGAGAGGTGCAGCAGTTTTGGGTGGAGGAGACTAAAATAACCAGGGAACAGATTGTTTTACTCATTCAACTAGGGTTATGTTAAGGCTGAAGGAACATTGTGTTTTGACAGGGTTGTTTGCAACATAGATTTTGTTGCACTTGTTCCATAAAATGTTCATTTTTGCCATTGAAATGGCTCTTGAAGAGCATCCAACCTCTCTGCTAAAGGCTCTCAGGACTTTAATCAACTGAACAGTGCTTGTCTCAGGAGCACTTCAGCTCAGCAGTAAACTGTTGAAATGTTCCAATGTATTTTGCAGCTGTTCCTTTCATCCTCTATAATAGGAAGTCAAAATCTCACAGTTTGTGTGTTTAAATTAATCATAACCAATTCAAAAAAAGCTATAAACACCCAAGCAACATACGTAAAAACACTTTGCATTACATCGACATGTGACTTGTAAATTTAGATTATAGTTTAATTTTTGCCTTGTGTATTAAAATTCCAAAATTGTTTACATCCAAGAATGCTTACTTTGTCCAACTCAAAAATCCCAATGGCAGAAGTTCATTGTAGTGCCTAATCTACAGTTTCCATTTTTAAAGGCTAGATTAGTTTTTTTTTGGTCAACATTACATTGGCTAACAGGCTGTTAAAGTATGAAATGGCAACCATGGACTAATTTGTTAGGATTTGTTCACAAAGCCTGTTGTATACTAGAAGTTCAGTGCTTTTCGATAAACTCCAGGCATTCATGTTCTAGTTTGGGTTTTATTTCAAACAAATGTAGAGCAAAGAAATCCAGAAATAACCAAGAAACAAGCATGAAAACTCAACACTTTCTGGCTGACTCTTCTTCATAGAGATTTTTAATCAACCTATTCAGGCATGTTATGATACTCTTCCAGAGCAGGTGGAATTTGAGCTAGGTCTCTTAATTCAAAGTAGGGACACTAGTGCTACATCATACAGCTTAGACAGCTTAGACTCTGCTTTATATACGTCTGCGTACAAGATGGTGTCAGCTCAGTAGATCGTGCTAGAGCTTGTCGTACCCCAACTGCTTCAGGCCAGTGGCATCATTTTCTTGACATACCTTTTGTCTTTTTTCCTTTTCTTTGTCATTTCTTCTTCATCTTTGAGGTCAAAGCAGTATCAGCAGGGCAGTAGGCACAGTGTTGGCAGTGTGGTTTGGGACTCTGGGCAGGGGTGATATTGCTTAGAGCCTAGTCATTTGATGGTGATAGGCCCAGAGCCTGAACCCCTGGCAACAGTAGACCTGGAGGCTCGACTCCTGGCAGCAACAGTACCCAGAGTAGGGACTCCTGCAGGCAGTCAGCCCAGAGCAGGGCCTTGTGGCAGCACTAGCCCAGAGCCTGAATTCTTGGTGGTGGCACTGCCCAGAGTGGGAGCTGCTGTGACGATAGGCTTAGAGCCTGGATTCTTAGTGGTGTTGACATGAAGGTGGGGGGATCGGCATTGTTGTTGCTGTTCCCAGAGTCGGACTCATTGCAGAAATCTTGCAGAAACCATGAAGCTGTGTGAGACTCCAATTTGAACAGAAGTTGAACTTATACTTAAGTAATTTATTTCTTTCTTTATTTTAATTCAAAATGGCGTCAGATTATGGCAGCAAAACACTTTTTACTATATCTTCAAGATATATGTGACAATAAATCATTCATTCATTCACTCAATCAATTTAGTAATCAGATCTCACACACCATTTTGCCTCAAAGACAGAAAGCATTGGAAAAACCCACGGGTCTGGCAGAATGTGTGGAGAGATAAACAGATTTAAAGTTTCGAGTCTAGTAACTCTGTCAGAATATTTTGCCTTTTTTTAATCTCCTACATGTTTAGTATCCAATTACTAAAATTAGACACGAACAAAGCCAACACTGCTTTGGAATGAATTTACTATTCTGAGATAATTATCAGGAGAAAGTGTTTAGATCAGAGACGTAACTTCTTTATAAATCTTACATTGAAAGGGGGACTGAAATTAAATTGAAGAACGGTAGAATTCAACACCGTTGAATTCATTCACCGTTTGATTCATATTGTAGAGATGGTCAGTCATAGGAGCAGAAGTAAGCTGTTCTACTCTTCCAGCATGTGGCATTATTCAATTAGGTCATGACTGATCTGATAAACTTTAATTCCACTTTAGTGCCTTTCCTTTATTACCCTTGATTACCTTACTGATTAAAAATCTGTCTCTCTCAGCCTTGAATTTACCAAATAATCCAAAATTTACAGCAAAGAATGCCACAGACTCCTCTGGAGAGAAAATAATTTCCTTTTATCTTTGCTTTAAGTGGGTGACCTGTTATTCTGAGGTGACGACTTTCTAGTCATAATCTCTCTCACAAAGAGAAACAATATCTCAGCATTTACACTATCAAGATGCCAATGAATCTGTATAATTTATTAATGTTGTATCTCATTGTTGTAAACTTCGATGAGTACAAGTGTAACCTACTCATTCTGTCCTCACAAAAATAAAGTTCCTCCATGCACAGGATCAATGTAAAGAATCTTCTCTGGGTGTCAGTATATCTTTCCTTTGATATTTAGACCAGAACTGTGCACAGTATTCCAGGTGTCATTTGACTAATGTTTTGTCTGATTTTAGCAAGACATCACTATTTTCAGACGACATTCTGTTTTGAAGTAAATGAAGTGCAATTTTCAATTTGCCTTCCCTCTGACGTGCTGATCTTATATGCTTGCTTTCTGTCACAAAAAGGCCCCCAATTACTTTTTGCTGCAGTTTTCCTCCATTCAAACAATGCATTTTCTTACATTTTCTCAAATTATATTCCATCTGCCAAGTTTTTGCTGACTCACTTAGCCCATGCATATCCATGTACAGAAACTTTGTGTCGTCCTTGCTACTAACCTTCTCACCTATTTTTGTATCATCTGCAAGCTTGACAAAAGTACAGTGCCATCATCCGAGTAATTAAAATATATTTTAAGTAAGTGTGACTGTAGCACTGATCCCATTGGAACTCCTGAAATTGCCACATTAGAGATTGCCATCCTGAAAATGACCCCCTTTCTAAATTCTCTGCTTTCTTTTTAGCAAATCCTCCATCTATGCAAATATACTATCCCCAGCACTGTGGTTTTGTATCTTAGTAAGCAGCCATATATGCAGTACCTTATCAAATGCCTTTTGGAATCTAAAGATATTACATCTATTTATTCCTCTTTATCTATCCTGCTAGTTATCTTGTCAGATAGGCTGACGAATTTGCCCTTTCTAACTCTGTTTGGTTAGGTTAGGAATTCCTAAATATTTTGCTGTTGCCCCTTTATAATACAATTTATTTATAATATTTTCCGAATGACAGGTGTTAAACTAACTGGCTTACAGTTATCTCCTCTTCTCTCCTTTTGAATGCAGGTGTTACATTGAAGTTCCCAATCATCTGTACATTTCCAGATCTAATGTTTCTTGGAAGGTTATGGAAGTTCATCTACTATATCTGTAGCTACTTCCTTGAATATCCTATGACGCCATCAGATCTCATGGCTATAGTGGCGCTGATCCCCATTGGGTCCCTGAAGGCCGCCTTGAGTGGGAACTATTTTATCCCTTCCTCCCTCCCTTGCTTTGGGCCTTTAATTACTTTGTATATTTGAAATGCTACTGGTGTCTTCTACTATGAAGATTGTTGACAAGTAAGTTATTAACTCCTTTGCCAATCCCTGATTCCCCATTATTATTTCCCCAGCCTCATCCTCTAAGAGGCCTATGTTCACTGTAGCCTCTCTATTTTATATTTTAAAGTCGTTCTTGCTATACTTTATTTACTTGCTAGTTTACACTTAAAAATTATTTTCTCTTTGTTTGGTCACCTTTTGTTGGCCAATTTTGTGGCTTACAAAAAAAAGTCTCTGTCATACTGTGTGTTTTGGTAAATTATGCTCTTATTTCTTCTCCCACATGACTAGCTCCTTCTTCTACTACCATAGTACAATCAACCTTAATAGTACACTGTTTGTCTTTGGCTCACTAAAGTGTTAAATGGCCATCATAGTATATATAGCACATCGAACAGTTCAGCACAGTCCAGGCCCTTTGGCACTCGATGCTGTGCCAAGTCTTTAATCCTACTCTAAGATCAGACTAAACTACACACCCTGTATTGTACAATCTTTTATGTGTCTATCCAAGAGTGGCTTCAATGTCCCTAGTGTATCTGAGTCTACTACCAAAAGTGGCAGTGCATTCCATGCACCCATCACTCTCTGTGTAAAGAACCTACCTCTGTCATCTCCCTTAAACCTCCTCCAATCACCTTAAAATTATGCCCCCTCATGATAAACATTTATACTCTAGCTATCCACTCTATCTATGCCTCTCATCATCCTGTACACCTCTATCAAGTCACCTCTCATCCTTCTTCACTTCAGGTAGAAAAGCCCTAGCTCCCTTAACCTTTCTTCTTGAGACATGCCCTCCAGTCCAGGCAGCATCCTGTCAAATCTCCTTTTCCTCCAACATCCTTCATGTTTCTTTAATGCACAAGCTTTTATTTAAAAGTGAATCTAACTTCTAGAATAAGCAGATTAATGTCAGTAATAATGTGTTAAATTAGTCATACTTGACACTATTTGCAATGGGCAGAAAACATTGCCAGGTCCTAAAAAGTAGCTTTTTCTGCCAAATAGATCTGAATGATGGGTGAATGGAATTGTAGAAACTGAGATGAATAAATTTTGTTTGGTAAAAGTATCAACTTATCTAGAGGGAAGAGACGTAAATGGAACTGAGATACAGATCATAATTAATTGAATAACAGAGCAGACTTGAGGAACTGGATGGTCTACTTCAGTTCCTGTGTGGCTGTAATGCAAAAGCCTAACATTAAAATGTCACTTTGAATTTCTATGATCTTTTTGTTTCAGCTGAAACTGAGGATACATTTGGCTGAAAAGAAATGATTGTATCGCCAAATTTGCAGGATTAAAACAAAATTAGATCTTTGTTTACTCTGGCATCAAATATTTGTGTTCAATTTTTATAAATGAACCTTCTTGAAGCAACGGTAAATTACAAAATTTTGTTTGCATGTATAGTTAAGCAGAAGATATATTTAATGATCTCAAATGCTGGAATTCCAAGTTTTGCATGAGTTGTTCAAAACAGGAAACAGAATTACTCAAAAGAACATTTGAGTATAAAATCTTGTTTGGAATATTGTGTGCCATTCTGTCTCCCTCCTATCAGAAGGATGTTGTGAAACATGAAAGGATTCAGAAAAGATTTACAAGGATGTTGCCAAGGTTGGAGAGTTTGAGCTATCAGGAGAGACTGAAGCGGCTGAGGCTGTTTTTCCTGGAGCATCGGAGGCTGAGGGAGTGACCTTATAGGAAACAGAGAGGTTCATAAAATCATGAAGGGCATTGCTATAGTAAATAGACAAGGTATTTTCCCTGGGTTGAGGGAGTCCACAACTAGAGGGCATAGATATAGGGTGAGAGGGGGAAAATTTAAAAGGGATCTGAACGGGCAACCTTTTCACACAGAGGGTGGTGTGTTTATGGAATGACCTGCAAAATGAAGTGGTGGAGGCTGGTACAATTGCAACATTTGAAAGACATCTGGATGGTACATGAATAGGAAGGGATATGAGCCAAGTGCTGGCAAATGGACTAGATTAGTTTAGGATATGTGGTCGGCATGGACAGATTGGACTGACGGGTCTGTTTCCATGCTATACAGCTCAATGACTCTGTACTGCATAGGAGAAACATCAAGAGTTATGTGATTTCATTTTTAAAAATACAAGCGCTAGTTCTGGACTCCCCAAACCCAAGGAAAACACCTTGTCTATTTATCCTATCAATGCTCCTCATAATTTTATAAACCTCCTTTTAGGTCACGACCTCAGCCACAACATTCCAGGGAAAACAGCCCCAGCCTATTCAGCCTCTCCCTCAAACCCTCCAACCCTGGTAACATCCTTGTAAATCTTTTCTGAACCCTTTCAAGTATCACAGCATCCTTCCGAGAGGAGGGAGACCAGAATTGCACACAAAATTCCAAAACTTTTTTTATATTTACATGTTAGAAAGTTACCATTAACTAATGAAGGGAAAAATGTGCAAGTTATGCTTCTTCATCATAGCCAAGTTGACTCTGCTTTATGTGCAGATAAAGTGAATAGTGATTTCATAGGGAGGTGCAGGTGTCAAAAATTAAATTAAATTTTCTCGATAAGTAAATTTACATAATTATATATATTTGACATTTCTCCTTGTGAAACTCAGTCACAGTTTATTCCTGTAGTGTATGCACATTCTTAAGTATTCTTATGCGTATACATATTTATCTTGAGTAAATACTCAGCATATACATATATATCAGAATGCATATGTTGAGTATACACTCAAAATGAGTATGTATACACATAAACATACTTAAGTATGTATATACACAACAGGAATAAACTGTGACTGAGTTTCACAAGGTGAAATGTCAAATAATCTTTTGTGATACATCATTTGTTTTTTATCTAAAGTAAATATAGTATGGGTCATCTAATGAATGGGCTGATAATTGTATTGCAGCAAGAACTTTATCAATGCGGATAAATGACAAATGCTCTATAAACGTTTACTATCATAGACTCAATGGGTTAGATGTAACTGAACATTTTACTACAATTGCCAGATTATATGAAGAAACTGGAGCTCAGTTACACAAGTATTCTTTTAGTTGGAATTACTGTCAGACAGATCTGATTTACAATGTCTCAGTAGTTTTGCATACTGGGTTGGTTCCGGGCAAGAAATAAATCTAACTTGCGCATTCTAAGTACTCAGAGGTTCTTGATTAATTCATTACAAGTTCCCCTTACTCAAAGGCAGGCATATTCTTCTTTATCTTTGAGAAATCAATGGTAAGCTTTTGTCTCAAACAGTGTGTTCCCAAAATGTAGTTTTGAAGTGAGTTTTAGAGTGTTGAATCAGTACAAAGATGAGATGTTCACTACTCTTTCAGTGTAAAAGTTACTATTAACCAGTTTTAGTTGAATGAAACATTTTGTATTCTGCAGGTTCTGCACAGTAAACCTTTTCCATTAGGTAGAATCAAAATTCAACTAAAATCCTAGTCTTCCACTCATTCCTATTCTAGAAATTGAAAATGATGCATCTACAAATTAGCCAAGTAGCAAAGTCAGCTATCAGTCTGTCACTTGATGCCATCAAGGTTACTAAATCAACTAGTCATTGTCAGTTGACCAGTTCTTTCATGATGAGAAGAGACACATACATAAATACGCCACTCGGCAGTTCGAAGGTCAGCAAATGTCTGAAGGAGCGGATACATTTCTGTAAAAGAAATGCACTAACTGTGCAGTGGTGAAGTTTGAATGAAATGTCTGATGTTGCCTGTGCTGGAATCGAGATTATCTTTTGATTTATTTTGCTGTAAGTTATGGGTTATGTGTAAAATTCCTTAGAATATTCATCGTAATGATTCTTCGTTGTTGTAATATATTAACACCAACTGTTATGCTGCATTTCACTTATGATCATAACATGATGGGTTTTGCTGGCCATTTTTCACAGGAAGAATTTTTGTATGAATTGTATTAAAATATTGCTTTTTGTCTTTTCCATCAGTGTTAATTTTTCAGACTCTGAGTATAGAAGGTGTGCGTGTGAGTTAGATGAGTTGATTTATGGAATATGTCTAACCACAAATTTACCATTAGAATAGCAAGGTGGAGGTGTTGATGTTCTTGAGTTGTTTTAACACAATTTTTTTGATCAAAACTGTACTTGAAGTTGCATTTCTTATATTAATGATAATATAGCAGAAAAATTATTTACATATTTTGAGTATTTGTTTTGTTTCTAATGAAGTTAACACCAGATTAGTCTCAGTAATTCCGATGTGATTTTCAGAAGTTATTTTTAAGTTGGCCAAATTGAGTGTCCAGAGGCTATCACTAAGAATACAGCCGAGCATTCAGGGCTGCGACAATCACATGAAAGTGTTTGCATGTGGCAACATATTAGATTAAACATCTAGATGAATATAATTTCCCAACATTCCCACCAGTATTTTGTATTCAATCAGATTCTTCTTAAATGTGTTTGTAAACAGCCAGAAGAGAGAGAAGTTGGGCAGTATAGTTCAGCACACTGAATTTATGCATTGTTGAATGTTTCCTTATCCAATAGTGCAATCCTTAATTGTTACACTGATTCAAAATTGTCATGAAGCTGTTGTTGAAATGTATTAAAATCACTGAGTATTCAAAGGAAGTTTTCACACTGCTGCTGATATCAATCTGCTGGAAGAATATGAGAATTTGGTATTCAATGAATTGAACAATTACCATAATTATACCTTGTTTATAAGATGTTGGTCTCAGCGCTAATAGTTCATGTCTTCCATGTGGGAAAAATATCCTGTTAAGTGCTTAACACAGAGCAGTCCTGTCACATCACCTTTTTTTTCCATGGGATCCTGTACTCATTCTTTCCATCAGCACAACAGAACCAAAGCACCGAAGGAACTGATTCTGGAGAGTGTGCTCAGAGTCCATGCATCTCACCATTCTTGTCAGTGTATTTTGAAATGGATAGTGCATTGTTTCTCAAAGAAAGCATTTGCAAAGTATCTTTGAAATGTGGTGAATACTGATTCATAAATAGATGTATTTGATCACTGTGGAAACATTGTAAGAACAAGAAAAACCTAGCATAACTAACCAACTGCCTCAGAAAGGCTGGTAACTCAAACAACCTTTAAAATAACTCATTTTGAGTAGGTATATTACATCGAAAGCATAGCACTGTACAGAATTTTACCTTAAAATGTTGGTAAACCTAAAACATATCTGTTTATATTGGAAGAGATAAAACAAGGGACATGAAAGATGAGAATAAAAGGCATGTAAATGTAGAAAACAAGATTTATTTTCTATTCAACAAAACCTGAAAAAACTCAAAATAATTTGAGATACTTGATCTGAAATTAAGATGTTTTGTGTAATCTTACTGAATGTCAAGTATTTCCAACAGGACTTAAGAGCCAATTTCCAAATGTGCACTCTCCTTTCAAGTATCACTTTCTTCAGTTTGCAGTTAAATTATTCTACAGTTGTTTTTTATTAATAATAGCAGCAACATCGTAAACTCCTCTGAAATAACTTAATTCTTTTCCTTTCTTTTTGAAATGATGAACATAAAATATAAATTTCTGTTCAGAGATCCAACCGGTCATCTGAAGAAGAAAGCTTACCTCAACAATTATTCTCAGGTCTTCAGCTACATCTGCATCCAGACATTTAGGTTGTTTTGTCTTTCCAGTTTTCTCACAGCTCTCAGTAAGTTCACTTCATCTATCATTAGGTAATTCTGGCACTCTTTCCTCAGCCCACCATTAAATACTTGTTTCTTCTGGATGCAGCTCCACCCCCTCAAATTAACCCCCTCATTTCTATCCAACTCACAGCAACGAGTAAGGCACCATTCTTTTACCCTTTGAAAGTCATCCCAGCTTCTGCACCTACTCTCAAAGTATTTGTTTCTTTACTGCACCAGACCCCTCCGTCCATCAACATCCTTTCCCCCTCCCACCACCACTCCTGCCGCAGTTATAACGCGTAAGCATTTTTATTTGCAAACTTGCAAATGTGGATTGGACCAGAAAAAAGGTATGCTTTTGCACAGCACATATAGATGTTGGATATGGATGAATGCAGGAATCTACTCAAGAACCCTATCATTTCATCATTAAATCATATAGGTATAGCACTGAAGAGGTTCGTCAGCCCATTTATGGTTGTGGTAGCTCACTTAATACATCTATTCAAACAGGTAAACTTCAGTTCCTTCCCTACAGACCTATTATTGTTTCTCCTTCAGTGCTTAAACTCTTGACAATTACTTCTGATTCTATTTGCACCACCCTTTGGCGAAGTACATTGCAGATTATGAAAACTTTTACTTTGTTAAAAGGAAGTTTTGATATAAGCAAAGGTTTTTTCTGACAGGTAATTTTCATTGATGGCCTCTGGTGACTAACTCTTCTGCTCATGGGAGCACTTTTCCTTTGTTTATCAAAATCCTTTATTATTTCAATTACTATTATCAAATCTCATTTTTAAGTCTCTGTTGTAAAACAAATAGCCCTTGCTTCTCTCTTCTCTCCATATGATTGAAGTCTTCATACCATTCTAGTAATAAATCTTCTGCACCTTTTTTTAAGGTGATACCATCCTCCTTAAAGCCTAGTGTCCAGAACTGAGCATCATGCTCTCGCTGAGACTTGGTTAATTATGCCTTCATGAAAAAGTTAGCAAATATTTCCACTTGCTCATTTTATGACCAAAAATGTAATATTTTCTTATTTCTCAGTTATAAATCCCAACTTTTTGATTATTTTTACTTTGCAGTCTTACATAGACTATCAAACACTTTTTGTGGTGACAGTACATGATGCAACGATTGTATTCTTGTATGACCCTGCACTATATACAAATCACACAATAAAAATAGCACATGATGATGCAATTGCGTTATAGCCAACACATTTTAAAAGTTTGCACTTTAGAAACAATGTCCCTATTTGTCAATCGCATTACAGCCAATTTGCATTGATGAAACACACATTATAGCAGAATGGCTGATACAATTTTAAAAATGCTTCAATAAATGGACATATTTTGGAGTATCTATGCTATTTATTCAAATGGTTTAACCCTACAGTTATCCAGTGATACTTCCGTAAATTTGTTCAGCTTGTAAAGTGTGGATAATTATAATAGTCAATATCTAGCATTTGTATGTTAAAACTTTTATCTAAGTTTTTCTTCGTGATCATAATGATATTCACAATCAGAAATTATTCCAGATCTGATGAAAGTGCAAAGCTAACATAATTTATATTAATAAAGAAAAAGAGCTTGAGAAATTTGAAAAACCAAGTGCTGACAAATCCTTGGATTTCTTGGCTGACATCCTTGAGATCAATAAGATGTATTTGCAGAGTTAGTGGCTGTATTGGTTATGATCTTTTATCACTCATCAGATTCTGGAATAGTCCCAATGGTTTGGAAAATAGCAAATGTTTTCCTGGATGTTCATGCTGCTCACCCATTACTGAGTTCTGGCAAACAGTGTGGAAAATCAGACAGTGGATGATGGTAGAGTAGCTGAAAGCCTCTACCTCTGTCGTGACAGCGTTCCCTTACTATTGCCCTCAAACATCATCTAGATTATGGTCATGAAATCTTGTGGGAATTCTCCTGGATAAGAAGCAGAACTGGAAAATGATAGTCAAGGAGAGCTAATGTGTCAAAGCTAGCATCAATAGACACTGATTGCATCATGGTAATGTCACTGGACCAGTTCAGCCTGCACTGTGTGGCTGAGGATTTGTGTTCACATCTCACCAGGGCCAATTTTGTAATTTGAATGAGTACAAAAAAAATGGAATAAAATACTACTCTAATAGTGACTGTACAACCAAGGTCAATTGTCATAAAAACTCATTTTGTTCCCTTCATGGAAGGATATCTGCTATCCTTAAATTAGCTGGCCTGCATCTAACTCCAGGCCAATGAAAAAGTAGTTGACTTTTAACTGCTGCCAAAGGCAATTGGGAATAAACAAAATGCTGGCCTTTTCAGAGACATTCATTATCCATGAATGTGGATAACTCTTCCATAATTCCTCAGGTTCTAGAATAGTCCTCATGGGTTGGAATATCGCAAATCTTCTGGGACATTACGGATGACAATAAATGCCTGGACAAGTAATGCCCACATCTGAGGAAAAAAATTAAAGAATGATGTAAATTTGTTTGGGAGTAGAATCATTGCGCAATCTCTATGAAGGTGAGAATTAAATGAAACCTGCTTGATCTAATTTTAATGTTCAAGTATGTTCCAACCATCAGTTGAATGGATATCAAACAACATCAGTCATTTCAAAAAAATGGGCCAACTGTCAGCTTGCAGTTTCTATTAGATCTACACATAGGATCTTATAATCAAACTCTTGACGTCAGCACTAAGTTTGTGACAGCAGGTCAAAAGTGATCGTAAGGAAAGAGAAGAGAAATTGGTCATTGGAATGGAAGATTGAAAATTGACAACAAGCCTCAAGGAACTTTTCTAGTACCAGTAATTAGCATAAATTGAGGATGTTTTTGATTAAGTTTAAAGCAGAAAAAGAGCTTACAGGTGGTGATGATGACTTCTTCGTGACAGACAAAATGAAATTAATTTCATGGATGAGAAATGCTTAAAGGTCGAGATTTGGCGGGGTGAGAGCTGTCAAAAGGATAGGTAGGATGACAAGGAGTGTGGGTGAGGCTATCTTTAAAGGCTGTTTTTAGGAGTGGCCAAGGTAAAAGTGATGATCCCTATCTAGTGCCTGGCTCACAAGCTCCTGTTGTCATCTGATAAGAGTTTCCTCAGAATGTGCAGTTTTGGTTGTGCACTTGAAAAACAATAAGAAGTTTTTTATGGCATATATTGCATCATTTACTGGCTATAAACTAATGCGTTGTCGAATATTCCACTTCCCATTGTTGCAGCAGTGAACATCCTTACAATGGAAATAAGTAAGTTATCTCATCTCCGTGGATCAGTATAACCTGTCATTAAAAACTTTTACTTTTGTTATTGATCAATTATAAAATTCAAAGTTAGAAGTTATGAATAACTTTCAACTGACTTAAACTAGAATTGATTTATTTGGAAATAATATTCTCCATGCAAAAGATGATTATTTCACGAGTCAAGTGGGAAACAGTGTAAATGGTACATCCAAATATTCAGTGAAACAGATAAAATAAAATGGAAACATAACTTGGTTTAAAATACATTTTAGCTATTTAGTCAGGTTATGGTTATGTACTGGAGTAATGTTAATGTTCTGGTAATATACCTGCAACTGAGGTGGCTTGAACTTGCGCTCTTTGTAATGTTTATTGGGAGATAGATGGTTAACAAAATTCTCATTCACTGAATAATCTCTGTTAAAAGAATGCATTTTTCTAATCATACTTTGATTTTACAAAGTAATTCGTGGCCCCAGTGGTCATGAAGAACAACCTCGAGCACCAGTTAAAATTCACCAGGACTCGGGGCTGAATCTCCCTGCTCCTGCAGAGGTGAGTCAAAACGTGGGGGTACATCAACTCCTCATCTGGTTGAGTGAGGGAAGCAATACTCAACAATTTATTGCCTTATAGTGGAGTAGCAGGGTGGGCAAGGTAACAACTCCACTGGAATCTTGTTCGCATGAGGGTGGGCCCCTTTTCAGCTTTCGGGCTCATCGGCTGCATGGAGGTTGCCTCCCAGTGGCAGGTCAGTGTGGGGGTATTGGCTGTTCACCTGAAGCCCAATGACTCAGTCATGTTGCCATGAGGAGGTCATACTTACAACTCGAATTAAACATCTGGAATGGTGTCCTCTTCATTCAGATGGTCCAACCAGCATTAGGCCACTTTAAATCTGATAATTAATCTTTTGAAGATGCATCAAACACCTTCACATTTGGGTATCTACCTGAGCAGTTTCAACTTTGCTCAGTGTGTCTTCTGGTATTGACTGTGGACCCTCAGAAACCACCCCATTATTTTTTAATTGGATGCCTCTGACACTTTGTAGCAAATGTTGTCCAGTAGCTTTACACAGAGTGGGAATGAAAATATTCCTTACTTTTTGGAAAATAAATTATCGTCAATAAACTCCATCTGTATTTAGTAATAAGATTCATCTTCCATTTCATACCAACCTATGTGATCTCTGCTGGGGACAGTGGAACGACATAATTAATGAATCTCACTTTACCTTGTTTAAAAGGGCAAGATCAAGATAGCATTCCATTTTGAGGGTTGACATTTAATGATTCGTGTTGGAAATACAAATGTTTCCAAATGTCAGATGTACCAGGACCTGACTTTAGTTATTGTGCCTCCATAATCCAAAAAATATATTGACACTGTTCTGGGAGACCGTAGTGTCAGTAATGGCTAGTTGAGTCAAGTATCTGTGAGGGGCCAATTAGTGTGAACAAAAACCTGATACGGAAAGGGGTCAATATCTGTGAAAAAGGAAATAAAAAATTGAAAATAAATAAAGAATAGGGTACATGCAGGAACGTCAAGCCCTTGCACAGTTTCACAAACTTTTGTTGCTTTATTTTTAAACAGCTCTCACTCACTTATTGCTTCAATGACCCTGCTTTGCCCTCTGTTCTCATGGCTGCATCAATAAATATGGGATTGTTAAGGGCTTCAGTCCTACAGTGATTGTTAATTGCTTGGTTCTAATTAACAGGCTTTGAATTTATGGATTTTTTTTTCTCTTGCTGCCCACTTGTAATCAGTTTGGTTGTCTGCAGCAGCACAATGCTCTCATCAGTCATTTCGCATTTGAGCTGTCGCCAACAGGAAAAAAAACATGGTGGCACCCATTCAAAGAGAGCTTGATTCTTCTGGAAAGGACACTGCAAAATGTACATCTGTTAACCTATGAGATGCATGGAGTCTGTGCCTTGGACAAAGATTTCCCTTTGGACAAACTATTTTTTGCAAGTTTATTGCAGGTTTTAATTGTAAACTGTCTTGGGACAATGGACAGCACCTGTTTTAGAAGTCTTGGTTGAGAGGGTGTCAGTTATTAAACAAAAACATTCACCGCAAGGTGATTATATACAAGCAGTACAATCTGGACATGGATCACTTCAGTAATTATCTGTGAGCATCTGGAGATTATGCAGAATGCAGCCATCCTATAGTGACTGTTTATGCTGCTACATTCTGTCCAAACAATCTGTTATCATTGAAAGTTATTGATAGTTAAGATGCTTACAGATGGAAGTGTCATGGAATGAAGACAAGGGTTACTCAAGTGTGACAGGACATTATAAAATCAACAGTATCTGTCAATTACCTTTATACCAGGTTATCAAACGTGTTTTATATTCTGGGAATTGGTCGTGCTTTTACATTTGCTGTCTCACACCATGAAGACAAAGTCATCTCAACTTTTAGACTGGTTTGCACTTCATTTGATAGATCTTCCTCAAATGATTCTGCTGCAACTCATATTGCTAGAGATATGAATAATCAAGCTCTTTGCTGTAAAAATAAGATTGCATACCAAGAAACATGGTGATTTGCGCTTGTCTTATTATTGCAAGAAAAATCATTTCAACAATTAACACAATTATCGCAGGAAAACTACCACATTTCAAAAGTTGCATGATTCTAAGCTAGAAGGGATCATTTCCTAGACAGCAAACATCATTCTTGTGTGGTAGCATTTCCTATATATCATATTGGTTATTTGTATATAGCCTTATTAAATGCACAATTTGTCTCACAGCACTTCTGTTGAATATTTGGACCAACAGCTATGTTACAAAAGAGAAAATACTGCATCTTATTAATTATTTGGGGTATTGTAAAAATAAAAATAATTTATGCTTGAGAAGAGTCTGTCATTTGCAGATTTCGGGCACAAAAAGAAAGTGAATAAATAATGACACAGTTTCTATTTTCCAGCAGTGAATAATGATTTGGATCCAGTGTTGGGTTTATAATCTTTACCTTCCTTTAATTTTTATTTCAGCTAATGTGTGATGAATATTATTAGACAAGGAAAATGAGTGCATTCACAGTACATGGGGTAATATTTCATTTTATGCTTGATTCTGGTCAACATTTTGAAATTTAAGCCTTTGAGTCCCTGCAACAAACTTGGCATCATCAACTGCTGATTCAACTCATCAAATGGTCAGTCATATCAGCTGAAAAGAAATCTGTTCATTAACTCAACATCCTGCTCATTCCCCAGTTGAGTTCTGACCCTCACTTCCTCTTATCACAAATCTCCTTACTTCTCCCTCTTACATAACTTTTCTCCAATCCAATCTCAGCCCACATACTATTGAAGTCATGATCTTTCATGATCACAATGATTTTGTATGTGGGCTTCCATCCTTCATATATTTCAGCTCATTCAAATTTATGCTGATTATAAACTAAGTCAGAAACAGTAACTCTCATTCTCCCATTTTTGTTGATCTATGTTAGTGTTTCGGTTTTCCAGTCATTCAATTTTAAAATCTTCATCCTCGTGTTTACAACAGTACATGTCCTCATCTCCTTATTTCCCCATGTGTTCTCTTCCACCTTATACAAATTTATTTGAAGTCTCAACTTCTTTGACTGAGGTGCAGAAGCGTTCTCCACTCTTTTCAACACACCATAAACCTTAGAATCATGGAATTCCCACAGTGCTGACCGAGGCCATTTGGCCCATTGAGTCTACACCAACCTTTTGAAGAGCATCCCACTCAGCCCCTCACCCTATGCTAGTAACTCTACATTTATCATGGCTAATCCATTTTGCCTACACATTCCTGGGCCCTACTGGGCAATTTAGCATCGCCAAGCCATCTAATCTGCACATCTTTAAACTGAGATGAAACTGGAGCACCCAGCAGAAATCCACATGGACACTCTACACAGACAGTCGCCCTTGGTTGGAATCGAGCCTGGGTACCTGGTGCAGTGAGGCAGCTGTGCTAACCACAAAGCCACTGCTGCCACCCCTCCCCTCCTTCCCCTTTCAACTTGAAATATTTCAAGCTCACAGATTATCTTTTTAAACTCAAATTTCTTACAATCTTTCTTTCTTTGAAGAATCTGCTTTAAAAAAACCCTTTTGAGGATGTCTTTCATCTCCTTCTCAATATGGTGTCTCTTTACATCGCTTGATGTCCATTATTTTCCACACAGTTGTTATATGTCTAGAAATATGTATTTTCTGTGCTAAAGGAGTTTTATAATTTCACATTATTGTTCATTTGTGATGAACTTTGGAAGAGAAATGAATCACTTTGTAGAGATATTTAATCAACCTGATCAGAGTTGTTATTACACACCTCTGGAACAGGCGGACCTTCTGATTCAGAAGAAGGGGCTCTACGAATGCACCACAAAAGTCCTTAAAATGAAACACACAGGCCCCACTGGGATTGAATTCAGAAATTCCTGTTTTTTTTTTCAACAGGCACTTTAAACAATATAAGCCACGTCCCAGACATTGTATCACATTGTACACTGTTTAAACTTTACTTGGTGCATGGACATTGTTGACTAGCCAGCATTTATTTTCCATTTCTGGTTGCCCCGAGAGGGTGGAGATGAGCTGCTTCTTTGAAATGCTACAGTTCATGTGGTCTGTGTAAAACTGCAGTGCCCTTAGGGAGGAATTCCAGAATTTTGAACCACGACACTGAAGGAATGGGGATACGTTTCCAAGTCAGGATGGTAAATGGTTTAGAGGAGAACTTGCAGTTTGTGGGGTTCCTATGCATCTGCTGTCCTTGTGAGAGATTAGATTAGATTAGATTACTTATAGTGTGGAAACAAGCCGTTCGGCCCAACAAGTCCACACCGACCTGCCGAAGCGCAACCCACCCAGACCCATTCCCCTACACTTAACACTATGGGCAATTTAGCATGGCCAATTCACCTAACCTGCACATTCTTTTGGATTATGGGAGGAAACCGGAGCACCCGGACAAAACCCACGCAGACACGGGGAGAATGTGCAAACTCCACACAGAGAGTCGCCTTTTAAGATTTTAGTGCTCATGGATTTGGAATATTCTGTCTTAGTGAATTTCTGCAGTGCATCGTGCAAATAGTTCACACTACTCTCGTTGAGCATTGGTGTTGGTGAGAGTGGAAGCTTGTGGATGTTACACCACTCAAGCTGTTTGTTTTGTTGGTGACAAGCTTCTTGATTTTTGTTGGAACTGCACCCATCCAGGCAAATGGGAGTATTCCAAAACACTCCTGACTTGCACCTTGTAGATATTGGATAAGCTTTGGAGAGTTGGGAGTTGAGTTACTTGCTGTAATTTTCCAAGCATTTGGCCTGCGGTTGTCACTGCTGTACTTATATGGCTAGTTCCAGTTCAGTTTCTGGTCAATGGTAGCCCCCAGATGTTGATAGTGGGGTATTCAGTGATGGTGGTGTCAAAGTTGTGACTCCAATCAAGAGAGATATTCTCCCCGATTTCCATTGACTTCAAGTTTGTTTGGACTCCTTGATACTATACTTGGTCAGATGTGACCCTGAACTCAAGGACAGCCACTCTCCCTCATCTCTTAATACAATAGATTCCCTGTAGCTTGCTGAGTCAACAGAGTGGGCCCGAAATAGTGCAATTTGATTCCTTTGCTAACACATTGGCATTTTCATGACTGGCATCCTGAGTAATGAACGCAAGATTTGAACTTTGTGTAAGAGGGAAGTGAATCAAATCTGCTTTGTTTAAAATGTTGCAATTGATGAAATGGGAAGGAAGTAGCAGTAAAACATATCAATGGGGGAGGAAGGAGGTCAATAGCAGGAAAGACTGCCAGGTTTAGTGATGTTTTCGCTGTTCACCAAGCTGAACTAAGTGTAAACAGATCACCTTGGGCTGGGTAGCTGACAGTACGTAATAGAATTAATCAACTTGATCTTCACCACTTCACAAACTGCCCTACAACTCAGGAGTATAGTTAATGACCTCAGGAGACTAACACAGCTAGCAGAAGACAATATTTATCATGTGGGAATTACAGAAGTATGAATCACCTTGTCTCAAAGTTGACTGGACAGGTTACCATTTCCTAACATCTAAGTTGATGCTTGACGGTCTATCTGCTTTCATTCTTAGTCACTTTATTGCAGTTGTTTGATATGGCTTGTGAGGTTTTTTAAGAATCAAGCATATTTCTATGGGTTTGGAATATCACGGAGGCCAGACTAGATAAGAAAGTGAAGATTTTCTGCCATGGGGGATATCAGCAAACCAGATGGTTTTCTACCATGATCCAGTAATTTCATCATCTTAACAATGAGGCAAGTATTTTATTCCAAATGAATGAATTTATTTAAGTTAAATTCGACCAGCTGACACTGTGAGCTTTGAATCCAGGGACAGAATTTTGCAGTTTCCTCCAGTATTTTGGTAACAATGGGGTGTGGTCCTGTAAAATTCCATGGGTGAGTTTCAAAGTGCTGTCCCACTCACCTTCAACCTTCACGCCCGTTTTCCGAGGGCTGGATGAGACCGAGGGCAGCCTGCTTGTCCTTGCCACAAACAATGCACTGAAGTAAGGGCTATTTCTTCCTCACCTCAACATTGAACCTGGAAAGAGGTAACGCCTAGTAGGTCACCCTTCTTGGGCTTCAGTGGAAATGGAATGGTTCCCTTAAGGATCCCCTCCTAATATTGAACAGATCTCCAGCCCCCATAATTTGACACCTACTGGTGCTCCTGCCCTCCCATTGTCTGTCACGACTCACTTTCCCAGCTGCCACTGGTTGGATGGGCTGCAACATTTCATTACGATATCTCCGAATGACTCTGCCAAAGAGAGCTTGAGGCCTTCTGATAATACAAAGAAGATCCCTCAGTTTCACTGCGACAAGTTCCACTAGACTCCACAAGAATCATCAAAATCACTGTCATCCTAAATGTGGATTATCTCATACAAGTCGACAATTAGTAGCTTGAGCAAGTTAGCTATTTCTCAGAAGGTTAAACACTGTGGCAAGAAATAGTTGTTGAACTGTTAAAAATTAATAGAAAGTTTTGAAGAGGTTTTGAACAAGCAAAAACCTTGTTTTTTAAGTTGCACCTTGCATGACCTTGGTGTGTCTCACGTCACTTTATTTTGTAATATTCTTTAAAAGGATGCAATATTGTAATTTCAGGGCATATGAGAGACAATTTGCAGATTAGATAATCTGTTTTAATATTGTTGGTTGATGGATACGTATTGGTCAGGATTGCAGTGAGAATATCTTGCTCCTTTATGTCATCTTGAAAGAGCAAACAGGACTTCACCCAATATCTCACCCAAAATACAACATTTGTTTTAAGAATAGCATTTCCTGACTGTTGCTTTGATGTGTCAGCCTAGATTTTGTGCTTAATTTTCTGAGGCATGGCCTTGAATCCAATCTTGCATCACAGCACTAATGTTAATACGACTTTTTGAATGTTTTCTCACAGGTAGAAATTATTTGACTATGCTGATTTCATTTAATTATCACTTAGATCCAAATGGAGAAATTGGATTCCAAAACAGAAACATTTTCAGCCACTGCCTACTGATAGGAGTTGGTTTTCATGTTTCAAAAGCACAAAAGCCAAAGTGGCAGTGGTCTAAATGATGTGAGAATACAGTGGGTAACACCAGTCTACTATTTTAATTTCTGCATCCACCATTCCCATTATGTGAGTATGTTAAAACTGTGGCTTATGATTCTGAATACTCATCAATATATCATTCTCAGAACAATTTAATCCATAAGAACAAAACACCAATAACCTAATGCAGTGACTGGAACAATGGCCAGGTGGATCTCATCGAGTGCAAGTTCCCAGGTTGGGGCTGCTAACTCGAGCCAATCAAGGAGCCCTGGTTGAACAATATGGGCAGCAGTCTCAGAGAGTCTCCTCATTCTAGGGATTAGTTCTCATCAAATCCCTGCATTGTGCATATGTCAATAAAAGGTGGCTTGGTAGTAGGATACCTGTCTGCATGGGAATTATTTCACCGAAGTAACATACCAGAAATATAACATTTTCTTTAGCCCCATGTACAATTACAATGACATGCTTCCAAGTTCAGAAGATCACTGAATCCCGAAGCAGGTCTTCAGTAATAAGCCCTTCAACTTGCCACCTCTGCACTAACTCAACACATGGGAGACATTTAATATCTTGTAGCCGCTTGAACCTCAATGCAAAAATGATAGAAATAATACTTAGGACTTATTATTAATGGTACTTCAAGAAACTGCTGTGATATAGTGACATTTTTTAAACTGCTCTTTTTAGTTCATATCAAATTTTTAAGCCTGCAGTGTTCAGTTCCAGAGGTCCCCTTTAGTTTAAACATGACATTCAAATGATTAATGAAGAAGTACAACATAGAACAAAATTGCTAAAAAGCACTCCCAGGCTACATATATACTTCTCACTAATTGTTACACTTAAGGAATATTGACATGCAGTGGAGGTGTCTGGCTGAATTTGCTGGTTTCAAGACAAAATCTTGCCAGAAGCACTTCACGCTAGTTGAGTACAGCTTGACAAAAAACAGTTTCTAAAGCAGGAGAAGGGCAAATTAGTACTGTCCCCATGGATACAAATTGTTGACTTCAATATTCCTCAAATTTAAAAAAGCCTGAAGTTCTCCATTTCAACAATGCCATTCAAACAATAGATGACTGTATCTGCATCCATGATTGAAAATATATGTCTGCATAAAATTCAAACTAATTTGAAAAGTAGTTTGCTGTTGTGAGAAAACCCTATGATAGATGTATCTTATACGAGGAAAGGAATGGAATTTTATTTAGTCTGGATCATGATTGCTAACACATTGTTTTGGAAATGCTTGCATTTGTGTTTTGGTAACTCATCCTGTGTTCTTGTACAAAAATGTGCTGAATTTTTTAGGTCTGCCTGGCACTCAAAAGGGCATGTAGAGAAATATAATTGGGAAGGAGTCAACATTCAGTTTCTTGATGCTGAGTTAACATTTTGCTTTGATGTGTCAGGTAAATCAGTATTATAGTTTTAGATTTTGGACAACATTGTTTTCATGGCATTAATACTCATTAACACACACCTTCCAATGAGTTGCATTGCCAGGCACAGTTCTGTTTGTGGAACGTGAGAAATACATGTACGCAAACCCGACTATATACTGGATGTGCAGCTGACAGGTTAGACTGCTTCCTCCAAGCTTTGGTTAGATATGATCTTCAGTAACTTGACTGCTTCATATCCAAATCCTATCTTCATTCCGGCACATAAAGCTAAAGCTTCTTCATGTCCCTCAGCTCATGAAATGTTTCACCTGCAGTGCTATCAGTGAAACATGACCACGTCAATAAGTCTGCCCAAGTGAAGGCACCCACACAAGCTGACACCAGCAAACCTGACCAGAGCCTGAAGCTGGTCTGAAGTCAGAAGAGGGCTCAAGTCAAATGACCACATTTTGTGTTGTGTCCTTATCCCATGCAAGTCTTTAGTGGAAAAGGTATTAGATGTATTAAATCTTCCAGATGTAATGGAAATTCAATGAGTTGATGAGTGCATGAATTGTAGATTGTTATTGCTCCTTTTATGTTTTAAGTATGAAGACTGGCAAACACATGACAAGCATCAAGGAGCCCTGGCAAAATGGAAGTCAATGGAAATCGGGGGGGAAAACTCCACTGGTAAGAGTAAAACTGAGCAGAAAGATGGATGTTTGCAGTTATTGGAAATCTCTGATTTCAACTCCAGATCATCTCTGCAGGAGCATCTGAGGGATGTGACCTCAGCGTAACCATCTTCAGCTGCTTCATCAATGACATTGCGACTGTCATAATGTCAGAGAGGTGGATATTTAATGATTCTTGTACAGCTTGCAGCACTGTTTGTAACTGCTCCAGTACTGAGGCAATCTGAATCCAATTGTAGCAAGACCTGAACAGCATTGGCATCGACATAAGAGAGTGCTGTCAGTTCTCTGAAGTCTATTTGCTTGTGTTCTTCCAGTATTTGACACACGACAGTTTGATATTCCCTGTGACGTAAAGTTAACAACATTTTGCATCTTTGCTTTAGCGAATTGTTTTGCATTACTAGTTTGATGCTGTAGCCCCAATGTTTCAGAGTTACCAAACAGTGAGTTAAAGGCTCACTCCAGGACTTGAGCAAATGAGTTATTGCAACCAGTTGTGAGCTGACATAAGGCTTCTGCACTGATAACAAAGCTTGTTAAACCAAATGTCAAGTGAATGTAACATTTCAATATACTTTTAGAAGATGAACACAAGAGTTCCCAGATTCGAGCCAAATTTATCACACCTCAAGAAGTTTGTTAACTGCCTATTGTTTTATTTGTAGAACCTTCCATGCACAAAGTGACTTTTGCATTTTCTATTAAAACAGAAGCAGTTTTACTTCGCTCTAATGTGTTTTGGACCATCTTGAGAGTGAATGCCATTATGTCTCAACACATGTAACAATTTGCTGCTTAAAAGTAAAGTCATCTTGTATTTTAACAAATATGTAGCATGATCATTTTAAAATCTGTGCCTATTGAAAGCAGGTCATTGTATTTCTGCTAACTTTAAGTGATATATGCCATGAAGATAGACGAGGAGACAATATTTCCAAAATCTCCAATCATGTCACTATGCTGTGGGATACCTCATGAAGTCCATTTTTTCATAATGCAGTCCATTTGTGTAGGGGTGCTGCCCCTCCACAGGATGGTAGATGATTGATGTAGCATGCAGGAGGCAGGTCGGGCTACTCGGCCTACCTTTGAGTGTCACACCACAGCTTGTCACAAGGAGACCGCCTTCAGATTTTAAAATTCTGCGACAACACCACCTGCAGCCTGACGGTGATCTGAGTTGCTCTATAATTGGCCTGAAATGAACCTCACTGAGATACAGTCGATTCATTATCCATCACTGCAGATGAGGGAATGTGCATTCTCCCAATCCCACCTCAGTGAAATGGCCTCAGGGTGGATATTGTAAAACCAGGCCCAGCAGTGCCTAATCATCTCACTCTGAATGTCACATAGTAAGATTGCGCAACAACCATCTTCTTAATGTTGTTGTTCAGGACATCATTTTTGAATGATTTCTTGTGCAAATAGAGATAGGGCTGAGTTCAGCATTCACTTGAAATATAACAGCTCTTACTTCAGACCTCCCCTTTAGTACTGCATTGAGATGTTAGCCTAGATAAAGTCTCTGGAGTGTGGCTTGTCTACTGACACAGCAGCAACAATGCTACCGCAAATATAATGTTGTCAGTGAATCATTACATGATTAAATGGAAATACCTTCAGAGACATTGGCATATGTAGTTCATAAAAAGTCTGTGTGTATTCTGCCTTGTAGAAGTCACTGTTATTTCTTGTGAGGGCAAGCAAGTGACCTGGTACCATGGATCTGTCAGTTCTGCTGCATCACTGCAAAGTGTGACCTGAAGTTAATTAGTCCTTGTTTTCCTCCCTCTTCTCCTGCCCTTCAAGGAAGTGTTGGTGTCCTGTAGATTTATTCCTTTGCATCTCTAACCATGACTGAAAATGAGGTATTTCACTAGTCACAGCATTAAATGTTAACAAGCGCAAATATCATAGCATTGCCATAATATGGGAACTGAACCTTTTGACAGAAATCTTTTCAATTCTCTGCATCATGGTGGCTGAGTGGTTAATACTGCTACCTCACAGTGCCAGGGACCCAGATTCAATTCTACCCTTGGCTGACTGTCTGTGTTGAGTTTGCACATTCTCCCCATCTTGCATGAGTTTCCCTAGGTACTCCGGTTTTCTCCACAGTCCAAAGGTATGCAATTGTTCCGTAGTGTCGAGGGATGTGTGGCTGGGTGGGTTAGTCATGGTAAATGCGGATTATAGGGATAGTGTGGGGGTTGGGTCTGGGTGAGATGACTCTTCAGAGGGTCAATGGGCCAAATGGCCTCCATGCATACAGTCTGGATTTTATGATTTGACAATGGAACTGTGACCAAAATAGCAGCCTTTTTAACCACCACATTGAAAGTGAGTATATCATGCAGAATCCTGACTAGTCATGGAGGTCTTGCTCAGTTGGCTGGACTGCTGGTTTGTGATACAGGATGGCACCGTCAACGTAGAATCAATTCTTGCACCAGTTTAGGTTACCTCGAAGCACTGTACTTGTCAACCTCTCTCTTCGGCTCTCAGGTTAACATAGAACATAGAACATAGAAAAATACAGCACAGTACAGGCCCTTTGGCCCTCGATGTTGCGCCGATCCAAGCCCACCGAACCTACACTAGCCCACTATCCTCCATATGCCTATCCAATGCCCGTTTAAATGCCCATAACGAGGGAGAGTCCACCACTGCTACTGGCAGGGCATTTCATGAACTCACGACTCGCTGAGTAAAGAATCTACCCCTAACATCTGTCCTATACCTACCACCCCTTAATTTAAAGCTATGCCCCCTCGTAATAGCTGACTCCATACATGGAAAAAGGTTCTCATGGTCAACCCTATCTAAACTCCTAATCATCTTGTACACCTCTATCAAGTCACCCCTAAACCTTCTTTTCTCCAATGAAAACAGCCCCAAGTGCCTCAGCCTTTCCTCATACGATCTTCCTACCATACCAGGCAACATCCTGGTAAACCTCCTCTGCACCTGTTCCAGTGCCTCCACATCCTTCCTATAGTATGGCAACCAAAACTGCACACGATACTCCAGATGCGGCTGCACCAGAGTCTTCTACAACTGCCACATGCCCTCAGGACTCCGGAACTCAATTCCTCTACCAATAAAAGCCAGGACGCCATATGCCTTTTTCACCGCACTATTTACCTGGGTGGCAACTTTCAGAGATAATCTGTCATCTGTCTCACACTAATGAGAAAGCAGACCAATGGTTTTGGGAGGACTATGGAAACTCGACATTTTTAGAGCACACTGAAAGACCAATAATGTCTCATGGTTTATTTATGCAGCCATACTAGAAAATAATATTTCATTGAATGCATGCTTATATGTACAACACTCAACTCATTCATCTGAAGTGGTTCAGATTTAATGGGCTTTGGTGTCATTCAGAGGAATTTGAACTGAAAATGTACACATGTACCAGAAATATTAAGAAAGTTGTCAGTTACAGAGTCACTCATCTGCTCGTTGATCATATGCTCTTCTAAATTCATTTTGTATGCATCATGAAGATCTCTTGCAGACATTTGGAATAGAAATGGCTGTTTCTCGTTGTGCTGCATCTTTGGCTTCAATAATGCAACTGGTAAAATGAAATGTTAGAGAACCGGCCAAAGCTGTCTAAATTATTTGCTTACTGTTGATATTGTTCAAGTAAAAGCAGTTTTCTGCACACTATGATCAAAACCATATTAACAGTTGATAAGTGAAGACAAGCTAAGAAACACACACAAATAAATGCTCTTGACTTAAATCAGTGGTAATTCATTTTGTTTTACATTCAAAAGAAGAGAAGATATTCTTCATTTATTTTGCTTCTTAAGGATTACAAAATATCAATTGCTTTAAACCTGTTTCCTGCAGATAAAAACATTAAGAAATTGGGATTGAATAATAATTTCATAATCTCACATGGTTTTATGCAGACCCATAAATAGGGGTGCTTCATGTTCCATGATTTTTTTTGGGAAACTGATGCTTTCAAGTTATAAATCAATGATGAATGAATTACATAATGATGTTAACTTATTATTGCCAAGTTGAAATCTGAAGACATGATCACTTCTCAAACATAATGCCCACTGTAGCCTGACATATCACAAATCTAAATTTGTCTTGAAAATGTGCGGTTTATTTGCAAATCATTTCATAGAGAGAACCCATTTTGCATCATGTCACTGTGTGGGACCTGTTCTGTAGTATTATTGGCTGATACCAAATGAATAACAGTTTTCATACTTTTAAATGCTGCTCAGTTAAACAGATTTAGCTGTAATTTCCAAGGGTAAGAAAAATTTGAATGAAATTTCATGATTTAAGATGAACTGAATTCAAATTAATTGGCATAGGTATGTTTGGGACAAAATACAAATATCATACCACATGCTTCCAATTGTAAGCAAGAGCAGTACTTGGGGCCAGAACTAAACTCACTAAGTGGTTTAGGAGAAATGTCTATTCCAAGAGAATGATGAAAAGTTGATTTGACTTGATATACTTTGATTAATTATGTCACATGTACCTCAGTACAGTGAAAACTTTTGTTTTGTGAGCAGTACAAGCCATTCATAACATACAAGAACATACAGATCATAGGATGTTTAGATAGAGTGTGGCATGCAAGATTATGACTGCACAGCAGGTGCACAAAGCAAGATCAGCATTGGGTTTGAAGTGAGAGAGGTCCATTCAGCAGTCTAATAACAGCAGGGAATAAGCTGTTCTTGAACCTGTTGGTACATGTGTTTAAGCTTCTATATCTTTTGCCTGATGGAAGAGCTTGGAAGAGTGTGGGAGGGATCTTTGATGATATTGGCAGCCATTCCGTGGTAAGGTGAAATGTAGGTGGAGGCCATAGCTGGAAGATTGGCTTTCTGTGAAATCTCACAATCACCAAGATTAATTGAGACAGCATAGATGAGTGTAAATACATTTAAAGGGTAACTTGATATTAAGGAATAAAAGTTGTACCAACAGGGTCAAATAAAGATGGTGCAAGGAGCATACAGTTCATAGCATGCATCTGTTGAGCAGATTGGCTTGTGTTTACATACTATAAATATTTGAGAAATATCTCTTGCTTTGATGCTGATGAGTATGTGATAAATTCAGCTTTAATCTGAAATCAAACAATGTGTCCTGTTGTATAAAGTAATGGTGCTAAAATAATTAATGTTGGTACTGCACTAAATTGCACTGAATTGGATAATGTTATACAGTTTTTGAGTGGAAGCAGTTGTGATGTGCATGAGTTCCCAAGAAGAGATGATGTGTTCCGTGTAGTTCCTGTTAATCTTAAGGACTTAAGCCTAGCATGATGATGCAAATCGTGTCTATTGTGACCATGCAATAAACCACCTAGCTATGGAAAGTAAGTGCCACATTCATTTAGACTGGCCAATGGTCCATCCTCTTCCACTGATAATGAGACAGTCCCTAGACTCAGCATTGAGAAATGAGAATTTGTGGCAATGAGCTACCTGAACCAAAAAAAACCCTCACAATCATTCACTTTGTGCCAGTATCAGAAGCTTGCAATGATTTGCATGTGTCTTGAATAAGCTGAACATTGAGAAAAGTCAGCCCACATAGGGAATTATTATAATCTCTAAGGAACTGTTTCTGATTACACCAGGGCTTTAAAAGGTGTATTGTGTCTTTTTTTTTATGAAGAGAGATTGAGACAGAGATGCTGAGTGGTCTGCTCCAAGCCAATAAAATAAACAGTTGAAACAATAGAAGCAGCCTGAATGGTGGGGTCAAGCTCCCACACAACCAGGATTTTAGTTTAACTTGCAGTAGGTATTAGAGTTTAGAAGCTGCTATATATCTCTTTCTGTTGTAGCAAAACATACTCTCCCTCTGTCTCTCTATCTGTCCCTCTCACTCTGTCTCTCTCTCTCTCTCTGTCTCTCTCTCTCTCTCTTTCACAGCTTTTTCTTGTTCTTTCTTGCTGGACTGAAGAATTGCATGTCAGACAATCTATCTTACTGAATTTACCTTTGCCAAGGGTGCATTTATGATGTATTGCTATGATGTATTGCTATGCTGGAACAGCTGCTGTTTTGTATTTAAATAGTCTATTACTCTGTGAAGTTTTCCAATAGGCTTAAGTTATTCCAATTTCTCTTCCTTTTGTTGTATTTTAACTACAGTGTATGAATAAATTATGTATTGTTTCAAGCTTTGTAGTTTGACCAATCAAATTGCATCCAGAACACAGCACCTTACACTTTCTCTTCTAAAATAAGAGAAAGTTAGGGTAGAGGCTATCTTCTTAATATATTTTGAGGGTGTTTGGTCTGGTCCATAACATACTCCTCTCACCATAAGCGAGTTCACTCATTGACATTTGCTCCTGATTGGCTCGTTATCATCTATCAACAGGAAACATGGGAGAGAGCATGAATGCAAACATGAAAAGCAACAAGGAACAAGGCTGGTCATAGTATGATAGTTAAGATCTGTTAGAGGCAGAGATGGGGGGACTGAAATCAAGATTGATGATATTGGGCTTATCAATTAAAATGTAGTCCTTAGCAAAATCTAAAGTAGAACCCTCGGGGGAAGGATGTGGTGTTATTTTGATCCCTATTTTACAGTATACAAAAGTGAGATACATCTTTTAATAAACATGCCACTTGGGAAATTCTAGCACCACATTTTGCATCATACATTGGGTTTTTCCTTGGAAATAAATCTTGTAGCACAGTGGAAAAAAAATGCATCCTCCAATCCCTGATCGGTCTCATCAACATCGCCCATCCCCCCACTCTCCGACCCAAACCCACTCTGAGATATTCATCACATACCCTTTATGTGCCAAATAGCCTCTTATTAATCACAATACAGGTGTTCAGTAAAAATGAAGTCGTGACTTTGCCAAAGGAGCTGTTGCTGCCTAGTCTATAGATATAAAATGTTCTCTTGATGCCGATATTGAAATGGATGCATTGAAAAGGAATCCACTAGTCCATTATTATCCTGGTAAACTTGAACTATTTAAAAGGGTATGCACTACAGAGCATTCAATGGAACTCTATAAAGAAGAGTTTACAAAGAAATAATGAATGCTCAAATGGAATCAAATAGCACATAGCATTGCACTAAACTTGATGATAAAGACTGTTGAAGAGTTCAGTGTATGTCTTTCATACAGAAATATAGAACTGATTGATAAATGCACTTTGTTAATTGTGTTTTACACTGAAGAACTCATTTAACCAAAATGTCCTAATCAGATCATTTGAGTTTAAAAAATGCTTTGGCTTGGACACCACTTGATATGGGTTTTTTTTAAAGCTAAGAAGTTATTTTCCTCTTAAAAGCTTTTCCAGAGTTTCATATTGTTCCGCCAGATTGAGTTGGTTACGTAACATCAGTGACAGAATTATTGAAAGCAAATAAGAAATGCGTTGGCAATGTTGAGAAACAATGCAGCAAAACATAGACACTTTTTGGCCTAACATTGTGGACTGCTCCTATCTCGTTTTCAAATCTTAATTTTTCTGGCCTGGAAACAGTTTCCTTTTGCTATTCATGAGATGTGGAAGTGCCCCCTGAGAAATTTTGCAGGCTCATTGATGTAGATTGATAGTAAGATTACTTTTCTGGCTGTTAAAATTCTTCCCTCCATGACCCAGCTCCACATTTCTGGTGGAGATGTTCAATCCTGATTTTCTCAGAAATGCAAGGTGTTCATACTATTGGGGACCTCTTTAATGTTGTTGTCATGTTGGGGCGAACTGTTAACATCCTGATTTTATGGTCCTCACCAAAGCATTCTGATATGTTCTCATTCCCCAGCACATTTGTAATGATGCTGTCACTTTAAAAAGGTTATTTTGCCTTTGGTTTTTTGTTTGAAGAGAAGTCATAAAGGCAAAGGTACCGAAGAGTTTAGTTGAACAATGGAAGGGGAGTGGCCAGTTCTCCAGTTCAGGTTTTTTTCTCATTTGTTTTAGCTGTAGCTGTCACATGATGTGTGAATCCAGGAGATGCAAGCTTAAGATAGCTAGGGAAGTGATTGCTGGGCCCCTTGCTGAGGTATTTGGATCATTAAGGTGCCAGAAAACTGAAGGTTGGTTAATGTGGTCCTCATTTTAGGAAAGGTGATAGGGAAGGGCCAGGGAACTATAGACCGGTGAGCCTGACAGCGGTAGTGGGCAAGTTGTTGGAAGGAATCCTGGATAACAGGATTTACATGAATTTGGAGATACAAGGACTGATTAGGAATAATCAACATGGCTTTGTGGGTGGGAAATCATGCCCCACGAACTTCATTGAGTTATTTGAAGAAATAACAAAGTAGTTTGATGAGGGCAGAGTGGTAGATGTGATCTGTATGGACTTCAGTAAGGTGTCTGACAACGTTCCTCATAGTAAACTGGTTAGCAAAGTTAGATCACATGGAATACAGAGAGAGCAAGCCATTTGGACACCGAACTGGCTGGAAGGTGGAGATGAAGGTAGAAGGTGGAGGGTTGCATTTCAGACTAGAGGCCTGTGACCAGTGGAGCGCCACAAGGATTGATATTGGGTTCACTGCTTTTCCTCATTCATGTAAAAGATTTGGATGTGTACGTAGGAGCTATAGTTAGTATGTTTGCAGATGATACCAAAATTGGAGGCATAGTGGACAGTGAAGAAGGTTACCTCAGGGTACAACAGGATCTTGAACAGGGCCTATGGGCTGAGGAGTGACAGATGGAGTTTAATTTAGATAATTTGGAGTAAATCAGGGAAGGACATATACTCTTAATAGTAAGATCCTGGTGAGTGTTGCTGAACAAAGAGACCTTAGACTGCAGGTTCATTGTTCCTTGAAAGTCGACTCTCAAGTAAATAGAATAGAGATGAAGGCATTTAGCATGCTTTCCATTTTTGGTCAGAGCACTGTGTATAGTGGTTGGGAGGTCATTGTTGTAGCTGTACAGGACATTGGTTAGGTAACTTTGGAATATTGTGTGCAATTCTGTTCTCCTATCGATAGGAAAGATGTTGTGAAACTTGAAAGGGCTTAGAAAAAAAATTGCAAGGATGTTGCCAGGTTTGGAGGATTTGAGCTGCAGGGAGAGGCTGAATAGGCTGGCACTGTTTTCTCTCGAGTGTTGAGAGGTGACATGATAGATGTTTATAAAATCATGAGGGGCATGGATAGGGCAAATAGACAAGATGTTTTACCTGGGTTGGATAAGTCCAGAACTAGAGGGCATAGGTTTAGGGTGAGCGGGGAAAGATATAAAAGGGACCTAAGGGGCAACATTTTCACACAAAGGATGGTACATGTAGAGAATGTATTGCCAGAGGAAGTGGTGGTGGCTGGTTCAATTACAGCAATTAAAAGGCAACTGAATGGGCAAATGAATAGCAAGGGTTTAAAGGGATATCGGCCAAGTGCTGGAAAATGGGACGACATTATGTTTCCATGCTATACATTTCTCTGACTCTAAGTAAAACATTCCTCTGACTTTCTCTGAAATCTCTCTCTGAATGTTGATACCTCCTGTCTGTACGAATCTGTGTTTGAACTTACCTTTTTGCCAAGGGGCATGTTTATAGGATTTTCCTGTATTAGAACAGTTAGTAACAGTTACTGTATCAGGTTGGTTATTTTTCCCAATATTTAAGTTATTCTAAATGCCCCTTTCTTTTGTTCGTGTTTCGTCTGTAGTGTTTAAGTAAGTTATGTTTTGTTTAAAGCCAAGTGGTTTGACCAGTTGCATCACACCTGGAACCCCCACTTCACATCTGCTTTTAAAATAAGAAAAAAATTAGAGTCTGGGTACCTTCTTACAATATTTTGAGGGGTTCTGGCCTGGTCCATAACACACTGATAAACTTTGGGATATTTAAACAGTGTGGTGGGTGGAAAGGGTGAAAGGGTAGTACAGTATGATGGGCTGGACAGCACCTGGACAGGTAGTTGATGGGTGAGCAACATTTGGGCAGGGTGGTGAGGTCAGGTCAGATTGGTGTTTGAGGGTTTAGAGCATCAGGAGGTATCTTTTGGTCTAAGAGAGTTATGTTGCCTGGGAAATGTTGGAGATTCATGGATTTGAAAGATGAGGGGAAAGAGGTTGAGGTCATTAGAGACTCAATAGTGGGGCAGGTCAAAATTTCTGGGGTTTAGAGATTGGGGTTTGAGGGGTTTGTAACATCAGAAGTTATCTGTTGGTCTGAGAGAGTTAATTTGCCTGGGAAATGTTGGAGATTCATAAATTTGAAATATTGAGGAATAAGAAGTTGAGGTCATTTGAAAGTTAAGCGTGGGACAAATCAAAATATCAGGGGTTTGGAGGGTAGGGGTTTGAGGGTGTGTTTGGATTTGAGGCAGAAATTCAGGGTGGGAGTTTCCGGAGATCAGGGATCTCATTTGCACAGTTAACCCAGAGTTAGATTTGATTTTAATCTGGGAAGGTGAGTGAGGAACTTTTACGTGGGGTTCCAAGGAGTTAGAGAATTGCCCTATGGTCTTTCAAGTCAATTTCCACAAGCTCAGTACATCAGGACTTCCCCGTGGTTTCCATGTGTCTTTGTGGATATGTCCACACCCTGATGCTCCACAGACACAAAGTTTTATGCTTTTCGATTTGGACAAATGAATCAGTGCAACATCCTCTACAGGGGATTTGTGGCATCTGTGAATTGGTCGAGCAGAAAGGAGACTCTTCAAGTGATCATATTGAATTATCCTGACTGAGACAGGCAATCTGCAAAGCAGAGTATAACAAGCTGAAATGGAAATCTTTTACAGGAAGCGAGGTAAAATTGGAACATGCACAGGTGAATAAGGCAAAGGCAGAAAACTTAAATTGTTCTTTTTAAAAGTTTGGGATATCAATTTTCTTTAGATATGAGACTCAGAGCTTATACAATTATTTTTTCAAGATTCAAGAGAGAGAGATCTCTGTGGCAAGTAAAAATACTGTTAATCCTGATGAAACAAGCACTAACTTTTTTTGTTTGAAAGTAGTCTGAGTTGAGTGGGCAGTTTGCTTAAAATTATGATATTCAATAATTTCCCTGCAGAATACTGTACATGTTCACCATGAAGAAACAGTGTATTTCTGGGAGCAATGTCCAGATTTCTATGTTTAGTTGAATGTCTCTGTGTGTATCAACATTGCTTAGAATTTTCACCCAATGATTCAACGTCAATTTTATCAATAGGGAAGAATCCAAGCCAATAATTTTAATGCACACCTCTTTTCAATTTCTCCATTCACCAGAACAACTTATCATTGTTCTGCAACCACACTTATTGAAAAACAATATTTTTTCAGGTATAAAGAACATAGGCATAATGTCATGACCATTCAATTGAAATACATTCAGATAAATATTTTTGTTGGGAAATAGCATTGTTCACAGCTCAGTTTTGAGATCTTGAAACTTGGTTTTGTGATTGATAGGCTTATGAAAATGAAATGAGTGCGTTATGTACTCTCTGGAAATAAACATGGGAGTGTTTTAACATATTTCTCAATTCATGGTGTTTTCAAGAGAATAGTTCAGCAGCTACACCTGCTTTTGTTTAATCTGTACATCTAATTCTCCTTTCCAGCAATTTGCATGTAGAACCTGCTCTGGAGAGGACAAAAGAGTGCATTTTTCTTTTCAGAGTCATGACATGGTTTAAATGCTCCACAGTTGTGCATTAGTGATTGGAAAGATATGGGTTTCTACTTCCTTGTGTCAACACAATAGACATTTCACATTGGAATCCTTGAAAGCAGGTGAGGCTAGAAGCTTTTCTTAAGGGCTAAGGGAACATAAATGTTGGAAAAATGGATCAATTGGCCCTGATTTCCTGTAACTCTTAGTTGTTGGCTTAAGTGTATGATAAGAAAGCCTGAGGAAAAGCTCATCTGCTGGCTTTTTCATGCGTGGAATATATGAAAGGACAGTGAAGTCACAGTCTATTGGCGCTACACGTGAACAAATGGTTCTTCTCATATTTATCTTCCCTGTTTCAAAAGCTTTTCTTTTCCGCTTCTTTCCTTCATCCACTGAGGCATTTTTATCTTCAATGTGTACATTGTACCAGCCTGAACCATTAAACCTGCAAATGAATTTGCATCTCCCTCTCTGTTTCAAATCACATTTATTTTTAAACCTCTGCCTTTTCATTTGAGATCCTACAACTGCTAGAAGCCACCTGCTTCTATCTACCTGGATCATATTTTTGTTGGTTTAAATGCATCTGTCAAAATGCTCAGTAACTGGCAATGTTACACTTTTTTCAAGCCTTTATTTTGTATTTCCTAATTTTAGTCGGCATCCAAATATGATGTAACACCATTTGCAACCCCAATATCCAGCTCGTAGTGTAGAGACCAATGTTGCACACAATTCTATGTCTTTCTAAGTTTATGTATTGTTACAAGCTGTTTTCATGTTGCTAACTTCTTGTAATAAGATTGAGAATTCTATTATTCATTTCATTGTTCCACTAATTGAGTCTAATTCCATTCAAAATATACTCACTGCAGTTGCATGTTTTGATTTTACTGAAATACATCATCAGTCAGCTACTGCCACTGGAATCCATCCAGTACTCTTTAGATAATTTCCTCTTACTATTAATCGTTCTTTTAAGACTTCCTTTGTTCCTTTAAAATAATTAAGTCCATGACTTTTTTGGTTGGGTGTGCAAATTTCAACATTAATTGATCCCAGAACTGAATACTTTTAATCTTCCCTATTGAGTTCTAATAATCTGCCTTCTGTTCTTTGTTTTTTTTTATTCAATCCCAATCCATTTGGTCATTTTTGCTTCACTTCATATCCTTCAATTTTGGTTGATATACCTCCGATCAGAGACTTTCCCATACGCAGCACATCCACTGAATTTCCCTCACTGATCTTACCTCTCGCCTCTGAAATGTTTTCTATCAGTTAAACTGATGGTTGAATGTTTGCACGGGTTCCTATAGATTGATGGAAAGTACTTATTAAATACCAATGTGAAATTTTAATTTTCTGCAAATTAACAAACTTCCCATTTCTGACATTTTGCCAAGCTTCTAAAAATTCTCTTCTGATATTTTCCGTTGACGTTTCATTACACTCCACTGTTTTGTTCAACTCGCTTCTCTCATTTTCTCATTTTATTTTTTTCAAAATTGTTCTAGCTTTAATTGGGTCACTTCTGCATTTTTAAATGTTTTCCAACACATTTATTTATTCATTGTCTCCTGGAATTACTGAAAAATTATGCATTATAATTGAATATATTGATTCCATAATCCACCATGATCTCTCTTTTTAGAAATATGTACCAGTTCTTGCTTTAAAGGTTGGAATGCAAATCTTTCCCTTTGCTTGTCCCTACCTTTTTAAATTCTTGCAAATTCAATCTAACCTGGTTTTCTCCTGATTGGATATCTGACTGGATATCAAATCTCATCACACTGTACACATTTGTCTCAGATACATTGTGCCCAACCATATCATTTATTTCATTAGTTATAACCAGATCGAGGAGCAGCCCCACCCTTGTAAGCTTAATGTAATGCTCAAAGAAAAATGTTGCACACATTTTATGAATTGCACTTCTATTTTGTAATTTATCTCCTCTTGTTCCAACCAAACAATGGGCGTTCATTAAAATCTCCGAGCAGCAATTTTGTTCAGATAGTACGGCATACCTTTTAATCTGCCTGCAGATTTCATCTTCTATTTTATTCCCAGCAATTCAAGATCTTTCAATTTTTAATATACTTCAACCAAATAACTCTAAGAAGCCCTTTTGTCTTACCTTTCAGTTCCAAGTATGTTGATCCTGTATCTCTGCCTTATCTATTCTATCCTCATACAGCATGTATTCTTGATTTTACCAATACTGTCACTCACTTCTGATCTTTCTATGCCATCTAAATGCTACCTTTCCAATTTTTATTATCTACTCTTGCCAAACTTACAACCACATTTTAGTTCATTATTACATTGGGATTCCCATGTAAAATAATTACACCACTTTTAGCGGACTCTTACTGTATATGCTATCACTGCACGTTCTTGATTTTGATTTTATTATTGTCACATGGACCGAGAGACCGTGAAAAGTATTGTTTTGTGTGCTATCCTGGCAAAGCATACCATACATAAGTACATCTGGGTAAGACAACAGAATGCAGAATATGGTGTTGTAGCAACAGAGAAGATAAAGAGAAAGGTCAAATTTAATATTAGATTTAGATTACTTACAGTGTGGAAACAGGCCCTTCGGCCCAACAAGTCCACACCGACCCGCAACCCACCCATACCCCTACCCCTTACCTAATACTACGGGCAATTTAGCATGGCCAATTCACCTGACCTGCACATCTTTGGACTGTGGGAGGAAACCGGAGCACCCGGAGGAAACCCACACAGACACGGGGAGAACGTGCAAACTCCACACTCCTGAGGCAGGAATTGAACCCGGGTCTCTGATGGTGTGAGGCAGCAATGCTAACCACTGTGCCACCGTGCCGTCCACATATGAGAGAGCCATTCAATAGTCTGCTAACACTGGGGAAGACGTTTTTCTTGAACCTGTTGGTACATGTTTTTCAGCCTTCTTCACTCTTTTCCTTGTTTATAATTGTTTTGTTTAATTTCGCTAAGCATCTCCCTTGCTAATGGTTTGCTGCTTGAACATCACTTGCATCAGGTGACCTTCACCAATGCCTTAACATGTTTTGATTTGTTTGTCCAGTTTCCTTCCAAGGTTATACACATTTTCCCATCCTTATTCCACTATTAAGTCAGTAATTTAGCAACATCAGGGCAGAGTGAGTGCTGCTCAGTAATGATTAATGTTTAGCTTTCTGTCAACAGATCCCAATGCCTTGCAATCTTCACATCCTCAGTTACAGCCCATGCCTCGTGATTGCACAGAAAGTTACACCCTGATGGTCTGAAATTCAGTCACAGATCTTCAGACTAAGTCATTGGCCTGCATCATGTGAACAGCAGCAAAGACTTCCTGACGAGACATTTTGGAACACTTGTTCTGGGATCTTCTGTTCCTGAGTGTCACAGAAATGCATTGCACACCCTCCTTTCACAGCAGTAACTAACATATTTTGCTAAGTTTTAAGTTCTGTCTATCACTGGATATTATTGAGTCCATGGGTGAGTTGCTCAATGGATGAAACAGTGAGTGAATGGATTTGCTGGGTAAATGATTGTGTGTGAATGAATGTGTGAGGTGTATTGGTGGGTGAGTTGGTATGTAATTGAATGGATGAAGTCTAAGTGAATGGGTGCTGAGATGAAGTCATGGGTCAGTGGGTCAGTTGAGAAGCTGGGTAGAATGGGTTGTTGAGTGATTCATGAGATGGGCATGTTGCATGGGGTGGGAGAGGTAATACATTGTTGAGTTGGGGGAATACTTCTGCATTTTGTTTAGGGCCTCTGTATGATATGTGAAATGCACAGAGGACTCCAGGGGAGCAGAAAAGTTGTCTATTGACGTTTGAACTACTCAGGTGGTTCCCACAGAGGTCAGGGCTTCAATATCATCCCAGTGTGCAGAATCAATCTCTGATGATCTGGTAACTTCACGATCTGGCCCATGGTTCATATATGAAATACGTTAACTGGCTTGTACCTTGTCTGGCTTCGAAAATCTTTGGATTGTCCACATGATCTACTTCTTACCCTTACAGTCAGAAGGGAAAAGATGTATCTGGTACTGTCAGCCTCATTTAGGAAAATTGTTTAAGTTACTGTAACTGTTGAATCATAAACACTTAGACTGCTATATTTCTGGTTGTGTTGCACATTCACTCCCCTTCAAATCATCCTAGTTTTTGGTGCCATTGAACTTTGATAGCTTTGTCCAGAATCTTTAAATTGCTTAGTGCAAATTACTCTGAACACCCCTGTTTAAACATTTCCTTGCAACTGCTCAGATAACTCCTCATGTCTCTGCTTCCACTATGCAATTATATCTCTCGCCATTCTGACGATAGATTGTCAAACTTTCATTCCATTAACTGATCTCTTTCTTCCTGACGGGTTGGATTTTCTCCTCAAGATCAGAGGTTAGTATTTTCCTTAGTCCACACCTATTGCTTCTTCTCTTGATGTTTCCAGATTTAGTTCGCTTCAAGATTCATTTTCTTGTACATAAATAACAGTCAGGTTATGTTGCACTTGTGTTTTTCTCAATATTGAAATCCAACTTGCACTAAATTTGAGTTTGGTTTTCAATCTATTTGCAGTTCACTCTGTGATATGTTCCAAGCTAGTGTTGATTTGCTCAAATTTCTTTCCTTGATATAAATTTGAGACACAACCTGCCTTAAAATTATCAGTCAGGCCCAAAAATACCATTTCAACTAACACCTGTCTTTGGTCTACTCACATTTAACTCACAGTTAATTAGCAATAGACTTTTCATTCTGTAAATTAAAATTCAGGCTTAAATAAGAATAATGTGTAATGGAGAGAGGATCAAAAGTAGAATATTTTAATAATAGCAATGGGTAGAAATTTGTTTGCGGCATGCCACTTCAAAATTGAAATTGAAAACGACTTTAATTCTCCAAATCTGTCAGGAGCTGCTTGAACTGGTGCAATATGGATGAAATGTTTATGCAAACCATGAAGGAAATGTTGTGCCATGGGTAGCCTTAATTTTATGCTGTGTCGACTTGCATTGGGCGGTTCATTGTCTGTATTTGAATCAAAATGCAGTAGAGCTGCATTTCTGTCCTGAGAGCTTTCACCACTTTGTAACCGTAACCCTCATCATTCCCCCCTACAAAGCAATTTTTCTCCATTTGCAGAAAGGCTGCTTTTCCACTTGGGATTTAAGTTAATGTCAAATCAAATACCAGAAAATAAAAAATAAATAGATAAAGTATTTTTCAAAGGAGAAAAAAGGACAAATAAAAGTCAGAAAAATATTTTTAAAATACCTTTATCATGTCTTCATCATCAATGTATAACCTTTACCATGCAATTTTAGAGCTTTATATTTTGGAAGAAAGACATTGGTTGTCGTTAACAATATTAATGTTAATATTGTACTTAGACTATTAACTACTCGACTTAACATTGTTTTTTTCTGGTTAATCAAGTTTTATTTGAAAAGTTTGAAGATTGTTAGAAGAGTGAAAACTGGAGAAGGATAATAGTTTCTCACATCTTGGTCTCTGGGATAGAACAATATACCGTGCTCTCACTTTTAATTTTATTATAAGTATTTGAAGGTATGGAAGATTTGAATTATAATGAAAGGCTGGATAAGCTGGGACATATTTTACTGGAGTGTAGAAGGTTGAGGGGTGACCGTATATAAGTTTATAAAATTATCAAGGATATAGAATAGAATTAATGGCAGTTTTCTTTTTCCTAGGCTGGGGGATATCAATACCAGGGGGCATATTTTTAAAGTCAGAGGAAAGAGATTTAAAAAAGGCATGAGGGGCAAATTGTTTTAAACAGAGGGTGGTTCGCGTGTGGAATGAACTTGCTGAGGAAGTGGTGGATGTAGGTACAATTACAACATTTAAAAAACATTTGTGTAGGTACAGGATTAGAAAAGGTTTGGAGGGATATGGGGCAGGAGCAGCAGGTGGGACTAGTTTAGTTTGGTATTATGGTCAGCAAAGAGTCTGTTTCCATGCTGTTTGACTCTATGACTACAATATTAAAGGGCATAATATAAGGAAGAGACTTGGGAAGCTTGTAGCCAAAACTTTCGAGATCATACAGTCCTACTATGGAATCATATCTTTCTGCACTGCAGGAATTCTGCCATTTGGCCCATCAAGTCTGCTCTGACAGTCTGAAGAGTACCTCACTCCGCCCGATCCCTGTAGCCTCATTGTTTATCATGGTAAATCCACATTCTCTGCGTATCCCTGGATACGATGGAGCAATTTAGTATGGCCAATCCACCTTGCCTGCACAACCACGTTCAACTCCAGCCTTGGGTGACTGTGGAATTTGCATGTTCTCCTTTTGACTGTGTGAGTTTCCTTTGGGTGCGCCAGTTTCCTTCCACAATCCAAAGATGTGCAGGTGAGGTGGATTGGCCATGGGAAATGTGGGGTCAGGGAGGTGCGGGTCTGGGTGGGATGCTCTTCAGATGGTCAGTGCAGAACTGATGGGCTGAATGGCCTCTATGTCATTTGTAGGGATGCTATGAATATCGCTGAACATTTTGTAAAACTTCAGTATGGCCACTGTTGGAATATTGTGTCCATTTCTGCATACCATTCTTCAGAAATGGCTTTAAGGCTTGGGAGTAGAAACTAAAAATTAACCATCATGTTTCCAGTGATAGTAAATTATAGAAAGAGTGAAGAAGTTTAAGCTCTTCTGAAAGCTGACCATGTAAAGAAGAGATTATTGAGGCATTTAAAGTAGTAGAATTCCTCCACTGTAGAGACAGGTCCTTTAGCCCAACAAGTCCACACTGATCCTCCAAAGAGTAACCCACCCAGACCTTATGTTTACCCCTGACCACTATGGGCAATTTAGCTTGGCCAATTCACTAACCTGCACATACTTGGACTGTGGAAGGAAACCCACACGGACACCGATCGAAGCTCCACACAGACAGCCACCTGAGGCTGGAATCGAATCTGGGTCCATGGTGCTGTGAGGCAGCAGTGCTAACCAGTGAACTACCAGACCACCTTAATGATGGGTTTGACTAGTTAAAATATGGAGAAACCTCACAATTGCTGAGAGTCAATAACCAAAGTGCGCAGATTTAAGATAACTGAAAAAGAACTTGATATATCTTGAAGAAAAGCAATTTTGATAATAAATTATGGTTTGAAATTCATGGCCTTACAGTGGAAGAAATAGAGTTCAGTCATAACTTAAGAGGAGTTGGACAAATAGTTGAAGGAAAGAAATATTTCATGTATATGAGAAATGAACTTGAAAACACAACTAATTGGATTGTGCTTGCAAAGATCTGGCACAGAACTGATGTGCTGATTGACCTCATTCTGTGCTGTCCTGATATATGAAAGATCTGAACACCAGGAAACTGGCAAAACTGATGAACTATGTTTCGATAAGAAAAAGAAAGACGATTGAAGTAGAATAAACACTGAAATAAACATTGCTTGCTTGAATGACTAGAAGGGTTTTTGAAGTTTTGAAGTGTTGCAATGATGCTGAATGTTCAATCCGCCAGCTTTATTAAGAACTGAGTGCTACAGAAGAGTGTCAAGTACAGAAGCCGAAGCCAAGTGTTTTGGCGGCAGCAAAATAGTGATAAATATATATAATCCGAGCCAGTGATGTACATTGATTGAATTAGTGAAACTGCATGCAATTCTTAGAATTTTACAGATGTTTCAGGAACTGATTTTAACAATTCTGTCTTCATGTGACAAAAACCTTAATCAGTGGGTTATGTCACGATGTGGGTCTTTTCCTGTATATTTGGTTTATATCTCCAGCTTTCTGAAATTACAGAATTATGACTGGTGACTAGACAAGAAGGAGAGGGGATTATGAAACATAGTGATAGACTCCCTAGTCCTCTGTCAGACTGTCAATGCTGAAGTCCAATCTACCAAGAGATGTGTTCTAACAGGTCTACATAGGTTGCTTAAGAAATACACAGGGGATAGTAGAGTTTCTGTTGTCAGCAAACACTGGCATCTTAATCACAGAATTATCTTTGGGTTGGAGTGGGGGTCATACAGTTTGAATAAAAAAAACTTGTATTTGTTTAGTACCTTTTTTGTCTTTAATGTCTCAAGGCACTTTACATCCAATTAATTGCCTTTAATGTGTGTTCTGATATAACAATTTTGGAGGAAATCAGGGAGAATCCTTGCTTTAACAGACCAAGAGGGGAGAAAATGTGTCATGCATTTCAGTCCTTTCTAGGCAATACGAAAGTTCTTGTGTTTCAAAATCTTGCTGTGGGAGTCTGGCAGTCACTTAAAATGTTAATTACTGCAAGCTGCTTCCTCAAGCTGCAGAGAATACTCATTATGGTCTATTGTGAAGAAGGCTGTTTCAAAGGCTTTGATACATGGCTGTTTACTGGTACCATTGTTCTTTGATGAGAGATTCCATGGACCTCATCCAATGTGTCTCAAATTTTCTCTTTTTGTTTTTATCAGCAAGGTGGCAAGTCTCTTCAATTCCAGGGAATATACTTTAAAGAACATGTTTGATTGTCAGCTGCATTTAGCTCAAGATATTTTTAGTCTTCACTGTTCACATAAATTTTGTAAGGATTTTGGAGATAATACTTGGAAGACTTAGTCAAATTGTACTCTTTCTGAAGCCATCCCAGACTGGACTGACAACAAGCTGCCTCAAATGGTAATGGTCAGGGAACATACCCGGGACTCATGTTGACATTGTATGTATGGGAGACCCAAGTGTTGCTTCCTGTATTCTGAGGAAGAATAGAAAGATTTCTTATCACTGTCAATCAGCCCTGTGGCTTTGAAACCACATCTGTATATTATTAAGATCAACTGGAGCCCAGTGAATGGCCTATAAATTGCTAGCTCAAACCATTGAGCATCCAATGTTGATAGCCAAGTCTGATTCCAGTTTTGCCAGGCCTCCTTGATATCATGTTCAGTCAATTGTGATGTCAATCTGATCCCACGTGAGCTCTATTTCTCATGTTCCAGCCAAGGCTATGCTGAAGTCAGTCAGTGGGAAAGCCCCTCACTGATTAGCATCATACCTTAATACAAAGAAAGATGGCCTTGGTGTTTGGAGGTTAATCACATCATTGCCAGGGCGTCACTGCAGGAATTTTCCTAGTAAAATCCTCGGTAGACACAAATTTATTTTCTGAATATTGGTCAGATATTCAAGGCATGCGTGGATAATGGATGGTCACGCTGAGGTTTCTTTTGAAGAAATCAAACATTCCTCTGCATTGCCAACCCCATGGCTTCCTAATTTTAAATGGGGGCACAAGACATATTTTTTTCTTGCTTCATTTTTGCCAGTGAAGTTGGATTGTTGAAGCCCATTAGAAGTACACTAGGTTTAAAAGTAATTCATGAGGAAAATAGAAAGCCTGCTCAAGAGCCTGTAACATTCTGTAAATGTCAAGTGTTTTCACATCAGCAACTGTAACATTATGCAAAACAGTGGTTAGCACTGTTGCCTCACAGCGCCAAGGACCTGGGATTGATTCCACCCTCGGGCGATTGTCTGTGCGGAGTTTTTACATTCACCCCGTGCCTGTGTGAGTTTCCTCCCTTAGTCCAAAGGTGTGCAGATTAGGTGGATTGTCAATGCTAAATTGCCCATTGTATCCAGGGATGTGCAGGCCTGGTGGATTAGCCATGGAGAATGCAGATTACCGGGATAGGGTGAGGCTAGCATCTGGATAGGAAGGTTGGTGTAAACTTGATCAATTAAGTGCCCTCTTTCTCCACTTTGTGAAGGGATACCTCATTATCTTTTTCACAAAGATTATAATGAAATCTGGTAGCTGATTTAGATGTTTGGCTAGAAACTGGTCTAACCTTTTAAGCCTTGGGTTTTTGTCATGTCATGTCCATGATTTTGTCCAAATGCAAATGTGGCATCCATTAACCTGCAATCCCAGTTCTGCAGGGATTAACTGGCTTTCTCCACAATATTGTGTGGGCTCCTATACAGGGGCTCAAACACTCCCACCCTTGCATCTGTCCATACCATCAGCTGAGCCCCAGTATCCCACTTCTGTGTTTTGTTTGGCATCAGCAACAATGTATTTTGCTGGTGTCTCCTTCTAATGTTGCAGGCTGCTATCGGTGAAATTGCTGCAGCTGCAGCCACAGATCACAAGCCAATTTATATTTGTTCACCTCTCATGTCAGCTGAGTCAACAATGTTGGTGTGAGGTGCTGTTTGGGGGTCTGAAAGATCCTGCCTGTTTCTAACTCAAGGGGAGAGTACACTGTCTCCACAGTTTTTTATCCGCGTATATTCATGAAGGCCAGTGTAATGCTTCATCCCATATTTCTGAAGTTAACACTAGAATCCCTTTCACATTGTTGTGTGAATGGTCCTGTTGATGTACTCCATTACTTCTGAAGATTGAGAATTGTGAAACATATGCCATTTACCCTCTCTCCCCAGCAAACTTAAGTTGATTTGCATCATCAGTCCCATAAAATGGCTCCCCGATCTGATTCCTTTATCTTAGGTAAAACCCACCATGTAAACAAATCCTTTATGAGTATTCATACCATCCATACAGCTGTGGCCATACAGCTGTGGTCAAGTCCTCCACCCGTTTTGTGAAATTATTCATGAGGACCAGGCAATACTTGTTCCTTTTTTTCTTGTCATTGACAGAAGACCATTGAAATTGATCTGTGTGGATCACCATGAACCACCAACTTGTTGGGTTTGACCTTCCTGTTATGTGAGGGTCTGGGTTATCCTGTAGACAGACCAAAGATCCTTTCGCATGGTACTCCATGGCTGACCTAATCCCTGGCTATCACCCACCTGTCTAACACATTCCCAGGTTCTCTCACTTCCTAGATGTCCCATACCCGGAGCCTCCCTGGACCAATTGCATTCACTCCTGTTGGTAACCATTAGGCAGCACTCTCTTGTCTCCTTGAGTACCAAGCATGCCTTCACCGCTATATCATGAGTCTGCCAGAGTCCTCTCAAATCTTTTCCTCTTTGTTTTTCCTCAATGATAACCTTTATGTTGGACTCCTGTCAGCTCAGGGAGAAAAGGGTAGAGACACAGATCCTTCCTCACTATTGATGGCTGCTACTATTTCTGATACATAAAGAACCAAGATATTATCTTTCAGTACCCTCTTTGTCCAATGTGATTGCTGTTTTATTCCCCTCCCGCCAGATTCCAGCTTTCGAGTGCATGTATTGTTGTTTTGGGTTCTTGTTATCACTTTCAAAACTGTTCAGAAGCATTGGGTTGGTGACCACAGCCAAGCTGAATGCTCTTTGGGGGCAGGTAGTCATACACTTTGTACAAATGTTGCACATGAACATTGAGTCACAACAGATAATGGAGGACATGGGGAATCCTTAGGCCGAGTACCAGCAGCCCAGCCTGCTTGTCGAGGGCAGCTTCAAGGCCAACTACATTCCTTTTTCCAAGTCATAAATACCACACCTTTTTCTTTCCCATTTACCACCAAGCTTGAGTTATCACAAAGATGCTTTGTCCCTCTGGCTATATGCCTGCATGAACCCTATTCTCAGTGTCCCATACCTTTTCTATGGTACTGAGGTGTGCCTCACCATCATAATCATTGTTTCCTGCCAACTTTGGTTCATTAAATGGTTTGACATTTAGGGTCAAGGTCCACAAGGCTACAAACACTGCTCATAGTGTCATCAATGACCCTCCCCAGTGACAAAAGCCTTGTTGATGTGATCAGAGTAACACTGCATCTTCTGATGTAAACTGCAAAATGTTTCACAGCTCAGAGAGGGGCCAGAAAATGTTGCCTGCACAGAATATGCTTTCTCCATATCCAACATGACATGGGAGGCAAATGCTCCTGAAGGGGCCCACCCGCCTGCACTAGGACTGTGCTAAGGCTTGAGTCTGTGGCCGCGATCTCTGGGCTGAAGCCTCAGTTGGGCTATGGCTGCTCATGCAGCGACAGTCCGCAAATCAGACTTAAGTCAGTGGAAGGCACCTTCGTGTGCTTCTGTTTATTCCCACACCACCCCTTTTCAGATCAGCTGGAGTATGGAGGCTATCAAGGTTTTATGAAACTCCCTGCAGTATCTCATCAACCTCAGGAATGATCAGTCCCCAGATACACTGGTCATTTCATTTCTTGTACTGTCTTCCATTTCCCGACCTCTGTATCCCTCTCCCCAGGTTCAATGGTCAATCCTAGAATCTCTGCCCTGTCTGAGCCTTCCTGGGGTTGATCCCAAATGCTGCAATAGTTGCAATTACTGGAAGGGCTAAGCTTCTGAGAAGAGCAGTTGGTCATCCAAATATTGTACTGTTTGGGGAACTTAATTCTTTCTGCCCTTGTGCCACACACATTTGAATATGCAGGGACTATTGTGAAACTCTTTCGACAGACAGGTCCATGAAACATGAACAAAAACCTGCCGTGGACCTTAGCCATCAATGGTATGGACCTGATCACATTTGACGTACAATATTGTACATAGTTCTGTCTCGCAGGGTACAGCTGCTGTCAAATATACCACTGCTGCTAATGGGTACCCACGTTGGAATATTCTTATTCAACACATGGTCATCCACTGTCATATACCAAGGTCCATCAGACTTCCATGTTGGCCAAACTGGTGAATTTACACGAGTGACTAGGGGGTGCCATACATCCAGAGACCCAGGCAATGTTCTAGGGCCCTAGGTTAGAATCCAGCCACTGCAGAGGGTAGAATTTAAATTCAATTTAAAAACTTCAATTACAAGTCTAATGATGACCATGAGTTCATTGCCAATGGTTAGAAAAACTTATCTGGTTCACTTATGTCCTTAAGGGAAGGAAATTGCCATCCTTACCTGATCTGAATGACTTGTGACTCCAGACCCACAGCAATGTGTTTGACTCTTGACTGCCATCTAGGCAATTAGAGATGGGCAATATATGCTGGTCTAGCCGGTGATGTCATTAGCCGGTGATGTCATCATCCGATGAATGAATTAAAGAAAAACATATACCCTTCTTTATGAGTGACACTTTTGAGGTCTCCAAGTCTTGCTCGCTTCTTCTGGGAGTCATACTGTATCTGGGATTGAGAAATAGCATCCCCTTCCACCTGCATTTCCCTTTTATGCATTATTTCAGAGTCATGCTGATGTCCTGAACATCAGTGACTTTACACAGCATGATGCTGTGGTCAAATAGCCAATTATCATACCGAGTAGCCTGAATCTAATTTTAACAGGGAGTTGAAAGAAGTGTGGTGTCCCCAGTTCAGTCCATCGCTTACTGAGCTACAACACTCAATTTAAACACACACATTCCTTCAGAAAACAGCTAGGTGACCATCCAAACAGATTTTCCTCTTAATGGGGCACGATTCTCATGATCTTTCTCTCAATTTAGCTGACCCAATAAATGTAGGGTTACAAACTACAACCTCAGGACTGCTCACTTTGCACTCACTGACTCAGCACCTAACTCCATATTTGCAGCGTGTCTGCCTTGCCTTGCTCTGTCAATTAGTACAGGCTAACAAACAGGCAGCCTGTCTTGCTGTTTAGCAGTCCTCAGTCAATGAAGCAGACATCTTACTGTATTGCACTGTGCTACATCAATTCCACATCTGCACCATGTACCAGCAGGTTGTATATCAAACACACTGCGGATGTTGCAAGCAGGCTGCCATGTCTTGAAGTCTTTGGGAATATTCCCGCCTCAGGCGACTGACTGTGTGGAGTTTGCACATTCTCCCCGTGTCTGCGTGGGTTTCCTCCGGGTGCTCCGGTTTCCTCCCACACTCCAAAGATGTGCAGGTCAGGTGAATTGGCCATGCTAAATTGCCCGTAGTGTTAGGTAAGGGGTAGATGTAGATAGAGATGTAAAGGTATGGGTGGTTTACGCTTCGGCGGGGCGGTGTGGACTTGTTGGGCCGAAGGGCCTGTTTCCACACTGTAAGTAATCTAAGTCCATGGAGGTCTCCATCAATCAAGGAGTCCAAGCACAGAATGTCAAGAGCAGCCTCCAATACCAATCCAGGAGATTGGCAATGAATAGACTCCTGGTTGGGGTATTCTCAATCAAAGGTACATGAAGGGGTCCTGGTCAGTCCTGGGGCTGCAAGGTGGCCAGCCCAGGGGCTAGGGCCAATCAGGTCAAAGAGACACAGAAACCTCTAATTCTAATTAGATCACTTAAAAGGGTGAGTCATAGCCTGTTCATTGGGACCATCCAAGAAACTATCTAGGGAAGTGGAGATGGAACATAAGGGGAGCCACATCTACAAAGGGAGACTCAGGAAACTGTTCTTTGGGATTGGGGCTGCTAGTTCTTTGGGAGTTAGCTATTATGAAGGGAGACAACTGATGCCAGAGGCAACTGGGACCTCCTCAATTGGAACTTCCAAGAATTTGTCGGTACTGGCCAGGGTGGAGGTTGGATGAAGGAGAAAGTGAGGTCTGCAGATGCTGGAGATCAGAGTCGAGAGTGTTTTGCTGGAAACGCACAGCAGGTCAGGCAGCATCCGAGGAGCAGGAGAAATGATGTTTCGGGCCTGATGAAGGACTCCGGCCTGAAATGTCAATTCTCCTGCTGCTCGGATGCTGCCTGACCTGCTGTGCTTTTCCAGCAACACACCCTCGACCCTGGAGGTTGAATGATCCAGTCACCACTGGGGTATCCTGAGACAGGAGACATCTGAGGGGCCTGTGTGTCTCCTCCTCCTCTGGGAACTCCTGGCAACACCCTATCTCCTTGTGAGGAGTGTGGGCCAGGTTCTCATTTCCTGTGTTCCCATGCCTTTTGTATTGAGAAGCAATTGGTGGCACAGTGAAATGTAGATATGTGAGCCTCTCCTGCAGACCATGTCAGTGTTGAGTCTGGCTGTCTGTAGCAGCCATCGAAGAGTGTGGCACTGGGAAAGCACAGCCGGTCAGGCAGCATCCGAGGAGCAGGAGACGTCAACGTTTTGCGCATAAGCTTTTCATTAGCATACACTCAAAACGTTAACTCACCTGCTCCTCGGATACTGCCTGACTGGCTGTGCTTTTCTAGTACCACACTATTTGACTCTGATCTCCAGTGTCTGCAGTCCCCCCTTTCTCCTCTCTATGGCAGCCACCAATCTGTCGATGGAGGAATCTCAATGGCTGCACTCTGGGAGATTCTGAGCAATAAAGTCACTGCCCTCCACATTTGGTTGTCCCTGCTCTTCCCTGTGCATGTGGATGAAGTTTCTGATTGCCAAGACCACAGGGCTGTGTGCTGTCTGGAGATGAGCAGTCGCTTCGTATCTGTCAATCCCTCAGCATCTTGGCTGTTTCTACATTGGGGTGCTCAGCAGATTATGCTTCCACACTTTAAGTCTAACACATGCACTGAGAGGTCAGTGTGGGAGGCAGGGGTGCAGAAGGCAGCCTTGTCAATGGTTCTGGTCTTGATCATCTCATCCTCAGAGATCGACAAAGTAGCTTTTGGCAGAGCTTGTTATTTGTCGAACTCACAGAAATCTCACTGGTAATTGGAAGGCAGAAGGGAGAGAATATGTTACAGCCAATAATGTGCAGCTAATGGCACTGATAGTGGAGTAATGCAAATGGAATGAGAAGCGGTACTTACTCTGTCAGTGGGACATGGGTGTCTGAGCATTCACGCACGAAGGTTCTCACTTTGCCCTGCAAGGGCCAGGATTCTTTCCTCATAGGGGTTCAGGAGAAAATGTTGAGCACCGCTCCAACCTTCCAAGTGCTTTCTGCCATTGTCTGGGCTTTTCTGGTGGGACTGTGGGCCGTTCCTTCATACCACTCAGACCAACCGAATTGGTTTGCAACGTTGGGCCAGGCTATCAGGTCTGGTGGTGTAGTGTCTCTGCAGGTTCTCCATTAAGAGGATATCCTTTCTCACCAACACGTTACCTGCTAAGACCTTGAGATCTCTGTCAGAGAATCATGGTGCTGTCACCCCCTTCTCCAACATTTTCGCATGTTATGCCCATTACCAAGTAATGTGGTTTCGCAGTGCCAGAGTTCATCTGAGTTATTCAGTGCCCTTTTAAATATGACAAAGACACCAGGCATGTTGATCTTTTGACAGCTGTCTACTGAGTGATGAGTTGTTCAGTGGATGGTGAGTTGGGGCTAGAAACAGACATGAATGTGCTATTGGGGCATGGTCAGTAATTATTGAAGAAGTACATTTCTCCATATAATGAGACATGTAGGACCCAGATAATGAGAGCCATGCCTCCATCATTCATCAGCTTCACCTTCAACATGTCCAGCAAATTGTTGAAGATGCCATCCCGGCATATTACATCAAAAAGGAGCTGCCTTCAGCACTCCAAAAACACTTACTCTCCCATGGCCACAGGACCATATTCCCCCAAACCTTTGAATGAATTTGATGAGAGACCCTTTGACATGGCTGAGATGATGCCTGACAGTTCTCTGCTGGTGACATGTGATTCTGCTGTGAATTTGGGCTGACACATGCTTTGGGCTGTGAAGTGATGCACCTGGGAACCATACATTAAAGTATTCACCCCCTCCCCATCCCAGAATGATCCCGACTGAGGCATGGAAAGTGCCCTGCAAGTGTGTCTGCACCAAAGGTCACATCAATACAGTAGCACTGATAGACCTTCGCTCTGGCTGAAGTGCCACTGCACTGATGTAGCAAGGCAATGTAGGGAAGGCAAGGTAGAGATGCCATGAGCAAATATCTGTGCTGCTAAGTGTGCAAGCATGAAGAAGGCAAGTGAACAGGCCTGAGATGCAGTCCAGTTCAGCCCTTGAGTTGCGTGCCATTCCACATGTGCAATGTCCCAGTTGCAGATTTTCAGCGAGTTGCTCATGCACCCTGCAATTCAGGTCAGTGTGACCTAAATAACATGTAAAGATATTGGAATGGCTCCATGGTGGTTATGAGGGTTTGGCAAAAGAAGCCATTGTCCATGCATGAGAGGTGCATCCGGCTGGTGCTTATGGATTATACGCTGAGATGCTGCTTAGTCTTACAGAAGGTGGAAATACTTTGAATTAAGTGGTGATCCGAGTTTGCCAGGCACCTGCGCTGATTTCCAAGCCTTGTTTTTTTTCAAAATATGTCTTATTTGTTGTATTTGGTAACATAAAAAGCTGAATAGTAATGAGCTGAGGTGAGCCATTAACAAGACATTTGACAAAGAATAATTGCCCTTCATTGACAACTTGCCCAAGCCTCATGAAAAACTCATCCTGCTGCTCATCAAAAACATAAAGTTGGAGTGAAATGCTCCCGACATTGATGTCGGCCTCGTTAAACTTGTTGTCCAATTGTGCCATAAATCTCGTCATAGCCCATGTCGCTTAGACATATATAAGGTTCCACAGAATGTGTGCTTGGAAAGCTGATTTCATCCAAAGTGTAACTCGAGTCCAGTTAGCGCAAACCATTGGTGAATAATTTGATATGTATGTACTTTTTCTCAATCTAGTGCTCATTATTTCATAAAATCTTAGAAGTATCTTTCTAGGCGCTGATTGGAATTGGTAGATGCCATTGATGCTTAAATATATAGCATGTTGCTTGAAAATACTGATTAATTAATTCTCATCTCTGTTATTGTAGAAAAATGAAATGAAGTGATTTTATTCAGTCTTCTCGAATGAATTCAAGGATCCTTTCTGGTTTTAACTATTTAGTATTCCAATCATTTCCACTGATGCTTTTAGAAGTTATGATTGAACTTTACTCAAAAATCCAAAATATCTATTCCTACAACTTTGTGAATTTTGACTGCTTGTTGTACTTTGATAAAAAGGAGATCTTTGTGCCCCGTAGAAAAGAAAATAATCAGATTTAGCCAGTAGAGGGCCCAGGTTTTTTGCAAAGAAGAGGTCTGTGAGACAGATTTGCTCAAGATGATTTGAAAAGGTCAGTTTTGTAAAAGACAGCTTCCATTAATAATTATTGCTGTAACTCACTCCAGAAAATCACAGAGCAAATATCTTCATGATTGCAAAAAACATATTTGAGGTCCCCATGAAGAATTGAAGGATAGAATTACCAGTAATTGCTTTGTACGTGAAAGCCAGTTGTTGCCTTATTGATGGCCTTCTCTGTAGAAGATGCAGTGTCACGATTCAGAACAAACTTTTCTCTCTCACCTCGTAATCATACAGATCAGATTTGGATGTCATTATGTGCACAATTATGCATTTGTTCTGATCTTGCCCTCCCTCATAAGTGAGGGTATTGTGTTTCAGATGATCGAGCACAACAGCCCTGTATCTTTTCGTATTTAATATTTTGAAGTTTCTGCAATGTATTTTATAATCTGCAAAGGCTATACAGGGGAGTTTGTAATCATGAAAGACTAAGTCACAGAGGCTGAAGGAACAAGGAATGTACTGTATCTCCCATTGGGGTTAAAATAACTTGTGCTTCAACATAAGTTAAAAAAAAATTGTTGTTCAAGAGAAAAGCAAGTCGGGAAGAAGGATCACACATGTCATGTTATCTACTGGAATTATGGTTTATTCTAACATGTGAGTGCATGTTTTTTATACATATTATACAAAGTTACACATATGTCAAGCTTTTTTCCTATATGTCTATGGTATATAGTTATATTCATTCTCAGTCTATGCTAAACTAACTGATTCTTTGTTCAAAGAATGTAATGTAAACTTTTTTGTTTAAACCTGAATTGAAGTTAATGTTTTTTTATAAATACAAGTGAGAAGTATTTCTCATTTGTTCATAACTCCACTGAACCCAGCTAAGAAATTTCCCAGTTAGAACACATCCTTCAAATTTTCAGTATGCCAAAGCGAATTAAAAAGTATTTTGCAAATAATTTATTTTCCTCCCTGCCATATTTGCCTTTACATTTTGGATAGATTAGAATTGTTACCCTTGTGCTTAAAACAAAAAGGCAGTATTGAATCATGAACTTCTTCTGAATAAACTGAAGTACAGAGAGGAATAGGGCAGAGATGTGTCAAGAAATAATTTAGAAAAGTACATTTTTCTTTTCTATAATATGATCCCAGCTGATGTTATTATCAGACAAGTCAGATGCCAACAGGAACCTGGTTTAACAGATTATAAATTTATTTGTTTTGGCTTTAATGAAGTGGTCTCTGGCTGAAACATAAGCAAATGGGCTGCAGATTTTGCTTTCACAGCTAAATGAAAGTTTCACACAAGTTATAAAGAAAAAATCAAATAATCCAAATTATCAACTTGGAAGATAAGTTCAAAGGTTTCAGACACACAGCTAAAGTACAAGTCCATTCATTGCGAAACACTAGTCCATAACTTTAGAAAGGAACAAAATAACTTTTGTCGTGTACCCTGAAATAACTGCACAGAGGTCAATATCCCATCACCAAATTACCCTTTATTTACATGTGTACAGTACATAGGTCCTGAGCAGTCAGCCCTAGACTGAGGAAACCTTCTGAATCTCCTATTTATATGTCAGCCAGGGCTCCCTGATTAGTCTAGGTTAACAACCCCAATCAAGAACCTCAGTCAAAGAGATCCACCTGGTCCTGGTTCCAGTCACAAAATACCCAAAACCCCACTGCTGGTACAGTTACTAAAAACAGCACTCATGTTACACTGACACTGGAAAACTCTGTTACATGATTTAAGTCATGTGATCAACTTTTAAACTCCTTCCTGGAGCTACCACGGACCTTGAAAGTCAATGTACTAAATTCAGTAACCACTCCTGGGATTTTATTCTCACACTTCAGATCCGGGATAAACACTGACTTTTCACATCAAAGTAATTTACCTCACTAAATCAATAATTTCCTTCTCAGGAGCTCTGCTATATGCAGCCATCTTGTTCCAAAGTCTTCCCGGGACTAAACCCCTACCCAGTCTAAACAGTGACATTAAAAGTCATTTAGTTATGGATGTTGCCCTTCAATTTAAAAAAAATCCAGAATTAACTATTAATATTTCAGGCCAATTACTTCCTAAGCTGGGTCACAGAAGTTCTAAAGTAAATTCACTTGACATCCAGCCTTCAAAACTGTTTTTAAAAGAAATCACTATGGTTACAGAAATATTTACAAGTTAACCATAAACTTCAGACACAGAAAAACTCACCAGTTGCCAAATCAAGATCCAGATCCAAATTCACCCCAAATACTATACCACAGTTTACACATTTAACGTAGCCTTGTTCTCATAATAGAAAAGATTTTCAAACTAAATAAAGCATTAGTGACCTATTACAATCAGAGCCATTGATTGTGTGCTTTTGTTGTTGCATTGTTTGTGGATGAAGGCATTTGTTGTTTTGTTTCTAACCACTCGTCGAATAATTTTGCAAAAGATACTCAGCAGGTCTGACCGCATCTGTGGATAAAGAAACAGATGTTAACTCGGTTTCTCTCTCAACAGATGCTGCCAGACCTCCTGAGCTCCTCCAGCATTCACTCTGTTTGTTTCTGATTTCCAGCATCCACATAAGTTTTGTGCTTATTATCACTTGTGGATTGCTTGAAATAGAGTAAATTTGAACCATCGCTGTTTAAAGAGAGTAAGGGCATTGATCTGACAACCTTGAGAAGGTTTATAGAAGTGTAGCAATGTAAGCAATTCACACACCAGGGGGAGATCACTGCTTAGTATTTAGATTGATGAACCTTAGCTGCACTTCAGGAAAAAATGCTGTGAATCAGGTTGTGGGCCATTGACAATTGTAGAAATATAATTATAAGCTTTTTTTTTAAGAAGAGAAAAAAATACTATGCAGAGAAAAGCTGTAATAGCTTTGAGATTTGGCAGAGGGAACTGCTTTTTATTAACATTGACACATAACCTGTTGGTAAAAGACACTGTCGGTGTTTGCTTTCAGAATCCTCTTCCTCCGATGTGCTGGTACATTAGTTATCACAAAATGAGATGAGTGCACTTTGTCAACATCATCTTTGCTCTAGCAGGAAATTGTTTTATTGCAGGAAAAACCAGTGTAATCAAACTGCCAGTATAGTAAAATAAATTACACTGTCGTGCGTGCCAATAACCATGTTGGTTTGAAGCAGGACTACAGTACAAACCCATTTAATGCACTGTGGCAAATAATATCTTCAACCTTTTGAAAGTTTAGTGACATTTAATTAAGTGCATATTCACATGAATAATGCTTTCTGCAACACACATGTGGCGAGTTGGCTAAATGTCACTATTACAGGGGTCAAAGAATCTGTTCTGTGTTCATGTACCAAATATAAACATTTAAAACCCACAAATTTAACATGACTATTTTTAATCTTAACCAATTAAAATATACATTCAACCCCACTGCCCACATAAAGGTATATTTGACAAAATTAATATGTGGCAGTTTTATTGTAAAGTTTTATGTTAGATTTAAATGCGTTTTAGTCCTTAGATTTGTGCTTTTTCTTATGATGATTTTGTTTATATTTAGTAAACACTGTGAAGTAGGTAAAGTAAATTCATGGAATAGCTATTGAAACATTTATACGTGGACATGTGTATAACAACAGGAACATGCACCGATAGTGAGATTGATGTTGATGTCAGAATAAAGCAGACTTGTGCTTGAACATAACGCTTCTGACAATGAGATTCTACAAACTACAATTACAAACTATAATTAACATTTTCAAATCCTAATCTCAGTTTGGGAATCTAGTTAAGAACAGCTGAAGACCTTGCTGCGTGTCCATGTGATTCATGTGCTAATTGTGTAGGTGCTTCGGGAAATGCGGTTGAGAAGCACTGTACTTCCTGATTAGTGCCAGTGAACAGACACACAGCACACAGTGTATAGCAGTTAAGTGTCTGGTCCCAGCTGAGAAAATGGTTCCATTATCTCCCAGCTGCATAGACAACCCATAAGGGCCTGTTATGCCTGGTTGATCAGTGTAGTTGAGGCAGTGACTTGCTGTGAGCCTGCACCTCTATTTGCCGTTACAGAAAAGTGGAAAGGAAACTGATGCTCTTTGCCATTTAGTTCTGTAAGTACACAGAAATATTTTTATTGGGGTGCAGCTGTATGGTATTTCAGAATCTAAGCATGCTGTTCTGCTGAGATGCTTAAAAGCATAGCTTGCAATTGTGATGAAAATGAGTTAACCGTGTGGTATCTTTATTTATGAAAGGATTATTGTGTTTTTGTAAACTCAACACTAGCTGTAAATACAAGCCTCAGTTATTGAAAATGCTCTCTATTTGTAGCAACTGTGAAATAATATTCACTGTATTACTGCTGACTAAAAGGCATTTGATTTGCTTAGGATTTATATTTCCTGTGTCTTTTATGACAGGTTATTTTGTTGACAAATACTGTAGATTTGGAGACAAAAGGGTGAAGAGGAAGTATTTTTTTTTCATTCATAGTTCTCACAGATAGGGACAGATCCAGGCAAGTGAGTAAAGGTATTTCGAACTGCCCTTTGTTTCAGGAGTTGCATCTGTGATGCTGTTAAGCATCTTGCAACATCCTAAAATCAAATGGGATACTCAAAGGACATGGAACTCCTCAAATTGTGAATGAATATTCAGAACATTTGTTTCCGAGAATGTTGTAATTAAACTGCCTCAGTAATGGATCTAAGAAATGAAACATTCACACAGTGTGAAATCTGAGCGATCTAGTACATATTAGCAAAAGGTATGTGTTATCTAACATTTAATAGTTTTTTTATGAGATTCCATTGTATCATTAATTGCATGGATGACATTGTTAAAATGAACAATTTCAGTGTTCAATTACAGGTAGCCAAGCTGGTTCCTTCTATTTACAACCTCAGTGAAAGCTTTGTTGTTAATGAGTGCAGATTTAAAGCAAACTGGCTATCTTCCTGTTAAGATGTTAAATTCACTCGAGGACAGCAGCACGATTTAACTACTCCAGATTATTTATGTATTTAAACTCTTGTCCCATGCATTGTTTGTCTTGTTTAAATCCAAATACTTAAAATAAGCAGACTAATAGGCTTTTACCAACTGAAAGAAAGACAGAAATCTCTTTAGCAAATATACCCAAAACTCCAAATAAGAAATTGGTATTCAAAGTTCAAAGATTTTTTTCCAAGCTTAATTAAATGATCACATTTATTTAATAGTGTGCCCAATCAAAATAGATTAGAAATCCATTTTTTATACAAACATTTAGTGAAGTAATTTACTGCTAATTTCTGACCTTGTGAAGTTGGTCAGTGATTGTTTTGGTCCAATCTAATTGCTCAACAATTGACTGAACTGGCAATATATTACTGTGTCCCAACCCTAGCATCATAAATCTGAGATTGCTCAATTAAATGCATGGACAGATATGTCTATTTCTATCGGTCTGTTGTTTTTATTTCTCTCCAAGTAAAATGTTTATACTTACGTGTATGTACTTATCTATTTAGGGACCACAAGTTATTTTCCTGTGGATGTGCCAGCTTTAGCACTGCTATATACTTCTTGTTCATGGAAAACTTGCAGATCATATAAATTTTTTTTAATTGAAAAGAACATTGTAATTGGTTTCTTGGCAAAAAGAACATATAAAGGTGGGATTTTGACATAATATTATGGAAAACTTGATAACAAGTTTTAACGGTGAATGTCTTGATACAATCAAGGGATGTGATAACATCAGTGTGGAATTTATGACAAGTAAAATAGTGAAATTAATGGCGGTCACCAATATTGTGAAATGAACTGAACAGCAGCTTCAACCTTCTACACTTGTAAAATATGGAATTGAGGAAATACCTCAAAGTTCCATAAACTTAGCTATGTTGATGTTTTGTCAAGAAGCTTTGTTTTAACACAATGTTCCCATTGTTGGAAGGATCGAGAGCAAGAGGACACAGATGTAAGGAAATTGGCAAAAGAAGCAAGGGAGACATGAGTGAACGCAATATTTTTTCTGCCAGTGTTTTTTATTTCTAGATTTGAAATAATCTACCTGAAAGTGTGGCAGAGGCCAGTTCGATTAAAATATTGAAGAGGAAATTGATTATCTGTTAGGGTTTTGCAGGGGAAGGCAGGGGAGTGACACCATGTACACTGCTTCCATGGTGAAGTGACACAATGGGCTGAATGGCCTCTTCTTGAGCTGTGACAATTCAATGATTTTGTAAAAAAACATGGAGGACATGGTTACCCACTAAACTTGTGGTGTGTTCAAGCATAAGCAAACCAATAGTGTAATGTGCATATTAATTATTGCCAAGCAACCTCATAATGCCAGGTTTTACTTTTGGAAACATATAACTGCTTTCACTTAAAGATTTTATTTATTGTAGATGGAAAATAGAATGTTTTACTTTTTCTTTGTTTCGTTATTTCTTTATTTCTCTCTTTATCCCATCCTTCTTTATCTTTGTTTCTGTTATAGTCTGCATAATATTTAATGTTTCATTAAACACGTCAATTTTAATTCCTGGTTTAGATTCCAAAAAGAAAGTTTTAACTACCAGAAAGAGATCAAATATCCCCCGCGTTTCCAGGAAGACATTACTGTTTTTAGAACATAACACAAAATCACCCATTTTCATTTCTTGAACAATTAAGTAACAAGCACTACTCTCTCAGGGGTAGTGCAATAATTGTCAAAATGAAGACGGAGTTGGGGAAAAAAGAAGGGAACTAAATAAAAGTGCTGTTGCTTGAAGAGATCAGGCACTACAGCCCCTTAATCATACCCACTAGTCGCTAAAATCTTCAAGGGTCTTGGTGGACACTGAGTTCTCTCTTTTCACAGGTATGGGCATAGCTGTTAAAAAAAAGAGGCAGGCAGTCAAGAATTAGAAACACCTTCACGCCTGCTCATGAACCAGTTAACGGCTACTTTAGCCAAGCCTGATGTAGACAAGCAGGAGGTTGGAAGAACAAGCCAGGCAGCATCAGTAGATGGAAGTCAATGTTTTGGGTGTAAACCTTCAGGACTGAGGTGGGTGTAAGGGGAGCTGCAGATAAACGGGATGGCAGGGGGGAGCAGGGTGGTGAAATTGGGGATAGGTGAAGACAGAGTCAAAAAGTGTGGTGTTGGAAAAGCACAGCAGATCAGACAACATTCAAAGAGCAGGAGAGTCAACATTTTGGGCATAAGCCCATTCGTGATGAAATTTGCATGAAATGTCGACTCTCCTGCTCTTTGGATGCTGCCTGACCTGCTGTGCTTTTCCAGCATCTGCAGATTCTGATCCCCAGCATCTGCAGTCCTTACATTCGCCAAGCAAAGGGTATGGCCTGGCTGGTCGATGGGAGGAATTAATCTGATTGGCAGCTGAGAGGAGTGGAAGGGAGGGGGAAGGGTTGGGAAGGGAGTTGGGGGAAGAGAGATTACTTGAAATTGGAGAACTCAATGTTGAGTCCTCCAGGGCAGAAGATGAGGTGTTGTTCCTCCAATTTGTCATTTGGTTCATTGTGGCAATGGAGGAGGCCAAGGATGGTCATGTCTGAAAAGGAGTGGGAAGGGCAATTTAAATGGGCGGTGACTGGGAGGTCTAGTTGGTCCCTGCAGGCGTAGCTGAGATGCTTGGCAAAACATTCCCTTAGTTTACGTTTGGTCTCCCTGTTGTAGAGAAGACCACAGTAGGAGCACCTGATGCAGTAAACGAGGTTGGGAGAGAGGCAGGTGAACCTGTGTCTCACCTGGAAGAAATGTTTGGGGCCCTGGATGGAGGTGAGATGTTGGTGTACTGGCAGGTTTTGCATCTTTTCCGGTTGCAGGGGAAGGTACCTGGGGGTTCGGGGGGGTTGGTGGGGAGAATAGTGCAAACCAAGGACTGTCGAAGGGAATGGTCCTTGTGGAAGGCAGAGAGGGGTGGGGAGGGGAAAATGTTCTTAGTGATGGAGTCTAGTTGGAGTTGGCAGAAATGTTAAAAGATGATGTGTCAGATGTGGAGACTGGTGGGGTGGGAGATGAGGACAAGGGGGTTTATTGCATTTTGAGGGGGTTATGTCTAGAGCAGTGGAACAGGGAATGGAGGTGGTGTGGTGGAGGGCTGTCTGAATGACGGGGGGGGACTAGCACATTGTTTGTAACAGGTGGACATCAGGGATGTTTGGAAGTGAATGTCTCCTTGTCCGAGCAGAGGCAGAGGAGTTGGGAGAAGGGGATGGAGTTCTTGCAGGATATTGGTGGGAGGAGGTGTAGTCTAGGTAGTTGTGAGAGTCTGTGGGTTTGTATTAAACGTCTGTATGGTGACTGTTGCCGGAAATGGAAATGAAGGGTTCAAGAAAAGAGGACGGAGGTGTCCGATGTGGACTAAGTGAATTTGAGGGCGATATGGAAGTTGTGGGCAAAGTTGATGAACTGCTTCAGTTCAGCCAGGTGCAAGACACTGCACGAATGCAGTCATCAATGTAATGGCAGGAGATTTAGGGCACAGTCGGAACTGAAGAGGGACTGTTCGACATAATCAACAAGGAGGTAGGTGTATCTGGGGTCCATCCAGGTGCCCATGGACACCCTCTGGACTTGGAGGAAATAGGAGGAGTTAAAGGAATAGTTATTAAGGATGAGGACCAGTTCAGTGAGGCAGAGAAGGGTATTGGTGCCAATCCTTGCGGCTGGCCCATGAGGAGGTCCTCCGACCTGCAGATGGGGCTGATGTGCAATCAAAAGAAAACAAATAAGTTTTTTTAATGACTTACACAAGGAGTGAAATCTGCCACAAGCATTAAGATTTTCCATGGACTCAACAGCACCACAAAATACGAAACCACTTTTTTAAAATCATTACCAGATCACCTATTACATTTGTGTTAATGGGAGATGATGGCCTACTTATGTTATTGTTAGACTATTCATCAAAGAACCAGGTAATGTTCCAGGGATCTGAGTTCAAGTTCTACTGTAACAGATTGTGGAATTTGAATGAAGAGTATAAAACCAATTTGTGTTGAAACCCACTTGGTTCACTAATGTACTGGAGGGAACTGGTGTACATGTGACTCCAGACCCACAGCAAGGTGGTTGACTGTTAGCTGCTCTCCCTGCAATTAGGGATTGGCTGTAAATGCTGGCCTAGCCAGTGACATCCACCTCCTGTGAATGGAAACAAAAGGACAAGAACTGTCCACTCAGGAAAAATGCAACAATAATCAAAAGGGAAGGGTCGGGGGAAGAAAACAAGTCCGCTCTTTATTTTCCACATAAATTCTCCAACCAGTCACCAAGGTTACTATTTAAAAGACCATTTAATGAGTACCCACCTCCAAGGAGCAGTGCAGCAATAACAAAGTGATGGAAGGATAGGAAAGGTTATGGGAAGTAAATTAGGATGAAGTTGGATGGGGAAATGATGCACTCCAATTCCTGCAGTGTCCACCTAACTGTAAAGACACTGACACTATTATTTGATGTTTTATAATTAGGCTGTTCAGACATGTTATTACACACTTGGAACAAGTGGGACCAGAACCTGGGTCTGCTGGCTCAGAAGTAGTTATCATAAAATCCACACAATCCCTACAGTTTGGTCCATTGAGTCCACATCGAGCCTCCAAAGAGTATCCCTCCCAGGACCAACCCCTGCATTTCCCATTGCTAATCTACCTATCCTTCACATCCCTGGATACTCTGGGCACTTTACCTTGGCCAATTTACCTAATCTGTACATAGAGTCATACAGCATGGAAACAGACCCTTCTGGTCCATGCCGACCAGATATCCTAACCCAATCTAGCCCCACCTGCCAGCACCTGGCCCATATCCCTCCAAACCCTTCCTATTCATATACCCATCCAGATGCCTTTTAAATGTTGCAGTTGTACTAGGCTCCACCACATCCTCTGGCAGCTCATTCCATACACTTAGTACTCTCCATGAAAAAGTTGCCACTTAGGTCTCTTTTATATCATTCCCCTCTTACCCCAATCCTATGCCCTCTAGTTCTGGACTCCCCCCACCCCAGGCAAAATACTTTGCCTATTTACCCTATCCACGCTCCTCATGATTTTATAAATCTCGAGAAGGTCACCCTTTAGCCTCGGATGCTCCAGGGAAAACAGCCCCAGCCTATTCAACCTCTCCCTATAGCACAAATCCTCCAACCTTGGCAACATCCTTGTCAATCTTTTCTGAAGCCTTTCAAGTTTCAAAACATTTTTCCAATAGGAAGGAGACCAAAATTGCACGCAGTATTCTAACAGTGGCCTAACCAATGTCCTGTACAGCTGAAATGTGAAATGTGAAATGTGACGTCCCAACTCCTGTACTCAATACTCTGTCCAATATAGGAAAACATACCAAACGCCTTCTTCACTATCCTATCTACCTGCAAATCCACTTTCAAGGAGCTATGAACCTGCACTCCAAGGTCTCTTTGTTCAGCAACACTCGCTAGGACCTTACCATTAAGCATCTAAGTCCTGCTAAGATTTGCTTTCCCAAAATGCAACACCTCACGTTTATCTGAATTAAACTCTATCTGCCACTCCTCAGCCCATTGGCCCATCTGATCAAGATCTTGTTGTAATCTGAGGTAACCTTCTTCACTGTCCACCACACCTCCAATTTTGGTGTCATCTGCAAACTTACTAATTATACCTCTTATGCTTACATTCAAATCATTTATATAAATGATGAAAAATAGTGGACACAACACTGATCCTTGTGGCACTCCACTGGTTCCAGGCCTCCAGTCTAAAAAACAACCCTTCACCATCACCCTCTGTCTTCTACCTTTGAGCCAGTTCTGTATCCAAATGGCTAGTTCTCCCTTTATTCCATGTGATCTAACCTTGCTAGCCCATCTATTATGGGAAACCTTGTTCAGGTTACCAAAGTTCAGAACGAAAGCAAACACACAACACTGAATAAATGTTAAATTATGGTCTTGACACAAATTCCCAAATGCAACTTATGAATGTAAAATACTGTGTGAATGATCTACAACACACAATGGATGCTCTGCCTCAAATCAGATTCTTGGTGTTTATGGCCACCATCACAACCCCAGATTAGAGGCATTCACCTGAAACCTGCTGTAAAAGAGCATAAAGTGAACTTGGCATTTTGAAACTGTTCAAAATTCAACTTCAGCAAAGTTTACACATTATTTTTTTTCCCAAGAAGGATTCACTTCCCAAACAGCTAATAAAGGTTGAGGGCGATTTACCAACTTGGGTGGCTGGGGAAACACACATTAATTGCACTTGGGAACTTACCAATGTTTGTCCACCATGCCTTTTCTTGGGACTTCGCTGATGGGCCACCAGTTTAGCAATTTGTGCAGTCTCACTCTTTAAAGCAGCAAAACAAACTGTCTCTGCACATCTTTGTATTTGGGAGGAAATCCATATTGACATGGGTGCTAAGAGGCAGCAGTGCTAATCACTCAGCCACCATGCAAAATATACATTACCATCACACCACAAGAGACCCTCTGAAACATGTACTTTGTTTTTAAATACTAAAGCCAGTTCTTTTTCTATACAGAAGTTTTAGAACACATAATGTGAATAGAAAGGCTTTTCCCTGTGATATTTTTTATGTATTTATAAGTAACCTGTTCAAACACACATTTGGGGCAGGTGATACTTGAACCTGGATCTTTTGATCTAGAATTAGGGACACTATCCCTTGCCAGAAGACCCTATAGTATTTTCTAATTGTTCACCACCATCTGTATATTGCCCGTATTTACCAATTGATTGAGTCACTAACAAAACCCATTAAGGGTAATGAACGCCACCAAATTTGAGGGGGGGGAAGGAGCTAAATCCAATGGAGATGAAAGGGAAAATCAGGCACATCAATCCCAGCACTGTCCGCTCTTTTCTAAAAGCATTGAGATCATTGGAATGAAACCATTTTTTTTGTATTAAAACCAGTTCTTGAATTATTGTCAGCTGCTCTTAATAAATATCAACACAGCTCAGTATTTGCAACGATAATCGTGTGAATGTTTAAAAAATATTAAAACCAAGACTGATCCTCAAATATCTGTGCTTAAACAAAGGTGTGACAGCAAAGGAAGAGTATGCCAAGAAGGCAGGCAGTCAGTTCAATATTTCCATCAGGCTGTGTATTTCAGATTTTGTGCCTGTGACCCATAGTTCCTTCTGTCCCCTCAGGCTGCTTGTCTCTTCCTTTCAGTCTCTTCCATTCCCTGATCCCTTCTCACCTCCGATCTTCACTGCCCACCCCTCGTACCTCTCCACTTCTTAGACTTCCACTGCCTCGCTATCCCTTCAACTACCCATGCATTTCACCACACCCCACCTTCTTCACTTCCTTTCCACACACACTTCAGTGGCCTCTGCCTCTCTTGACTGACCCCATGCCAAATTTTCATTCTCTTTCCCCTCTTTATCTCCCCATCACTCATCTCTCTGTCTCTGAGTCTCTCTCTCTGTCTCTGTGTCTCTCTCTCTCTGTCTCTGTCTCTGGCCCTTGAACCCTTCAGTCAGTGAATGTAATTTACAGAAGAATACTTTCTCTTTCTCACTCGCACAGGACTTCCAACTTCCTTACTGTCTCAGATTGAACTTTCCTATTTCCTAGCCTGTAAGGGCAATGAGACACTTGCATTCCAGAACAGTCAAGATGAGGGAGCTGAGCTTCATAAATTCAAATCTGCTGTGTAAATATACAGGTAAATGTATCAGGATTGTTCTATTATATGTACATTTCACTCAGCATAACAAATTACAAGTTCTTTTCCTGTTGACTATGAGTGTTGTTAAGAGTCTTCGATATAACCAGAAATATAGTTATCTGACATCCAACTGTGAAATATGTGTGCCTCTAACCCCTGGCGTGAAAAGGAAGTACTGCCACACATTCCACAAGTGAACAAGTGTTATCACCTTATTTACACCAATCCATTGACAATAAGAACAGATATCCCAAATTCTTCCGAACCAATGCCGCCCCCCACCCCCCCACCCCACTCTGTGGTCGAGTACTTTTCCACATATCTGACAGCAAATGTGTCACATGTAAGGCTGCAAGCTTTCTGAGATTGATAAATTTGAAGTTGAAGTATTTGAATATTTGATGCAAGTGGGAATTCAATATTCAATACACTTAACTTGTTCTTACTGGAATATTCTGTGTGTTCAGTTTCCATGTGCAACCAAAATAAAAATAGTGAGAATTAATTAGCAATTGCCACAAATCCTATTGCAAACTGTAAGACACAAACACTCAGGGATTCCAATCATGCATCAGAAATGGATTGGATTTAAAAATACCCATCTTCTCAGGAGATTCCTGAACAGGGCTCTCTTCCACAAACTTGTCCAGCAATCCCCTCATCCAGCAGCAGAGACAATCCTCATTCAAGCCGCACTCCCTTTGACATGACAAAGTGCCTTATTCTGAAGTTTGTGTCCAGCAAACCTCTTAAAAGCGAGTGTGAAATTGTATAATTGGAGTGTTCCTGATGTTGATTGTTCAGTTTGGTAGTTATCCTCGAGTCAGAGTAGATCTTCAATTATATCATTGTTCCTGGGGAGCAAGTAAGGTAACGCGAGTTGGAACCTTAAGAATTCTGAATTCCTAACATGAAGGGCTTTTGTGGAAGGTTCCAGAAGCAGGGAATTTTCAATATCCTGAGGAATTCCTTCAGAGCTGGCCTTCTGTTGACACAGTCCCGACACAATCTGTCTGTGCTGCTATGAATATCTAGCTGTTAGAATATCTGCTCACTGTTACCTCTAAGATAGAAAAGTTGCTTTTTCAAGACCCAGTCCCGAGACTTAAGCACATAATCTTGGCAGATTGTGGACAGTATTGAAGGAGTGTAGCTCTGTTGGATGGATCATTTTCAGTTGACAAGAAAAACCAAGTTACTGACTGCCCTTTCCAATGGATGGGAAAGATCCCATAGCATATTTCAAAGGAGAACAAAGATGAAATAACTGCACAGACATCAGTCTGTCACCAAGTCATCCTTTATTTACATGTGTGCAGTACCAGCCAGCTCAGAGTCAGTCCCTCCAATGAGGAAACCTTCTGAATCACCTGTTTATATCTGTGAGCCAGGGCTCCCTTATTGGCACAGGTTAACAACACAGTCAGGGATCTCATAGTCAATAAGATCCTCCTGGTCCTGATTCCAATCACTATAGCAACATTCTTCCTCATGGGCTAAGAAGCATTGAGGAATCAATCAGCATTGCTTTGTAACAAAAAAACGTAACCAGTCATGAACAGATTGCTATTTGTAGAATATTCTCATGCAAATATTTGGCCCTTCATTTAACAAATACTCCTGTAATTCAAAAGTGACTACGATTTAAAAGTTACCGTAGTCCCAGGGACCACAATGCTGCTCTCAAAGTAGAGATAGCAATTGGTGGTGAGTTTAACCTGATGGTCTTTACGGCTAAGATGAGGGGTGGTGTTGAGAAGTCGGGAGCATCATGATTACCTCAACTGGGACAGGAACTCAACCAATACTATTGGTACCACAAGCCAGCTATCCAGCTAACTGAGCTGTATTTGTCTAGGGCTGTGGAAACTTTACAACATGTCCAAATCAACAATACTGGAAGTTGTTTTGGAACTTCCTGAAAGGCACTCGATATAAACGCAATTTATTTCTGTCTTTCATGTAATATTAAGAGAAAGTGAGGACTTTGTTGATGAAGAGTTTATGCTTGAAGCGTCGATTCTCCTGTTCCTCAGATGCTGCCTGACCAGCTGTGCTTTTCCAGCACCATACCTTTTGCATCTCATGTAATATTGCCTCTTTTCAAATTTGACACAGTCAATGGTGCTGCAGTTAGAATCTTGGAATGTGCTACTGTTCCAAAAACTCAGTAAAGAAATTATCATTTTCAATCAATCTGCTCTGATGTAATGTGACACAGCTCCAGGGCAGGTAGCACATAGAACCAGTCCATCTCAGCCAGAGGTGATGTGCCACAAGATCTTAACAGCATTTCTTTTAATTGCAACTTGGTCACTGCCTCGATCTTATAACCACAAACTCTGTGATTGCCCACTGTGGAATTCCAGAACCCGCGAGCTGAAGTGGATCTATCCTTGAGAGAAATGTGTAACATCTGCTAACTCCCACCACCCCTAAACTCAGAATGCTTACCATTCATGTGATTACCTGGATTTTGTGAGAAATGATTATTCCACTTCAATGATTTGTTCAAAACAACAGTATTTAAAAAGTTGATAGAATTTTATACCATACCCAATTTCTCACACTGTTATGAAACGACTGTCTTTAAAAGCTAGAGAATCACTTAGATCATCAAACTAAAGACATGTTAGACAACCAAAACAAATTACCTTGGGAAGAAACAGCGAATTCACGCCAAAAGATTGGATAGCATCCAAATTGTTCCAGACTATCCCAATTGACCAGGCAGTGTCTGCTAAAGCAAAAGAACATACTGCAGTCAGTTCAGTTCATTTGAAATAAACAGAGATTCTTTGCCCTGCAGAACAGCCCAATTATTTTTTTTAGCATGAAAGAGAAATGTAATTGTTTAAATGCTAGTTAATGCCAGAGGACAATTTAACATGCAAATAAAATGTACCAAATTACCAGTTTCAAATCGTGCAAATAGAATTTTGGCCTTGTTGCAGTTGTATAGGGTGTCTGTGAGGGGCACCTGAAGTACTGTCTTATTGAATCCGATATGAAGAAAAGATATTGGAAGCAGTTCCAAAATAAAGCTGAGATTATGGGTTGACTTATCATCATAGAATAAAGTTTCAACCTTTACTCATGAGAACATAGAAGCATAATGGTCATGTTATTGAAACATGCAATATTCCAAGGCATCTTATGAGGCGAGATGTGAAGAAGATGTTTCCACTTGTGGCATAATCTTGAATTAGGTGTTGTAGTTGCAGAATAATGGGAACACTCAATTAAAACTGAGATGCAAAGTCATCTCTTCTCTCAAAGAGGGGTGAATATCCAGAATTCTCAACTCGAGTGACCTGTAAATGCAAGGTCACTCGATGCATTTAATGAAGAGGTAGATTTTTGAGGGGTATGATGAGCTGACGTGGTGAAGATTTTGAGGACTAGGGTAAATCAGCCACAATCTTGTTGAATGGTGGAGGAATTTTGAGGGGCCAAATGGCCTAGCCTGGTTTCTATTTCTTAAAACAAAAAAGACTTATGATCTTATTTTCTTCACCTTTTCTGTTAAACAGTTATTTCCATTTAAGCTATGTCAATTTGTGATGTTATGTTCATTCCGACATTAGTATATGCATGTGTTTGGAAAACTCAAAAATAGCTAAATTTGTAAAATAATGTTGTCTGTAATATTGGGAGCAGCATGATGGCTCAGTGATTAGTATTACTCGGTCACAACTCTCGGGAGCAGGTTCGATTCCACCTTCAGGTGACTGTGAGTCTGTGTGGTTTTGTAAGTTCTCTCTGTGTCTGCGTGGGTATCCTCCGGGTGCTCTGGTTTCTTCCTACAGTCAAGACAAGTTCAAGTTAAGTGAATTGACCATGCAAAATTGCCTGTAGTGTCTAGGGGTATGTAAGCTAGGTGAGTTAGCCATGGGAAATGCAGCGAAAGGGTAGAGGGTTGGTAGGGGTTGGTGTGGAATCGAATGGTTGGATGGCCTGCACCCACACTATGGGGATTATGTGATGGATTTTCATCACAGTCCAACTTGGTAAAAGATACACCTGTTAAGTTTACTGCCACCATTTCATTTTGGTATGAATCAACAATGCTTGCTTGTGTGGTCAAGGAAAATTGCTTGTTAGTGAGAAGAGATTGTTTGAATGGAACTTTACATCAGTTGCATTAATATGAAAGACATTGTTACAAGACTGAGAAAGATGTTAAGTCTCACTTCTTCAATGTCCAAAGCTGTTCCCCTGCCTGAGACCATATGACACCTTATTTGGCAGAGCTTCATGCTTTAGCAACATGAGAACATAAGATCCAAGAGCAGGAGTAGGCCATCTGGCCATCAAGCCTACTCTGCCATTCAGTAAGATCATGCCTGGTCTTCTTGTAGACTCAGCTCCACTTACTTGCTCTCTCACCATAACCCATAATTCCTTTATTGTTTAAAAAAAATCCATCTATCTTTGCCTTAAAAACATTCAACAAGGTAGCCTCAACTGCTTCACTGTGCAGGGAATTCCACAGATTCACAATCCTTGGGGTGAAGAAGTTCCTTCTGAATTCAGTCCTAATTCTGCTCCCCCTTATCCTTACATACACAGTGACGAGAATTATGTTTTACATATTTATTAATTTAAATGAACAATAACGATTTCAGAACCTTATTCTTGATATTGCTAACTTTTATTGTGTTATGTGCAGCTTAGTTATAGCCTACAAGTGTCAAAATTTGCATTTGGTTCATGTCCCAGTGATGACATTGTGAGGTTTCACCCAAGGTGCATCCATCAGCTCTCATCATTCGGTGGGGCATGCGTTATGGGAAAAATCAACACTCTCAGATCCTGGAAGGCCGCTTTCTCATTTGATGGATAGAATGAAGATACTTTTAAAACCTACAGATTGTACAAGCAATTTCTCCATGTATGTGTTCTCCCTAAAGAGTGAATACACACAAATGAGGGTTTGACAAATAGGTGGCTGGAAAGTGAGGGAGCGAGAATAAATTCAGTAATTCAATTGGAATTACCTTTAGAATGATTTTAAAATTGAATTGGGCAAGAAAGATTCCATATTTCTTTTGTCAGGAGAGTTGGTATTCCCAAGCTGTCTTGTTGAAATATCTTTCAGAAAAAAGTTTGTTTATTGTTTCAATATATCAAGCATTGTTATTATTGCTGGCTTATAGAACAAAATAAGAGTTACTTGTAGTATGTGAATGAGCATTCACCATTTGACTCCTGTGGTACAGATAGGACAATATGTTTTCTTCATGGCAATATGTAAGCTGGAGAACGGGGTGAAATTCAGTGAATCGTGAACATTCCTCAAGCAAAAGAGACGTACCACAGAGCATGTAACATAGATCATTGAACATGGTGCACAAAGTTGTAGCTGAAGATTGTACTTTGGATGCTGAGAGTAGACAAATATAATATGGTATGTTCACTATTACATCTGGATCAAGCCAAGAATATTTAACATTTTTCTTTTCATGCCTTGTTTATATTGCAGAGCTGTTGATGCATTTGTTACTCTGAATTTTTTGCTCCACTTATATTGTGTATACAGTTGTTAAAGAGCTATGATTGCAACTTTACTATTCCTGCTGTGGAACTTTCACAATGATTAGCAACATGAAACAGCATATCTGTCCTCAGTGTATCTACAGTCAGCACAGTTGGTGGCAGTCAGTTAGTTTTGAAAAGTAAGATTTAATGCACTTATGTACTTTTTTTATTGAGTATATCTGCAATTATCATAATTTTTACAGGGCATTTTTAGTGAAGAAAGCTGAACTGAGTACTTTTATGAAAGAGCTGCTAATTATGGATAGGCCTTTTAAACTGGTTAATTATTCAGGGTGGCTAATGGACCTAAAGACCATTAAATTGAATCAGATTCTTCTTGCACTCGACAAATGTTAAGTGCCTCAATCCCTGTGAAAAACAGACTTTGGATTTGCAGCACATAAACATGTATGTGTTCCTCTTGTGCGTGTATACAATATAGACACAATTTATTTGTTGCAATTAAAAAAATGAACTTCATATTTAACAGCAATTGTAAAACAACAATAAGGAAAGCCTAAATAGAATATACTTTACTTAAAGAACATCAACAGCTTGTCTCTATCCAAATGTACAGATCTTTTTGTGAATAAATAACCTGTATGTCATGTGAGAGGATAAGCTTATCGACTCTCCTTTACCATGTTTATATAAAAGTAGCAATAACAAAAGCTACGAATAAGCCATTATTTTTATGTGAGATCAAACATGACCATTTTCTAAAGAAAAGAATATACAGTGATGACTAATACTCTCCCTCACTGGCCAATCTATTTCCCATGCCATTAGAAATCCTCAATGTGATTTGGGCTGAAGCCATGGATCTGTGCTACAGTCATCAAGGAAAATAAAACTTGAAACTAGTCTGGTGGTCAAAAAGAAATTCAAATTGACTCTAATTCATTGATCTTCATGTTAAAAAGGGAACTTTTATATTAATTGATTTTTTGTATTAACTATTTAATGTGTAATATGTCTGAATGGTAGGGCAGTTTATCTTGTCCATGTGTGACTGAGGGTGGAGAAAGTCTTCTGGTTTAATCGATAGAGTTCCTGCTCTGAACCAGAATCTCTAAGTTTAACTTTCACTTCAGGCCTTAGTGGTTAGATAACAAGTGTTGAACAAATTGATAATCAGCTTGCAAATCCAATGAACACATCGCCATAATTTCAAAGGAGGAACATAAAAGTTTTGTGAAGACACAAAGTAAACAATTCTATGGGTACTCCAATCAGAATCAGACAAATTGAGTTAACTTCAAGGAGGTAAATCATCACCTGAATTTTGAGTGTACATAAAATGTGCTGTAAATTTAAACACGTTGGTTGTTCAGCCCACAAAATGTCTGATTGCAAAAAGATTTATCAAGCAAGTATTGCAATATTTTTAACATCTTCTGAATTAAGAATTTTTGATTCATTTCACCTTTCACACATTTGGCGATTATCAGCACGCAATTGATATGTTCTCTCTCTTCAAAACCTGTTTAAAATTGTTCTCCATCCTTAGTTGTGCCAATGTCGAATATCTCTGTGGGCTTTCTAGAGATTCTCATATTAGTCAACTTGACTAAGGACAGGAGTGTCCTTTGTTTAATACATTTTCCAAAAGTACGTTTGCTTCATGTTTGTTTTTCATAATACCAGAATATTAATTTACGATTTCTATCTCAAACTGCCATAAAAATAAAATACCACAAATGCTAGATGCAGCAGATCAGGCAACATGGTGTAGTTCAATTTTAGATTGAATGCACTTCTTGAAATATTACCTATTTGCCTTTTGAATCAATAGTCCAGTTATGCAATCTCTACAGTTTGTACCATAATTGTTACACTCTGTATTAATTTTGTTCAGAAGATCATATTACTACAAATTTGCAGAAAGTATGTAAGGAATTATATGTTAGATCATTTAACATCAATAGTTTACTCACAGTTAATAAGGCCATCGGGATCTTGGCCTTCATAAGTCGAGTATGAAGTTGTTCATCTTGACCATAAGAATAGAGAAGTAGAACATTTTTTACAAAAGATGTGAAACCTATCTAAGCTCATACTCAGGGAGACTTTGGTTTACTTGTATAAGAACTACAGTACATTATCATGTGTACAGTAAACAACGGGGAAGGCAATGGCACATTGCGGTTTTTTGGAAGGGAATTGGAAAACAGGACTGAAGAAGTCTTGCGACAATTATACAGTGTTTTGTTGAAACCAAACATGGAATAACATTAACCCTGCTTCTTCTCCACATATTGTGCCAGACCAGCTGAATTCTGCATGCAATTTTTGTTTTGTTTTAGATCTCCAGCATTTGCAGTTCTTTGTTTTATTTTTAAGGGAGTATTGAGTGCAGTTCTGATCATCAAATTTAAGAATAGATTGGAGGTGGTACAGCAAAAGTTCATTCGATTGGTTCCCATAATGACAAGGTTATCTCTGATAGGAGGCTGAGTAAGACTGGGTCTTCATTTTCTTCACATTGTAAGAATGAGAGGAGGTTTAATTGAAATAAGGAAGGTTCTACAAGAACTTGATAGTATAATCATGGAGTGTTTGCTTGTTTGTTTCTGCTGATCAAGTAACTTAAAACATGAGGGCACATTCTCAAGGTAAGGTACTGATCAGTGAGGACTGATTTCACACACAGGGTTTTAAATCAGTGAAATTTTCTACTTCAGAGTTGTGCATGCTACATTGATGAATTCATTTACAGATGAGAGGGACAGAGTTTTTGTCTCTGAAGGAATTGAGGGATAGGGAGATCAGATAGAAACGTGGCATTGAAGCCCGAGAGCCTCCATGATCATTCTGAATACCAGAGCAGGTTCTACAGGATGCATGGTTACTCTTGCTCTTTGTCCTTGTAGACACAAATTTGACAGTTTTTGGTTGAAGTAGAATAGCTGTGCCCATCAGCTATTGGCACAGTGGATGCAGATATCAAGCTTGGGCAATGGATATAAACACAATGTGTGGATGAAACTTGTTATCTAGCAAATGTTAATGACTTGTAACTCACAGAACTATGGGAATGTTGAAAGCAGAAACAATGAATTACTTCAAAAAGAAATTGTATGTGAATCTGATGGAAAAAAAACGTTGTGCTGTGAGGATCGAAAAGGGAAATGAGTCTGATTGGATTGCTCTCCAAATAGCCAGCATGGATTTGATGGGCTTAATCACCTCTTTCCATGTTAGAAGCTATCAGTTTGGTTTTGCTTCCTAATAGCATCAGTCAGGTGAAAAAATATTCAGAAAGAAGCATGTTCACATTACTCGTAATTTCCGAATTAATATTGAAATAGACCTAAACCCAGTTACATCAAAGTTACTTGCCAATCACTGGAAATTCTCATTGATATTAAACAAAGTGTTTTGTATCATTTTGTTTTGCAAAGTTTTGTGTCAGAACAGAGATATTAGCATGTTGTCTGTCATAATTAAAATGCACAACTGGCCCGAGGGTGCACACAAATGAAACAAGAATGTTAGAAACACCTTTTAACCTTGAATCATCTTCATTTGGCATATTTTAAAAGAAATGTGAAAACTCTCTACTACAGCACTTTATTGGGACTGTTCTGTTACATCGGAGAGTAAAACGGAAGATGGGCAGGGTATTTAATTAAGCTACATGATGAATCCTGAATCCTGTCACTTTCTCACCTCTGCCAGAATGAAGCTATCGATGGAGAGGCCCATGATTGACCTCCCTACTCCATGCCAATTGAGGCACTTAAGTGACTTGTCCCACTGCTGTCTGTCACCGTGCAACTTGCATGGCAGATAAAATTACATAGTTGATTGGTTATCTTGGTAATGGCAGGGGGAGAGGTCTGCTGATCAAAGGCACTGTGCTTGACCAGGAACTGGACTTTGGGAAGGGCAAAGGTTTCCAGAAAACTAATCTCATGCCCATGTTGCTTTCCACCGTCTCAGGACTCCCAAACTAAATTAACCCTCCCCCACACCCATCCCGCCCCCCCACCCCCACCCACACAATTATTTAATCACTTGGCCATCATGGAAGTCTGGTGTCAGTCATTCCAGTGATAACCATGGCCTCTATTATAGCACTACTGAGCAAAAGAGGTGCCAGCTTATCCATGGGTGCTAACTTCTGGCATGTGCAGTTCTCATCCCAGGCTCTTAATTCCATGGAAGGCCCATCACCACTGCCTGCTTGGCTGGTGGTTTCACAGGCCCTTCAGAAGAGAGGCATTAAGGGAACTCTTGCTAGCTCTCTAACTGGAAAGTGAGATTCCTGTAACCTTAACAGGGTTTCACCCCAAGCCTTTGAAGATTTTTGATCAGCACCACATTAAAGTTGGACTTGGACAGAACACAATTTTATTGCAGCTTCTTGTTGAAAAATCAAGATTATTTGCTGATGTATTAAATGTTGTGAGATGCAAACATGCTTCATATTCCAAATTGTGCTGAAAGCATGTTGTTGTTTTAAGGCTGTTACCCCTCATCTATACATATCTGCCTCAGGTTAAGAGAATTGAGAGCTTGAGTGTTTAGTTCAGTCATTCTCAACAGGGGGAGCATCTGGCCCCCTTAGGATCCCTGGCACATTTGAAGGGGCCCACAGAATGTTCAGTAATTAATAATTTTCTGTCTGTTTGTTCATGTTGTATCCCTTTTTGAAAGGGTAGGGGGCTGTGGAGGGTGTGGGCTCTGGAACCTGAGAAGAGCTCCTGGGGGGCTGTGGCCAAAAAGACTGTTGCGAATCACTGGTTTAGAGTACTGTTCAAAAGAGCTACTCTTTTATCAGGGCTAAAAAGCATTGCTCGTAACACCAGATTCAATGATTGCAATATGGATTCATGAAATCTTCATTTTTGAAGTTTATGAAGAAGTTTCAATTAGTTTTATTTTGGAACTTTATGCTTAAAGAATTATGAACGGTGGCTTGTGTTGAAGATTGAGCTGCACTTGAAAGGAAATGGTCACAGAAAAGCCATGAGATTTTGTTTTAAGCCACTTGTAGGAAATCAAAAGGCTTAAGCTAATCGTTTCAATTTATTGACTGGAAATCACATGCCTGGGTTTATGGCTTTGTTTAAATTTCGATTGGAGTTCAGTTAGGGTGCAGCCTACTGAAACAGAAAAGCTCTCTTTGCCTTTCTGAGAAAACCTTTTGATTGAGTCCACTATGAGACATGAAAAGACTGTTCTCTTGAAAGACTTCTCAATGTTTCATGACTGAGCAAAAATCACAGTGACTATTGCCTGTGTTTAGTGACAGCCATCTGCATGTGCACTGACGGTGACCAAAAGTGATCTTGAACATTTTATACTCTGTAGTTTTTGCCTACAAGATATAGAAATTATTTCTCCCTGAAGTAACTCCATGGAGACTGATATCCCATCAGCAATGTACCATTTACTTACACATGAGCATTATATCCATATATCCATATATAATTTTACTATCTGACGAGCTATCTCCGAGCTAGTCCCTAGAGTGAGGAGAATCCCTGAGACACTTGTTAATCTCTGTCAGCCAAGATTCCTTGATTGGCTCAGGGAACCCATACTCAATGAGATCCACCTGGCCAACCTCAATCCAATCTCTACATTCCCAAAATGAATCCTTGCAGATGAACTTCATTTTTTCCTGTCTTAATTTAATTTTGTGTGTCTTATATGTTGGATCTATTCAGAAGGTTGGGTATTTATATTATCAATTCTTGGCCATGTTAATTCAAATATGTGAGAATATGGCATTGAGATAGAAAATCAACTATGATCGTATTGAATGGTACAGCTGGTGTTCAAGACCACATGAGACCTATTCCTGCTCCAGCTGTCTATAGTTCTATGTTTACACTTTGTCAAAGAAGTCCACTTTTCATAGCAAATTAATGAATTTGCTTGATATTCAAAAAACCTGGTTGAATTTGTTTTCCTATTTGATACCTTATCTTTCTAAGGTATATGATTAGTCATTTTAGTAACTGAGGAAAACATTCAAATCTATACTGAGACTAATGGAGTGCTGCGAGAGAGCAACAGTGCATTTTTCAGAACATTAAGTATCGATATTTTGAATTGATATTGCAACAACAAACTATATTCATGTAGCCACTTTAAAATAATAACATGCCCCAAGACGCTTCATAGGAGCATTATAAATCAAAATTAGCCAGCAAGTCATATTTACCCAGCGGGGTAAATGGTTAGCCAACAAGTAGGTCTTCAGGATTATCTTAAAGGTAGATGTAGATATAGAGAGTTAGAGAAATTTACGGAGGGAATTGCGGAGTCTAGAGCTGAACCATTTTAAGATCAGCACATCAAGAGTGGAACAAATAAACTTGGCAAAGCTCAGGTGGTCGGAATTTGATGAATGTAGATATTTAGTAGTATTGAGCCTGGGATTGAGTACAGAGATGGGAGTGGGCAAAAGCCATGGCGAAACACAAAAATGAGGAAGAGAATTTTACTGTCAAGATATGCTATGTCAGCCAACAAGAACATGGGCTTATCTATGAATTGGGCTCAGGATGGGGGGCAGAGTTCTGATGAATGGAAGTCGAGTTTATTTACATTTAAGAGGCTGTAGGTGCTGTGTTGAAAGAATTGAAACTAAAGTAACAAAGACATCAATAAGCACTTGAGACTTTTTATAGCGGGGAGAACTTGGATGAAATGGATTTGAAAATAGGTGGTTTTAAGGATGGTATGCTTGTACGGTGGACAGCTTATTTGAGGATCAGATATGACACTAACGTTGCAAAAAAATACAACTAGTTTAACCTCCAACAGTTTGTTATCATTGAGAGAGATGGAGTCAGAAACTAGAGAATGGAGCTTGAAGCGAGAATTGAAGACAATATACTGGTCATCGGATAAGTAGATCTGATAATTTACAGTGATGGAGCAGTGAACAGAGATGGTGGTGAGGTACAACTGGGTGTTGCCAATGTACATAAGAAATCAAATGCTGTGTGTTCAGATGATTTAGCTTGGAGGAAACATGTAGCCAAGGACTGGAAGGGAGACAAGGATAAAACCATTAGGATACCAGAGTTCAACAATGTGGGAGCAAGAAAAGGAGTCATTTTAAGTGATAAAAATCGAAAGAACTGCAGATGCTGAAAATCTGAAACAAACAGCAGAACTTAGTGATAAAACAAAATAGACCCAGAAATTGCTGGACAAGCTCAGTAGGTCTGGCAGCACCTGTGGAGAGAAATTGGAGTTAACACTTTGGGTCCAGTAACCCTTCCTCAGAAGACTGGATGTAAACTGTTAACTCTGATTTCTCTACAGGTGTTGCCATACCTGCTGAGCTTTTCCAGCAATTTCTGTTGTTTTTTGTATAAGCATAAGTGATGTGACTGTAAATAGATAAGCAATAATGGAACCAGGTGATAACTTTGACCCAGCTGATTAACAGTGGCCATGCATTCAAAAAAGATGCTGTCAAAAATTTCAGTCATATTGAGAAGAACAAGGAGCAGGAGAAAGTGAGGACTGCAGATGCTGGAGATCAGAGCTTAAAAATGTGTTGCTGGAAAAGCGCAGCAGGTCAGGCAGCATCAAAGGAGAAGGAGAATCAACGTTTCAGGCATAAGCCTGACCTGCTGCGCTTTTCCAGCAATACATTTTTAAGAACAAGGAGCAACAGTTTACCTTTGTCCCAGTTGCAGCCTTTGTCCCAGCCTGTTATTTGTGACTTAAATAAAGTGTAGTTATTATTGTGACATTGATAGAAATCTGATTGACTTCCTCTTATCAAATACGTTTTGGATTATAGACTGGTAACACTGAAGTCCAAAAACTAACAACTTGTGCAGCAAGTTTGCAATAGCAAAGGCATGTCCAGTGGCTCTGTAATGGGCCTCAGTGACTAGAGGCAAAATAAAATGCTTGAGTTGCTTCTCTTAACCATTGCTCAACATAGGCACTTATTTTGAGGTTATGTGTGGATTCGATTAAACTCTGCTGCAATCATTTCGACTATTGATCTTATTAATGATTTTGATTTGCCAATGACCAAGCAGGTGTGTAACGCGGAGACTAGAGTCTGGCCAATGCACATGGAACAGAATTGTAGAATGACTTCCTTGGAGAGAAAAGCCATTTGTAATCTTATTTTACAAAATCAACTGTTGTTTGTGTCTGCGGTGGACATTGTACTCCCACACATTGTTCAAGCTCAAGTAGTCAAAATGTATCAAACCAGTTTTGTAATATTGGTTTTGCTGTAAACAGATATAATTTGACCAGCATCAATTGATATCTATTCAGTTGCAACTGTCAAATGTTGATGTTGAAAAAAAGAGGTCAGGCTGATGATGATTCTATTTCATTGTTGTCAGTTCTGAATTGAGTTCTATGACAAGAAATAATTTTTTGTTTGTTTGCTCATCTGTCAATTATCATTAAAATCAAACTCTTTGGAGATTGTCAGGCACATATAATGGAAGTTAACCACTCATGAAATGGTCAGTGACTTGGCTCGCAGGGCAGTGCAATATCATTTCTGTTTGAGTGCTGTACCTTTAAAAGTTAACTTTGTGATGAGAGTTTGCTGTGTCATTCTGGCAAACCTTTGGTTCTTGCTGTCAACAATGCAAACTCATAGGATAAGAGAGATCAATGCTATGGACCAGAATGTGTTTCATTTGTGATACTAATGGTTTGAAATAAAAGCCAACAGATGCAGTGCAAACTAAAATATGAAAATATTAAACTTTCGTGGACAACAGATAAAAAACGGTTTCTCTGGTTGTAACACTGCAATATTTTCTCTTCTGAGATGAGAAACCATTAATTATTAACAATTAAGAGAAAAAGACTAACATACTGGTTAACAATAAATTCACCTATAACAATATGGATTTAACTAATATTTCACCACACTAGTTCACATCCAGGAGCAAATAGTGTCAAGAGTTGACAGTGATCTTAGAATTGTTTTCCTGATCCCCTTCCCTTCTTTGTCTCATCTTAACAATGACTCAAAAATACATGGAAAGGCAAGTTGAGAGAGGACTGCAATTTTATCGAGTGATATTAATAGGTACGTAAATGTTGGCAAATTGTTGCATTAGGTGGGAAAATATGGAAGTCTTCATCTTGGAAGAGTGAACAAAAGAACAGCATTATTTGTATGGATCGCCAAGGGACTTAGGGTTACGTGTGCATGAAACACAGAAAACTAGCACATATGTTCCGCAGATAAACAAGGAGGCTCATAGAATATTGGCCCTTAGTTCAAAGGGGTTGGAGTATGAGTAGGGAAGTCTTACTGCTGCTGTACAAGATGCTAGTGAGCCCACATCTGGACTACTGTGTTTTGGTCCTCTTATTGTAGAAAATATATTATTTCATTGGAAATACTTCAGAAAAGGTTCGTGAGGCTGACAGGTGGCATGAGGCATTGTGTGATGAGTAAAGCTTCAACAGTTGGGACTCTCGTCTTTGGAATTTAGAAGAATGAGAGGTGATCTCATTAAAATATATCAGATTCTTAAAGGGCTGAACAGGGTAGATGCTGAGGGAGCATGCTTCCACTGCATGGGAGAGTCTAGGACAAGAGGGCATACTCTCAGAATAAAATGTGCCAATTTAAAATTGAGATGAGGAGGAATTTCTTCTCTGAGGGTTGAGTCATTCAAACTACTTGCTGCAGAGAGCTGCAGGGACAGGATCCTTGTGTATATTTAAAGCTGAGTCAGATTCTTTATTGATTAGTGGGGGAATTCAGGGTTATTGGAAAGAGTAGAAGAGCAGATGTGAGGAATGTTGGACCAGCTATGATCCAATTGAATGGCAGAGCAGGCTCAAGGAGCTAAATGGTTCACTCTTGTTATTGTTTCTTGCAGTCTTAACAACACAAGGACAGGAGTAAGCCAACCAGCTCTTTATGCCTGTTCTGCCCTGAGTATTGTGGAGGAGCAACAGGAGACTGGCTGAACAGGGGGGGGAAAAGAAATTGGTGCCCAAGACATGAAGGAGATATTCAATAGCACGTGTGTAAAAAGCACTAACCGAGATGACCAAAGTTCAAGTGGGATTTAAACAATAGTATGTAGAGTCCAAAATTATCCCAGGGTAAAAATAGGTTTCAAGGGCTGTGAGTGATCAGTTGAATTTGAGGGAGGGTGATGGAACCAGTAGCAGTTCATACTGTTAGAAACGAGATAGGTTTTCGAGAAGTGGAACTAAACTAGCAACCAGGATAGGAGAAAGTGAAGATTGCAGATGCTGGAGCTCAGAGTTGAGAGTGTCATCTTGGAAAAGCACAGCAGGTCAGGCAGCAACCAAGGAACAGGGGAATCAATGTATCAGGCCTAAGCCCTTCATCAGGAACAAATTAAGAATCAATAAGCTTTTAGTGGAGTAAGGGAGAATATAATCTGTTTAAATGCTGTTTGCTGTGCTCAAGTGAGGACACTGTAGGTGGCAAACAAAGTTGGAAAGTTACTAGTGCCCACAATTAATTGATATTATGACATTTTGGGCACGTGGCTCAAAAAAGGCAGAGGTATTGGATTCTAAATATTCGTACTAAAATATGCTCAGGAAAGATAGCAAAGAAAGGAAAAAGATGGGGCAGATTTTCTTAGGGAGAGAGAGAGAGGCATATTAGAGGACAGAATAACATTCAGATGGAATTAAGATGCCAGAGTGCTGAAAAATTACAATGCTACCACAATGTCATGGTCTGTATTCTGTAGTCCACCAACAGCTGGGAAAGATATGAAGAAACAAGTTTGCAAAGAAAATATGAAAAATGGAAAAACTAAGGAGCAACTTTAATAGTGATCCTCATTAATCCTAATATAATAGAGGATTATCATGTTTCTGATGTGTGCAAAGGAGATTTAAGAGATAGGTATGGCTCAGATCATCAGAGCAATGGAGGTTTATTGTTCCATTTGTAAAATCGCCCTGCTCAATTCCCTGTTACACTGCTATTGAGCTCTGAGAGTTTCTGCTTTTGCAGATGCACACAGTGCAATGTCCATCTGAAAACTCTACCTGAGCAGAGCAGAGGTGGGAAAAACTGAGTATTCCCCCTTTTTAATGGCACCTAACTCCCACTAGGAAATTTAAAGGATCATTCAGAATGTTAGTGAATGGATGATGGATAACAAAATGAATGGATAGGACAGTAGGTGGGGAAGTGGCTGGGGTAATTAGATTGACAAGTAGTTACATAGGTAGGGGAGAGTTAGATGAGATGGGTAAATGTGGAGGTTGGTTAAATGTGTAATGAACTAGATATTTATGTCAGGGTTAGCAGGGAGGGCATGGCCCAATGGCAGTATCGACGGACTAGGCTATTAATCCAGAAGCTCAGCTAATGTTCTTGGTACCCAGGTTTGAATCCCACCATGGGACGTTGGTTCGGTCACTGTTGGAATATTGCGTGCAATTCTGGTCTCCTTCCTATCGGAAAGATGCTGTGAAACTTGAAAGCGTTCAGAAAAGATTTACAAGGATGTTGCCAGGGTTGGAGGATCTGAGCTACAGGAGAGGCTGAACAGGTTGGGGCTGTTTTCCCTGGAGCGTCGGAGGCTGAGGGGTGATCTTATAGAGGTTTACAAAATTATGAGGGGCATGGATAGGATCAATAGACAAAGTCTTTTCCCTGGTATCGGGCAGTCCAGAATTAGAGGGCATAGGTTTAGGGTGAGAGGGAAAAGATATAAAAGAGACCTAAGAGGCAACTTTTTCACGCAGAGGGTAGTACGTGTATGGAATGAGCTGCCAGAGGATGTGGTGGAGACTGGTACAATTGCAACATTTAAGAGGAATTTAGATGGGTATATGAATAGGAAGGGTTTGGAGGGATATGGGCCAGGTGCTGGCAGGTGGGACTAGCTTGGGTTGGGATATCTGGTCAGCATGGACGGGTTGGACTGAAGGGTCTGTTTGCATGCTGTACCTCTCTATGACTCTATGAACAGATGGTGGAATTTGAATTCAGTAAAATCACCAAAGAAAATCTGGAATTAAGATGACCTTGAAACCATTGTCAGTTGTCAGGGAGAAAAGAAGTCTGGTTCACTAATGTCCTTTGTGATGAAAGCTTCTCCTTTAACATGTTATGTTGTCCTTGGCTTTTTTTTCCTGTGGGGTTGTAAATGATACAGACTCCGAAAAGTCTGGGTTTGAAGGGTTTTTGGGCCAGTCTGATTATAGCTAACAGATACTGCCTCAGGCAACAGGCTTTCAGGTTTTTGGAAAAAAAAAACACTTGTACAATGAAAGGGGAGCGGCCAGTTCTCCCAGGTCAGCTTTTCTCTGGTTTAGTTGTTTTTTAGCATTACAGTTGAAAAAGCTCCTGGACCCCAAAGAAGCAGGTTGGTACTCTCTCTCTTTCTGACCTCTCTCCTGTAAGACCCTGTGTTTGATTTTATCTTTTGTGCCAAGGAGTGTTTATGCGGATTGTTGCAAGTATGTGGAACAGCATCATTGAGTTGGGATAATCTGTTGGATTTTTGGATAGGTTAAGTTAATCTGTATTCTGTTCTCTTTTTTTTGTGTTTCATTCAGTAATCTTGCAAATAAATTCTGGTTTGTTTAAATCAAAGTGGTTGAACCAGCTGCATCTCTCCTGGAATATCTGCTGTATACCTGCTTAAACAACTGGCAAAGTTAGGGTCTGGGCTACTTTCTTGAAATGTTTGGAGGGGTTCTGGCCTGATCCACAGAACTTTCAGGGAAGGAAATTTGCCACCCTTACCTGGTCTGGCCGATATGTGACTCCAGACCCACAGCAATGTGATTGTCTTTCAGTTGCTCTCCGAAATGGCCAAGCAAGCTATTCCTTTATGTCAATTGCGACAAAGTCTCAAGTGAAACCAGCCAAATCACCTGGAAATAACTGAGGCACTGGAAAAGGCAATAGCAGAAACAGCCCTGTCAACCCTGTAAAGTCCTCCTTACTAACACCAGGGTGCCAGTGCCAAAATGAGGAGAGCTGACTCACAGACTAGTCAAGAAGAAGTCTGTCACTGTCATTCTCACTGAATCATACCTGACAGACCATGGCTAAAACACCACCATCACCATCTCTGGATATGTCATGTCTCACTGGCAAGACAGACCTGGCAGAGCTGGCAACACAGTGGTATACAATCAGGAGGGAGTTTTCCTTGCAGTCCTCAATGTTGACTCTGGACCCCATGAGTTCTCATAGCTTCAGGTTAAACATGGTCAAGAAAACCTCCTGTTGTCCTTCAGCTGAACAACACTTGGAGGAAGCACTGAGTGTAGTAAGGCCACAAACTCTATTCTGGATGATAGATTTCAGTGTCCACCACCAAGAGTGGCTTGGCAGCAACACGACTAATCAAACTGTTCAAGTCCTTAAGGACGTAGCCGCTCGACCTTGTCCGGAGCAGAAGGTGAAGGAGCCAACAACCTCCAGTGGTCCCAGCTTTACAGCTAGCAGTCTTCAGCCCATTCAGCTCATTTCATGTTGTCAAGAAAAGGAGGCACTGGATGCTGGAATGGCTATGGGCCCTGACAACATTCTGGCTATAGTACTGAAGAATTGTGCTCCACAACTTTCTGCTTCCTCTAGCCAAGCTGTTCCAGTACAATTACAACATTGGCATCTAACTGACAATGTGGAAAATTGTCCAGTCATGTCCTTTACATAAAAAAGGACAATGCCTACCCTACCAGTTACTGCCCCATTAATCTATTATCATCAGTAAACTGCTCAGGTGCCTGCTCACTGCTCACTAACACCCAGTTTGAATTCTACGAGGGTCACTTAGCTCCCAACCTCATCACAGACTTTGTTCAAATGTGAAGAAAAGAAATGAATTCCAGAGGTGAGGTGAGAGTGACAGCCCTTGACATTAGGGATGCATTCAACCAATTGTGGCCAGTTGTTCCAGCTCAGCTTTTCTCTGGTTTGGTTTGGTGTGGTTTTCGCATGCTGTTCTGTTTGCAGCTGAAGGTCACATTTTAGCTGGGAATCCAGAGAAACTGCTGGACCCAAAGAAACAGCTCCATGCTGATCCATTCTCTCCCTCTCTCTCTGATGTCTCTCCTGTAAGAACATGTGTGTGATTTTAACTCTTTTACCAAGGGGGTGTTTATGGGGATGTTGCAAGTATTTGGAATGGCATCATCAAGTTGCAATAGAGTCTATTTGAGTTTTCAGATAAGTTATGTTATTGTATATTCTGTTCTATTTTGTTAGTATATAAATAAATTCTGTTTTGTTTAAAACTGAATGGTTGGGCCAGCTGCATCACCCCTGGAATAGCCACTATACACCTGCTTAAAACAACTAGCAAAGTTAGGGTCTGTTTTACTTTCTTGAAATGTTTTGAGGGAGTTTGGCCTGGTCCATAGCAATATTACTATGACCCAGTTAATGTTTAGATAATTCAAGTCTCTTGTTCTACTCTATAACTCCTGCACCTCACTGTTGTTCTTCTGTAAGTATGTTCTTCTTGCATCTTTACCACTAATGTGGATAATACCAAGCAAATTGATATATCTTTTTCAGTTTCTTAACTCTAGTCAAATAGTCTCTGCCCTTGACCCCTCTTGCACGTCCTCTCTTCCAATACTCCAACGTAATCCTTAATCAGTACCATTTTGTTCCATTACTATCCTTTTGGTGCTTTCAATCTAAGAATATGCAATAAAAAATGTTCTGCCACTTGAGCCAATCTCGGTTGCAGCTCAATGCTGAGTTTTACATGGCACTCTAAGCCTGTAACTCAGCATCCAAATTTTCCACACTCCATCAGATTTTTCACTGGCTCTAAACATACTATACACCCCTCTTCTCCCCAGAGACATTCTGACTGTCCTTTTAAACAAATCCTCTACCTCTTGTATCATCTTTCCGACCATGCATGCATGTCCTTCATCTTCTCATTGCTTTATTCGCTTGCACGTGATACTGGCAGTTATCCAGAGTTGGCACTCCACAGGAATTTCTGACCAAATTCCCTAAATTTTGATAACAGGACCTCAACCCTCTTCCTAACTGGATACCAATGTGGACCACAATGTTTGGCTTTTCATCCTCTTTTCCCCCTTGCCTTTGGTGTGTTGTGCAGCAAATGAAGGGCATCCTTGATCTTGTCCAAAGTGAGTGAGCAATAAAAGTCAAAAAGTGTGATGCTGAACAAACACAGTTGGTCAGACTACATCCAAGGAGCAGGAGAATCAATGTTTCCATCATAAGCTCTTCTTCAGGATGAAGAGCTTATGCTCAAAACGTTGACTGTCATGCTCCTTGGATGCTGCCTGACCAGCTGCGCTTTTCCAGCCCCACAGTTTTCTTTTGACTCTGATTTCCAGCGTCTGCAGTCCTCACTTTCTCCAGAATGAACATAACGTCCTGTATTCATGTCTGAGGCTGCAGAAAAGCCTGTCTATTCCCCAAGTGAATGAAACTCTGATCACTGTTGCTCTTCCTGTGTATTTTATGCATCTGTTAGGCCATGGACTTGGTAATGATGGCGAGTTCCAGATGAGCCATAACCTCCTTCAGTGAGAGAATGAAATGCACTCAAATCGCTCCTGCACCACCGACCTTTTTCTTCTTAACTGTCTGGTCATCATTCCCTTTTTCTCAACATACACTTAACTGTTCTGGGGTCACCACATCTATAAATGTGCTATTCATTACCTCTCAATCATAGATATACCTTAGTGATCTCAGTTACTGTTCAAGTTGATGCAGGTAATAACACTTCTGTGCATAAGTGTAACAATACTATCACTTGAAAAAGGTTATTTTGTCATTTTGTTTTGAAGAGAGGTTGTAAGGGCAGAGGTGCTGAAGAGTCTAGTTTAACAATGGAAGGGGAGTGGCTAGTTCTCCCAGTTTGTTTCTAGCTGTAGCAGCCAAGTCCATTGTAGTTGCAAACTTTATGAAAAAAATCCTTTGAGTTTTTTCTGAGATCTTTCTCTCTCTGGATGCTGCTCCCTCCTGCCTGTGTTTGAATTTACTTTTCTGCCAAGAGATGTGTTTATGGATGTTACTATATTGGAACAGTTAATTAGTCATGGTTACTGTATTGGGTTGTTTAAGTTTTTCATTAATTAAGTTATTCTAAATTATGCTTTGTTTTGTTTGTGTTTCAACTGCAGTGCTTAAATAAATTCTGTTTTGCTTAAAGCCGAGTGCTTTGACTAGCTGCATCACGCCTGGAAACAGCTACCTTCAAAATAAGGAAAAGTTAGGGTCTAGGTGACCTTCTTAAAATATTTTGAGGATGTCTGACCTGGTTCATAACATAAGGAATTAGAAATAGAAGTGCCATGGAGTTTTCACGTACCACAGAATGTGCAGTCTTGAGGTCAGAACAACTCTGTGTTAGATTTCACAACATGTTAATCTATGTATTAGATAATAAACCTTGCTGCCTCTCATATAATTTACTCTGAGTAAATGTTGCTGATATCAAACCTTACCAATATTAGTAAGCTTTTTTTTCTGCCAGTAAACGTTACTGACTCTAAATATTATTATTGCTAACAGAACCTGGTTATTCTGATAAACCTGAGAAATATGAACAAACCTGACTAATGTTAATAACCCTTCTAAAGCATGAAAGAATAATTAAAAATTCTGTAGTCTCCCTCCATTTAAATAATGCTCTGCTTTCCATCACATTTCTCTGCCAAAGGTTTTCCCACTCACTTAATCTATCTGTATTCCTTACAGATGATTCATGTCATCCTCCTACCTGCCTGTGTATCATCAGTATATTTGGCAAGAATACCTTCTGTTCCTTTATCTCAGTCATCATTATGGTTTGCAAATAGTTCAGGTAATAGCAATATTCTCAGTGACACACTTCTAGTTAGTTTACTAAACTGAAAATGACCAATTTTCTTCTTGTTTTCTGTTAGTTGGCCAAATCTCTGGCAAAGGACCCTGTTCTTTGGAGACAGAAAAAAAATGTACCCACACAGCAACTGTTACAACTCAACAAAATAGATGACAGTTATTCTGTTTGTCATGTCTAAGGACTGCGCCTTGACCAACCAACTTGCATGGTTTAAAATTGAAGCAAAGCTTAGCTGTTTGTAGGTGCATCCTTCATAGTGACATCTTTTACAAAGCCTGATTCACTTGGTATTCAATCAGTGCTATCCTCTCATGCAGAATAAATGTTGGTTTCACTTTACAGTTACATTTCTTGAATTGTACTGGTGAATGCATGATTAAATCCTTTGACATAATGCATAGCTTTTAACAAAATCTGTGCTACTTCTTGAGTCCACTCAAAATTAATTGTATGTTTTGATTTACTGACCCAAGATAATTTCTCACTATCACACTGATTTCATGCTATATTAATAGAGCCACCACACCACCTCTTCCTTTTCCCTCCATTATTTTAATTGTTGACTAATCTTGAATATTTAATTCCTTCATCATACCTTTCTTTTCCCTGACTACAGAAGACAACTGAAGTGAATAACGTAAGCAGAATGCCAAACTCTCCATTCCAATTCTCTGATTCAGATGGTTACATTAAGGATCAAAGATGGTGCCTCCTTTATGACCTGTTTTTAAGTGGACAAAATTGCAGCTCATATTTTGTTCCTGTGATGCATTACAGTGGCTAAACTCATCAGCTTTGAGCCAAAGTTTCTCAAGCTGCAGACACTTAGTGGAGATGTGATTTCTGCGGGTCATCTTGCAGCAGTGTCTTGCAATGCCTATCGCATCGAAAGCATTTATTTCTATTTATAGTTTCAATTTATTTCTTGTTGTGTACATTAAAAAGACACTTTCAGTTCTATATATTTAAACATTTTTCTTACCTATCCCTCAGAGCCAATGTTGATATGACAGGCCATTCCAATTCTCTGATTCCGATGGTTACATTAAGGATCAAAGATGGTGCCTCCAGTATGACCTGTTTTTAAGTGGACAAAATTGCAGCTCCTATTTTGTTCCTGTAGTTGATTTTAAAAATTTAATTTGCACAGGTTAGGTAACAACATCTATTTTTATCGAGCTTCTTCAGTATCGTCACACATCACCTGACCCTTTCTGGCCTATGTGTAGTGAGTAGGCATCATCATAATTACCAGACAACAGATGGAGATAAACCAAGGCGAGTGTTTCATAAGTTCTTCAGCTTTTTGTGATAAATGACTGGAAAAATCATCCGAATACTGTCCACTAATATTCAGGAGCCTCTAAACACCTAGTAATCATCTTGCTGATTTCGAACCTTCTGTTTTCAGTTGTGCTGAATCTACGTTCTCTTCTCTATTTATTTTCCAAAACCTTCTGACTCTTGCTTTTCATAAATTAAGTTATGAACTTATTTCTTGAATTATTTAATGGCAATTACTTTGTGTCATTGAAAGTGTTTCTCTTCCTCTGTCTCTTCTTATCACACAATTTACTCCAAAAGCACGTCCTGCAACATTTACTGTGCAATAGAGTTCTGTAAAGCATTAGGGGCCTGTTCAGAACATTCTTTTTATGAATTCATTCAGTGGACATTACTGGCTAGGTGAACATTTATTGCCCATTCTTAGTTGCTCTGGAGAAGGTGGTGATGAGCTGCCTTCATGAACTGCAGCAATCCATGCAATAGATAGATCCTCATTGCTGTTTGCTGGGGGTGGGGTCCAGGATTTTTACACTGAAGAAACAACAATATATTTCCAAGTCAGGTTGGTAAGTGACTGGGAGGAGAGCTTACAGATGGTGGTATTCCCTTGTATCTGCTGTCCCTGTCATTCATGTTGAAAGCGGTCTTGGACTTGGAAGATGCTTTTTAAGAAGTCTTAGGAGCCTTTCTGCAGTGCATCTTGTGGATGGCATGTATACTAGTGCTCCTGATTGGCATATGGTGAAGGGGGTGAAATGGGTCCCTTCAGTAGTTCATGTTACCCATTTGGGTGGCTCCCTGAATTCCGCTCTCCAAGAGGGTAATATCATTCAAATCAGAGCAATAAGTTTTGTATGAATTAGCTTGAAATTGCATTTAGTTAATTTATTTATTTTGTGGTCATCTGCGCAAGGTGGGGATAAAAAATCCCAATCTGTTCCAAAGACAGTGTCAGGAGCAGGCAGAGCCAAGATAGCACAAAAAGGTCTGAACAAAGTTCTCCCACAGAAATATGGATTCAGAATAAATAATTGCAGTTTGCAAATCAATTCAATTAACTGATGTATTCCAATGGTACTAGAGTAAAACAATTAAGATAAATTTATAATAAGGTATGTATTGTCAGGAAAGATTGAGAGGACATTACTGGAAACAACAGAAAAAACTCCACACTCAGTCATTGCATTTGTTCCTTATGCATTTGCACCCTAAACTGAGTAAATTGATTGAAATTAAGGATGGAATCTATGGATGCAGTATGACACCAATAAAGTAAATCTATTTTTGATCTTCAAGATTAACTGGATTTTTAACATTAATTCACTGGACGTGGGCATCGGTGGCTTGCCCAGCATTCATTGCCAATGCTTAACTGCAGGGGGCCGTTAACAGTCAACAACAGTGTTGTGAGTCTGGAGCCACATGTCGGCCAGATCAGGTAAAGATGCTGTTTCCTACCCTAATGAATCAGATGGGTTCTTCTTGATAATCAGCCATTGATTCAAGGTTATCATTGGACTCTTAATTCCAGTTTTCTTTTCAATTGAATTCACATTCTACCATTTGCTGTTGCAGGATTTGAAACCAGGCCCCCAGGACATTATCTGGTTCTTTAGATTAACAGTCCAGCAATAATGCCACCAGGCCACCACCTTCCCTGTATAATTATAATTTATCTGTGAGCAAGAGGTTCCCCAGCAAATATTCAGCATTTTTGCCCTCGCCATCCCCAATCGATGGTATGTAGACAGGGTGGTGAAGAAGACATTTAGCATGCTGTCCTTCATCAGTCAAGGCACTGAGTATGGGAGTAGAGACATTTTGTTACAGTTGTACAAGTCATTGGTGAGTGTGCACTTGGAGTATTGTGTGCAGTTTTGGTAATCCTGTCATACGAAAGACAGAGTTAAACTGGCAAGAGTGCAAAGAAGATTTACAAGGATATTGCCAGGAAAAGTAAGCCTGAGTTACAGGGAGAGGTTGGCCAGAATAGGGCTTTATTCCTTGGAATACAGGAGAATGAGGGGGTGATCTTATTGATACGTATGAAATCATGAGGGTCATAGATAAGATGAATGCATGTAGTCTTTTTCCCAGGGATGGGGAATTGAAAACCGGAGGGCTAATTAAGCTCAGAGGGGAAAGATTTAAGAAGGACATGAAGGAAAACTTCACTTAGAGAGTGATGTGCATGTGGAATGGGCTGCCAGAGAAAATGGTTGAGGTAGATACAATAGCAACATTTAAAAAAAAAACATTTTGAGTAGATAAATGGATAGCAAGGGTTTGAAGGGGTATGGACAAAGCAATTGGAGCTAGCTGAGTGAGCATCATGGTCAGCATGGACTAGTTTGGGCCAAAAGGACTATTTCCATGCTGTATAATGTATGACTCCGTGATCGCATTCAACTGAAAAAGGGAAACGTTCATCATAAAATCAACCAGTCATGTACAGCTGCTGAAGCTGCTGAAGTTGAATGTGACTACTTAACTGTTACTTTCTTGCAGGCATTTTTCATTCAGGTAGCTCATAGAAATCAGATGTTAGCCATGTACAGCATGAATGTCAGATTGAATAGGTGATAAAAAGCAATGTCCTTTAGTTCTAAAAGGCATTAAAATTCAGTCAGACTGCAGTTTGACATGTTAAAGCTATTGAGATGCTCCTTTATGTCATTTTGAGTTTTAGACTGAATCTCTCAACCTGTATTGCTGTATTTAGCTGTCAATATAAGTAGTTAACACCATTGAAAAACTGCATAGTCAGTTTTAATTAAAATAATTAAAAGTTTGTAGGATGTTCTGAACAATATCCGAGATGTGTAGTTTACTGATGTTGCATACTAAATAGCATTGCACTTTGGCAACATTTATAAGGATGTTGCAATCAAACTTTATATATTACAGTCACAATTTTAGGTTATCACTGTAGAACTGCAAATATTAACTTGAAAAGACACAGAAAAAGACTACTGGGTTTTGATGGGCCCATTTCACACGACCTGCTGGCAGTCATACTGAAGAAAACCCCAAAGGTGTACTGCTGAAGATATAAGACAGAAGCCTCCGTCCCCATAACTGGAAACACACTGCTACATCCTGGAATTCATAATAGTCAGCTAGCTATTAAAACTACTACCCTATATTTTGGAATGTGGACACTAAAGATGTAGATTTAAGCTTTAATTCCTTCAAATACTGAGTTTTAGAGGTCGACTTGAATTGTATCAGTTGAGAGGCCTCTCTCTTTGGCATAAAGCTGTTTACTCAAAATTTACTTAACTAGAAAGTAGTTCTGGTTGAAGTTTACTTAACTCTGAGCTCTTGATATTCAATTTTGGATTAGCCTCATTTTTCTTTGAAATTCTGATCACCAATTGCAATCACAGCATGAAATAAGGGGTTCATAAATCGTTTATAGCTGAAATAATTGCAATCCAAATGTCCTGCATGCACAGGAACTTATTCTTGCCTCAAGATTATTCAGATGAGCTTGTCTGATTAAATGTTGTCTTTGAAAACTTACAGGCTGCAAGATTTCAACAGGCTTGGGGAAGGGTGACATGCTCCAGGGGAAAAAAAATGACGTGGGCTACATTAAAGAATACATGTTTTTCTATGTTTCTGTCTTTCTATCACACTATCTCTCTCAGTCCAACAAAAGAACTATTTGTTGAAGCTGTAGTGCTTATTATATATACTTACATGGAGATATATTTTGGCCTGGACCTCAAGTTTCTTGTCTAAGAACAATTTGCACTGAGTTTTATTTAGAGTGTCTCCCTCAAAGCAATCATCTCATTATCATCCTCCCCCCACTTCCTCAGGATCCCTCATACTTAAGTTTAACCTCATTTTACCATGATATTCCTGGATTATTCTGGATTAATGAGTTATTTATTTCCTACTTGTCACATATATCTTGAAAGATACCATGAAAAGATTGTCACCACAATCCGTGCTATTTTAAGTCACAAAAACAAAAAGAAATTACATGAATAGAGTTCATCTTCAAACACTGCTATAGGGTTTCTGCAAGGCGCCCTCACGCTCCAGGCCTACTGCAGCCAGGAATCCTCACACCAGGCACCATCACTGCCACAACCAATAACCGAGTCCACACTTTAGGCCTACCGCAGCCAGGAATCCTCTCACCATGCACTGCTCACCACTCACCAGTTAAAAATAACTGTGTCACCTACTTTCACCTGTGATATGAAAAGGGCAGGAAGAGTCAAGACAGGTGGTGGGCTGTCTGAGCCAGCGAGTGAAGGCTATCACTCTTGACTTGGGCATGCTGCAAACAATGACAAGCTTCCTGTCTTTCTGCATGTAAATGACACAAAAGACAGAAGGAGGTGAGTTTGGTCAGGTTGGCTATGGGACAAAGTGTGCCAAGTCATGACAAGCAAGGCAAGACAGGGATCCTGGCACTCTTGGAGTGAGTCTTAGTGCTACGACAGCGAGTGAAGAATCTGAAAATACGGCATGTGATCCATGCCTTTGAAGTATGCCCTGAGATGTTGGTGCCCAGTGTTCAACAAGGCAGTCCTCTGCAGCAAGTGGTGAGCTAAAGTTGCCAGATACCTGCTCTCATTTCTATGTCAAATGTTTTTATGTCTAACTTTGACAAAGTGAGGAGTGCAGATGCTGGAGATCAGAGTCAAAGAATGTGGAGCTGGAAAAGCACAGCTGGTCTGGCAGAATCCAAGGAGCAGGGAGTTGATGTTTTGGGCATAAGCCTATCATCAAGAATTACTGCCTGACTGGCTGTGCTTTTCCAGCACCACACTCTTCGACTCAAGTCTAACTTTGCCACAGATCTTGCCAGAGCCCGATAAGATTCTGCCTGATGGACGTTACTGATACAGTTCTGATTCAAAATCAAACAAGGTATCATTTTGAAAGGATTAATAAAAAGAGCTATCAGCTGCCATGCTTGTGCAGCTGCCCAAATTGAGGTTTTTAAAGTACGGCTTAACTCCTACTCACACCCCTCACCCCTCCCTCAAATCAACTATTTATTCCCAACAGTCACGTTGCAAACTATAGAATAGGGTTGAGAAACCTATCAGCCACGATTGAATGGCAGAGCAGACTTAATGGGCTGAATAGCCTAATTTCTTTTCCTGTGTCTTATTTTGTCCTGCTGTAACACTGGGGTCTTCTTTTTAAAAGGTTGCAACTTGTTATTTTAGACTACTAAAAATGGAATGTTATGTTTGATCTGACTGAGTTTCATCCTCTCTCAAAGTCCAATTTGTAAATTTAGATGTGTTAAAGGTCATTCTCATATAATTGCTGTTTAGTCGGGGACCTGTGGAATCTGCAATGCGCTTGACAGTTACTGTTCAAATGGGAACTGCACACTACCTTAAGATTGTAACAGGATATGACAGATGTGATGAGTCATGCAGGATGTTGATGCCACATTTTTAAGATTCATTTCACAGCTCTTCCATGCCATTCTTCAGGCCTAGATCTTGTATTTGAATTGTCAGATACCTGACATTCCTGGAGTTGTGCATTGGAAATCTTTGGAAGCCATGATGCAGTAAACACATAGGAACTTCATGGCAAGCTCATGATTCCAGTGAGTGATTACCCTGCATCTGGCACCCTCTGGAACTTGTCTGCAATTCTCATTTTTGAGTCTGAGACTTCAGGGAGTTCTGTATCATGAAGCTTAGTAGTTACCCAGCAACATTTCAAGAAATGTATCCATCTCTAGGTAATGCCTCCACATTAGGCTCCTCCTCAATCATTCACACTGAACCTCTGATGTCCGACCACACTCAGATGCCCGACCACTGCTAACCTGATCTGATCTGACCTCATCACCCACCTCCTCCAACTTCTCACAATCCACCCTATGGCCTCACTAACTTAGCTGCCACCCTACTCACCATCTGAGCTACCTGTCACCATGATGCTCCCTCATTCAGTTCTCTGCTATCCCACCACGCCATCATTGCACACTCTACCTTTCGTGCTAAATATCCCGCAGTAGCTTGTTAAAGATGCTTTAGGAATTTTTAACTTTATTCACTGACTGGACTGTGGTGGTGAGTGCCATTTTAAAAAAGGAGGGATAGTTTAGGTAAAAATTCTGCAGCTTAGGTGCCTTGATGAAGTGTGCCTTTTGGCTTGGATCCTGCATTGCATGTCATCCTCATAACATTGTGGGAAGGCATAGAGGTACTTTTTATTTAGGCAAAGGAATTTGGACATTCAAAACAAAAGGGTCATGTCAACAGCCAAACTTTGCTGCAACCCCTTGGATATGCCCTGACCGATCGGAATCTATCTGACTCATCAGAGAATTGAGAATGACAGGCAACTATCCTTGTTGTATCGACTCATTGGTTGGGCCATAATTGGTATGGCGATGCAGCAAGGACAGTTGACAGTCATTCGTAATTCTCTGGCATGTCTTCTCAATTTGTATATATTTATTCTTTTTTTCTTATCCCCAAGTCTGTTTTGTGTGTTCTTGTTCTGATGAGGGTACAAGTTAAAAAGTTTAAACTTCTCAACACCCTTTGGAATGTTTAGGTATGGTTCTTTTTTCACACTTGTGAGGAAAATAGGTATTCCAAACCAGATAAGATTTAGGCCTATGCTGCATAATCTTGTTGGGGTAAAAGGTTTCTTTTGTGTCTCAAATGATTTGACCACAGTGTTAATTTTTTTACAGGCTCTCCATTTACATGGTTAGTAGTCTATGTGAGTGTTGAGTGTCTCCTCAATGACACTTATGTCCAGTCACACAAGTGCAACATTGCACTGAAACATAACAAATTTAACAATAAAATTGTTTAAGCAGTATTAATACTCTCCTGAAGGAAAAGAACTCTGCAGCTTTTTTTTAACATAAAGCAGACTAAAGCCATTGTCATCAGCCCATTCTGTCATCTATATCTACTTGCCTCTTTTCATTATGTTTATTTGTTCATGGGACGTGGACATTGGTGACACGTTCAGCATCTATTGCCCTTCCCTAATTGCCTTCAAGATGGTGCTGAATTTATTTCTTAAGTTGCTCCATTTCTTCTTGTGTATGTGTGCCAATGGTGTTGATGGACAATGGGTTTTGACACAGTGAGAGTGAAGATGCAACAACATATTTTCAAGTCAGTGTGCTGCTTGATTTCAAAGTGAAATTTCACCTGTTCCTGCTCTCCTCGATGGTAGAGATTAAACTTGGGAAGGAATGAGTCTTGTTGAGTTGCAATAGTCCCTGTGTAAATTGTACATGCCACAGCATTTCCCTCCTCGGTCCCTAGCTCATCTCGTCCATCACTGAAGCCTTCAATCAAGCCTGTTATCTCAACATTCAACTATTTCAATGATTCTAGGGTGACCGTTGTCCTTCCACATGTTAAGTTCATTTTAAAAATGGTGTTTGTTTGCTACATTGTACTAAATGTCTTTTAAAGATTATTTGTCTCACTGTGTGTGCTGGTCTGACTAACACCTCTAAATTTGGAATTTTAAATTTTCATTTAAGTCCCTCCGTGGGAAAGTCTTATTTAATCCTACACAATCCCACTGCTCAATTCTGGGAATCCATTCTCCGTTTGTATTCAGGTCATAAGAATTCCTCTGCATCAAATTCCTACAGTGCGAAAAGAGGCCATTTGGTCCAATGAGTCTGCACTGACCTTCTGAAGAACCTCCTGCCCAGACTCCATACCCCCATCCTATCCCTGCATTTACCATGGCTAAACCACCTATTCTACACATCTCTGGACACTTTGAGACAATTTTGCATCGCCTTTCCACTTAATGTGCACATCTTTGGAACATGGGAGGAAACCAGAGCACCTGGCAGGAACCCATGCAGACACTGGGAGAATGTGTGTGAACTCCACACATGCAGTCATCTAAGGCTGGAATCAAACTCGGGTCCCTGGTGTGAACCACTGAGCTACAGTGTCACAATGTTTGTAGCCATGTCTTCAACTACCTCAGTTTCATACTCAGAAACTTTGCAAATTCAACCCGTTTTTAGTTCTATCTATGCCTTTTTAAAAATAATCTCTCATTAAATCCACCTTTCATAAAGTTATTAGTCATGCATTTTGGTAGCTTCCTGTTTAATTAGCCTTCCATTTGTTTAATTACATCTGAAGCAGCGTCAATGTTTTTTTTTCTATGCTAAATCTGCTATAAGACATGTTGCTGTTCATTTCAATTCCACTGTAACACCGTGAACTTCCAAGGTCAAGTTCAGACACCAGAAATGACAAAACCCTTGTTTTATATTGATGATGTCTGACATCAGGCGTACAGTATTTCCAATATATTTTTTCTTAGGTTTACTGATCCACTCGTCTGTGACCTAAAAATGTATTAGATAACTGAACAGATATCTTGCTTACTTTTTGTTCATATCCGCATGCCATTTAAAACAATTGTTGCAATTAAAATAAATGATCCAAAAAACCACTTGGTAGAAAGCAATCAAATTAGATCCTTAGATACAAGGGAGAGAAAGGAGACTGATGGGCACATTACTGTGCCAATTTAGATAATATGGTTCTATGTTCATTTCCGATGACACGTACTTGCCCAAATTTCTCAGTTACTGGGATTTGAATTTTTTAAAATCTGAGTTTATGGTTACTTTGTGTAAATGTTAAACCGTTAATGTTGTGGAATGAAGAGCTTAGGAAAGTATTGACTAGCAATAAGCATGCTGTCCAGATATTGAAGTAATGATAAGAATATGGCTTTTGAGGCCTCTAAAATGCAAAGGTTCATTGAATTCTGGTGAACCTTATCCTTTGAGTTCTCAAGGCTATAACTGCCCTCCTTTGCCCAACACTTGTTACAGATTTTTGATTATCTGCTTTCACCAGTGAGTATGGTGATGAATAGCTGAGGTTCATGCTCCTCAATTCTCCTGTGGAGGTCTGGCCCAAATTTTACAATAAACTGATGTGAATATTCTACAGTGAAAATCGTAGCCATTCAGAAGCAGTGCTGTCAATGCCCAATAAAGAAGTTTATTTTATGGAAGACAAGCAGTTGTGGCCACTTTCATTATTCTTTGATACAAAAATGACTTTTTTAAAAATGTCATGTTGGCAGTGTTAAAATCTAAAAATTTGCATTGGGAGTTGAACAAATTCATGGTGATTTTGTTTTAAAATGTTACTTTGGATGCTGATTGCCATTGTGTTCTTTGATTATTTTTACAAAGGTGTTTGAAAGTCTGGATTTTGAAGTTGGTTTCATTGACTGATTAAATATTGTCTTCAGATCGTAATGCCCATTAAAATTTAAATTTGAAGTGTTAAAGAAATTATACAGAACAACCATTGAGGAGTCCATTCAAATGAATCCCTTGAATGCTGCCAAAAATGATTCCAAAGAAACCATAAGGGCATTGTTCCATTTTTGATTAGTTCCATGTATAATTTGGCAAATTGAAAATGGAGCATTGTGGGGAAAGACTGTTTGACTGAAGCTGTACTGTCATTCATGATAGTGCTCTAGGTTTTGTTATCAATGAAAATGGACAGGGGTGCATTGTGAAGATGGACACTTTTTTTCCAACAATGATTGGAATGCATGGCTAATGGAGTTATAGGCAGAAAATCCAATGTTTACAAGTTTGTACTTACTCAGAACAATGTATATTCATTGCTCAAGCTTGAGGCATTTTCTTAAACCATGGGCCAGATTTTCCAAGGAGCGATCAATTGCCAGGATGCATTATCATTACTGAAAACTGTTCCATTCTGACAGGAGATTCCAATCAGGGTTCCTTTACTGGGGATGTCAAGTCCTGGGTTGAGGGTGGTGGTGGTGGGAGTGGTGGTTATTTGGAATGCAGGGGGTCAGGGAGCAAATCATATCCTCAGAATGAGAAGAAATCAAATGTGTTGGGTCCAATGGCGGAAGTGTTTTGGTTCTGGGGTAATTGGGTGTGTCACATCAAGATCCGGGATTTGTAAGGGGTTTGGGAAGGTCTTTTTATTGAATGAGGTTTGTATGGAGCTCAGTATAATAGCAATTCAAGAGTTAGGTTAGGTATTTAGCAATCTAGCCTTTCCCAAGTAACTATTAAACTAACTTTTCTAATTTTTCACTTATGTGGATACTTTTCTATGGTTCAATGAGTTGGGGAATTGCGCAGTAGAATCTTCCATGTTCTGAGCAATTCCTTGGAGTCTGCTGTCGTGGTGACTTCACAGATTACTCTGTGTGTAACTCCCAATAATGCTTCAGAAATCATTATCTAGCCATCAGAAAATCTGGGCCATCTTCTTTTTCTCAGTCTTTGGAGCTGAGTTTGTTTGTTTGTTAGTTTATTTTTATTTATACTTTGAAAGGAATTGAAAGCTCAATAATAAATGAACGACATTGAAAGAAAACTGTAAACCTGGTTGTCTGAACATATCATGCAACCAAACTCACACTACAAAACTATAAATCATATCTGATACAATGGGGACAGAGATAAGATTAATACTAATTTCATCAAGGATAATGCAGGAAAAGTGCAAACTAGGGTGTTTCATTTAATACCAAGAACAAATATATTTTCCTTTTTTTCAAATTAGGAGAAGCTTCACATGAGAGAGAGAGAGAGAGAGAGAGAGAGAGCATGACAATCACCTAAATCCTCAGAGCTATTGTAATAAATTGCAATATTTGAAATTGTGACAATGCTGTAACTTTTAAGAGTTTATTTTGTCCTAGTTTTTTTTAAGAGAGAGATTGAACAAGGAGTACTGAGCTGGCTATGAAAGACCATGTGAATAAACCGCTTGGGAGGCTTTGGGGTTTTATTTAAACAGCATGAATGGTGGTGTCCAGCTCTCAGACTAGGATTCTGGGTTTTGTGTTTTTTTTCGGTAGCATCGTAAGATATTGGGATCTCAACGGAGTTGGAAGCTTCAGTAAATGTCTCAGACTGCTACCCTCTCTGAATTTTCTCTTGATGTTTTTTCCTCCTGGATTCGAAAACTACATGTAAGAATATTAGTCTGAATTTTCCTTTTTTTTGCCAAGAGCTGTGTTTGTGGGATGCTACTACATTGAAAAAGTTAATTAGTAATAATTTCTGTATCTATTATTCTGTTAAGTTTTCTAAAAGAGCTAAGTGATTCTAAATTCCTCATTCTTTGGTTATATTTTAACTACAGTGTTTAAACACATTTGTCTTTTGTTCAGTGCTGAAAAATCTGACCAGTCGTATTGCATCGGAAACAGACAGTTTATGTTTGCCTTTAAAATTCGAAAAGTTAGGGTCTAGCCGATCTTAAAACATTTTGCAGGGATTTGGTTTGGTCCACAACACAATTCACCAGAAACGAAAGCACAGCAATCAGCTTATGCTGATGAGTTGTATGTATTGGACATTACCTTCATGTACAAATAGCGATTTCTGACAGATCTGATTGATGTGGGCAGTGATGAAATGTATGCCTGAATCAGATGAAAAGTCTGGCATATTCCATTTTGGTGTCAAGATCATTTCATTCCACGTTGTTTTTTCTTAAACACACTAATTTTTAGTTCAGAGGATTGTTTGAGTAACTTTCAAACTAAAGAGTTGAAAATCTTTTCTGTCTCTGAAATTTATCAAAACTTTGGTTTATAACTAAAATTGTAGTGGGCGCAATGCTAATGGTTTAGTGTGCAGTGGCATGTTGCAAATCTCTTTTGACGCATTGAAGAATACCAGTCCAAGCATTACATTTCATCCAGCTGTATTATATGGCATTTGCTTCCTTTTAAAAATCTGGAACTCCAAGTCTTCATTCTTTCCATTGCTTGGGCTCTCTGAGCAGTCTGGTTCCTACAGTGTCATTAGTGAATTGGCAGTAAGAGTTATGTGACTATGGGAAGCAAGAAGGCACTTGGTATAAGATTGCATTTTTATCCCAAGCTTGATATTGATGCTGAGTGTCGATTGTGTAAATATGGACTTTGGTAAGAGCAATTCCCCCCAATTATAATCACCAAAGAAGATAGAGATTTTTAACAACGTGAAAATATTACCTACCTCTCATCTCTGCTGGATCTTTGTGCAGCACCGCTCATAAAGTCTTGATAAAAAGTAAATTAGACTTATATTGCCTTCTTACAGCACAATGCTCTCTCTCTGTGCCCATGACTTACCACATGTCAGAGTATTGTGTTCAATACTACCAGACGTGTTTTCTTAAAATAAGCTAAATTTATGTTAAATGTACTTTGTGTCAGCATGATTTGATGCAGAGTGGGACAAAATGAAAATAACTGTTTGAAGAACTTCTATTTCTATGATATAGACCCAAGATATTTTGTTAGTACCTCTAAGAATAAGCCAAATATTTTGTTTATGTTCAAGTTGTAGAGATTACATAAGATTTTGTAATTAAGAAATCATCAAAATTCTGCTGTCCAAGTTTTTGTAACTTGATATTTCTTTCCAAAGTCTTCTTTGATCTAGTGAATCCTAAATTAATAATCACGCCTGCCCTTTCTCTTAAGTTGCAGAGCTTGTTACATCTGTTATTTAACAGCTCAGCATGGCCACTGTTACCAGTTTAATTTGCAATATTGGAAAGCTGTGGTACTCAAATATTGAAGGTGACATACCTGTTTTATAGATATGTTCAACAAAAATGTGATAGATGGATTATAACCCTTGGTTGAAAGAATAGAAAAGCAAAGAATTATTGAAACCAAGAGATGTTAGAATACTGCAGTGTCCTTGTGTATGAATCACAAAATATTAATGTGCAGGTACAGCAATTAATTTGGAAGGCTAGAAATGGAATATCAGGCTTTGTTACAAAGAGGATGGAGTACAAAAGAAAGGACATCTTGTTACATCAGTAAAGGGTGCAAGAGTTGGGCAGAAGGCAGCAAAGTGAAGTTCCATTTGTGAATTTCTTGTACTCTGGTGTTTTGAACAATAACAGGTGATTTTATTGAAGTATACAAGATCCTGAGGAGGCCTGACATGGTAGATGCTGAGAGAACGTAGCCCCCCTGGGGAATTTAAAACTAGCAGGTACATTTTCTGAGGAGGAATTTGTTCTCTCAGCAGGTGGTTCATGTTTGGAATTTTCTACCACAGAAGTAATTGGAAATTGGATCATTCAAGGCTGATTGTGAGTTGATCATAATGAAAGGGTTGGGTTAAAAAGAAAAGTGGAATCAAGCCAATCTTGCATCAGTCCTGATATTAATGAATAATGGATGGGCAGCACTGCTGCCTCATAGCACCAGGGACCCAGGTTCAATTCCAGCTTCGGGCGACTGTGTGGAGTTTGCACATTCTCCCTGTGCCTGCGTGGGTTTCCTCTGAGTGCTCCAGTATCCTCCTACAATCCAAAGACATGCAGGTTAGGTGAATTGGCTATGCTAAATTGTCAATACTGTTCAATGATATGCAGGACCTTTTTCTGAACTGTAGGGATTCTATGACTGGGAATCCAACCCGGACTACAGCGGTGAAAGCATTGAATCTTAAAAAGAGAAAAAAATGAATGGTGGAACAGGCGCTGAATGGCTTAATCCTGCTCCTCTCTCATACTCGGAAATTCCCATAGTTTTGGTCTATCAGGTATCCATTGAATACAGACCAATAGGAAGACATTTAGGACTATTGCAAACTTTTCTAACTCTTCACTGAAAATTCAGTTCCAAGTGGTGAGTTATACGAAACATTGTCAAATTTAAATAGGAATTATTTATTTCAATAAAGGTAAATAGGAGTTTAGAATATCAGCATAATATCTATAAATGGACAATCCTGCGTACACAGAAATGTTAAATTTAACCATCTCTATTTATGGAGTTTAATTTAAACAATAAAGGATTATACTTTAAACAGCATATCAGGTAGCATGCAAGGAGCAGGTGAGTTGACATTACAGGCACAAGCCCTTCATTGTTCCTGCTCCTGCTTCTGCTCCTGCTCCTGCTCCTCCAATGCTGCCTGACTGGCTGTGCTTTTCCAGCAGCACACTCCTTGACTCTGACTCTCCAATATCTGCAGTCCTCACTTTTTCTCCTTTAACCAAAATGCAAGAGTTGACAGTTTTTAAAGTTAGTCAATATGTGTTTTGTGTTTGTGCAGTCGCATTTTAAACCCATGATAAAATATGTTATTATGAAGTAATTCAGCATAATAAAAGTGAATTTAGTAATCATTGTGCAGCATAATTTCTTATTTAAGTTCTTTTTTTTTTAAACAAGCTCCTTTACTGTATAATCTTTTCGTGATTAAGCAAAAGAAAATGTAAATCCAGAAAAAAAGGACAATGACGTTGAGAGGATGCTGGAGAAGAACTTGGAAGAATTAGACTTGAAACTAAAAGGAAAAGATATGACCAAACATTCACCCATTATGTGCATACATCATTTTATTGACTGGGTAATAGTTTAGCTTATGGAGTTATTTTTCTGAAGAGGCAGAAGATTTGGACTTTAAAACTGGCTGTATCTTTGTTACTAGTGTGGCAAACAACCACAACCACTGTGATTTGGATTTGCCCTTTTCCCTTTGAGAGGTGATGATGTTTTGTGCTGTGACCTGCTAAGAATGCAATGGAAAAGATGGACTTCTGGCACTTGAGGGTAAAATGTTATGGACTGGATTTACTGATGGCAAGAAAGTCCTTTTATTCCAGCGGAGATGGAAGTTGTGCCGGTGAGCAGACTCTGAAGGAATCTGCTGAGCATTTCTCTTAATCCAGGAACCCTCAAGTCTCCATTTAAATGGAAGGATTCCAATGACATTAAGTATATAATTGCACAGGAAAAGTTAGACAATTAAATGTGTGCTGTAATCCCTGAATCAATTTTTGACAGACCCCATACTTAGCTCTCACACATCCACTAAACCTTACCCAGACCTCCTACCCTGCCAGACCCTGGCCTGACATCATTGTACTGCTGTGGACCCGAAATCCATGCCCCTCCCACAATCCCACTCCGCTCACCTACTTTTGCTCTGCTTCCATGCCTTTGGGAGTCAACACCCCTTTTTTTTATCTTCAGAGCTACTGACCTCCCTTTTAGCCTGCCCCGAAAAGCTCTTTCACTCCCCTGCTACTTGGTCATTTGCCCCTTCCTTTGTCACCTCCAGGCAGCTTGTTACAGATCTGCCAAGAAGCCTTTTGCCTATCTATGGACTGTCTACTTCCTTCTCCTGGATGTCCTTCCAGCACTCTGTGCTGGATTCCATGCACCCAGTCCTGTCCCATGCCAGACCAAATATTTCTCTCTCGTTTTGACCTGCCTGAAAGCCTGCATCATTTATCTGGTCTGCTTGGCACTTGCAATTTGAGGCCCTGCCCACTTGGCACTCTACCTCCTACTCACTTGACCAGCCCCACTCTCTGGCATCCTGCACCATACCCATTTGCACATTCTTTAATATTTAGCACTACTTACCTCGCAAACTAACCTCCTGTCTCTCCAACCTGACCTTATGTGCTGACCGTTGGATAGCAGCTGTCAAAGTGGCTGTCTGTGATTGTCGACTTTTAACTTTTCTAATACAGCAAAAAACTACTGTGAGAATTTTCCCTCCCCTGACAGTACTGCATGATGAGAGAACTGTTTGAATAAAAGTGCGGCTCCACATCTGTAAAGGAGTCCTGATTGGAATCTCCTGTCAGAAATGCAGAGCTTCCTCCTATTGTAAAATACAAGAGGCAGAGTGTCAGTCTACATGAAATTAGTCAGATTTTCCAAGGAGTGCCAATTAGGCAAAAACAATCTGAAATTAATAACACCTAGGTAAAGGAGGAAGTGCAAATTACAGTCGATGAATTTACTGCCAAATCAGTTTCAGCACGATAAATAAACTGAGGGGAGAAAGATTAAAGAGTGTCAGTCATTATGACACAGGAGCCCTTCTGGTGCAGCAACTTAAAGCAGCTTTCTGCGAAACGATCCAATCAGACCCATTCCCTGCTCTGTCCCTGTAGTACTGTAAGTTTATTTCCCTCAAGTACCCATCCAATTTGCTTTTTTGTCTCATTCATTGTCTCTGTTTTCACCAAAAAAATAAACAAAATTTACATTTTAATTTCTCACTTTTAAAATTCTTCGACAATTAAGACCTGAAAGAATTAATTTGCACACATCTGCATTGCAAAAGAGGTTGTCTTGGCAGCACAGGATACCTAACCTGAAATGGATAAGATTTGACTGCTTTGAGTTGAGTTTTTATCACCCGTGTGAATGTAGTTATTTCATGTCAGTTAATGTATTTCAAAGGTGAGGCAGACAGGGAGGTGCCATATTCAGAAAAGTTAAAAATCACGCAACAGCAGGTTATAGTCCAATAGGTTTATTTGGAAGCACTAACTTTCAGAGCACTGCTCCTTCATCAGGTGGTTGTGGAGTGTATGATCATAAGACACAGAATTTTTAGCAAATGAAATGTAACTGAAATCATGTAATGGAAAAGACCTGGATTGTTTGTTAAGTCTCTCATCTTTTAGAATGAACATGTCGGTTTCAGTTCTTTCATATCTAAATCTGAAACCTTTTTTAAAGTTACATTCTCAAGTGAACTTTAACAATTGGTGTCATGTCAGCTCAGATAATTCATTGAAGGTGTGAGGTGCCCTGTGTGAGACTGTCTGTGCCACAATGTTCAGATGATTCTAATCTAAAAAAGGGGTTTACAGAATCTAACATGGATTCATGCATATTTTGAGCAAAATAATGTAATTCTGCAAGTACAAAATAACCCCACAAATATTTGTGTGTGGGTGTGTCTGGCAAGGGGAGTGGTTTATGAATGTCTGTGAGACAGTGTGTGTGAGTGTAAAGGGGTCGAAGTCTGTGAGAGAGTGCTTGTATGCATGAGAGTGTCGGAAATTTAGGGATAGAGTAGGGGGAATGGGTCTGAGTTAGATGCTGTTCAGAGGGTTGTTTTGGACCTTTTGGGCCGAAATGGCCTGTTCCACACAATGGGGATTCTAAAAAAAATTTCTGAAGGAAGTGATGGAAAAAAGGATGAATGTTGCCTTTTCAGTTTTTTCAATGAATGACTGATTGCTGCTAAGGATGAGATAGTACATGAGGAAAAGGTTGGAGAGGAATGATTGGGAAATTAAGGAAATAGCATTAGAACTAGCTTTTATTGTCATGAGTACTCACTTACAGGAGTACAGTAAACAGGGTGCAATATCACCATTCCCGCTGCCACCTTAGGTCCAAAGTTTTAAAAAAAGGTAACTAGCTAAACTAAATGTTAATATTACAGTTCTTTTTATAAAATAGAGAAACAAAGGGAGAGAGTTAAAGGTTCCGCATTCCAGTCCTTCTTTAGCCATGGGGCTGCAGCCACTCCCTGTTGGGCTTTTCTCACTCAGGGTTGTATCCCCATGTGGGGTCGATCTCTTCTCCTTACTGGGGTCTTGCCTCATGTTGGGCTTGAAATAGTCATAAAAGACTTGACGAAACTCAAGGTGTGAAAGTACCAGGCTCTAATGGAATACATCGTAGTATGCTGAATGAAGTCGAAGAATACAATGTGATAGGTTTGGCTATCATCCTTTAATTTTTTATGATGCAGAGAGCTGCAGGACTGGCAATGTAATCACCTCTGTTCAAAAACATTGAAAAGACATATCAGGCAGCTGTAAATGTCTAACATTGAAACTAGGTCAACTTATGCAGTCTATCATGTAGAGTAATGTTAATGCTGACTGAAAATGTGATGATTTAATTTGAACAGCCAGCATAGCATTTGAAAAGGCGATTCATAGCCGACTAACTTAATAGAGTTTTATGCATATGAAGTATATGGGAAGTGCAAACAGTGAATGTGGAAATGGATCTTAAAAAGGTGTTGAATAAATTTGATTGGAGCCTTGACGCAATAACGGAAGATAGTATTTAAAATGAAAATATTGCAGTATGTGCAGAAATCTGGTTGTAGGGCAGACAAAGGAGAGAGTGATAAGTGGAATCTTTTTGGACAGTAGGAACATAAACAATGCTTAAATGCTACAGAATATATATCTTCCCTTGTTTGCTCATGATCTGGAATTTGATATATAAGAGTTATGTGTCTTTTTAATCTCAAAGTCAGTGTCCCAATTAAATAATTTTAAAGTCAAGCTTTTTGTAAGTTTTCAAGTAAAGAAGGTTATTTTTGCACTGAGTAGGTGAGAATAAATAATGCAGTGCCTCATTGGCTCATCTTAGATACACAAAACTGAATACAGATGAAGGTACCATACTGTTACAGTAAGGGCTCATGTGGCATGGTGGTGGTGTCCCTGCCTTCAAGGCAGGAGACCCATTTTCAAGTCTCACCCGCTCCAGTGGCGTGCAATCTTGTCTCGGAACTTGAAGATTAGAAAATCTGAGTTTTTTTTAATATCTCAGTCCTTCTCAAAGCAAGTCTGTAGACTTTTCACTGACATTGAAGCTTATAAATTGAAGTGAGGTTTTTCTGAAATCTCAGCAAGTCTTAAGGTTCTTTGTAGTTATTTATACTTCTCAGCTGAATTTCAAACTGGAACAGGTTGAGGGAGCCATTCCGTCCCTGTTTAGAGGTCCCACTATCCAGATATTGTCTTTATTATTTTGGCTGCTTGATGGCTCGTACTTCAGTCGATAGCTATTCTTGAACGTTGTAGTAAAAACAATGACTGCAGATGCTGGAAACCAGATTCTGGATTAGTGGTGCTGGAAGAGCACAGCAGTTCAGGCAGCATGCAAGGAGCTTCGAAATCGACGTTTCGGGCAAAAGCCCTTCATCAGGAATAAAGGCAGTGAGCCTGAAGCGTGGAGAGATAAGCTAGAGGAGGGTGGGGGTGGAGAGAAAGTCGCATAGAGTACAATGGGTGAGTGGGGGAGGGGATGAAGGTGATAGGTCAGGGAGAAGAGAGTGGAGTGGATCGGTAGAAAAGGAGATAGGCAGGTAGGACAAGACTGGATAAGTCATGCGGACAGTGCTGAACTGGAAGTTTGGAATTAGGGTGAGGTGGGGGAAGGGGAAATAAGGAAACTGTTGAAGTCCACATTGATGGACTGGGGTTGAAGTGTTCCAAGGCGGAAGATGAGGCATTCTTCCTCCAGGCGTCTGTTGGTGAGGGAGCGGTGGTGAAGGAGGCCCAGGACCTCCATGTCCTTGGCAGAGTGTGAGGGGGAGTTGAAATGTTGGGCCACAGGACGGTGCGGTTGATTGGTGCGGGTGTCCCAGAGATGTTCCCTAAAGAGCTCTGCTAGGAGGCATCCAGTCTCCCCAATGTAGAGGAGACTGCATTGGGAGCAACGGATACAATAAATGATATTAGTGGATGTGCAAGTAAAACTTTGATGGATGTGGAAGGCTCCTTTAGGGCCTTGGATGGAGGTGAGGGAGGAGGTGGGGGCGCAGGTTTTACAGTTCCTGGGGTGGCAGGGGAAAGTGCCAGGATTGGAGGGTGGGTTGTTTGGGGGTGTGGACCTGACCAGGTAGTCATGGAGGGAATGGTCTTTGCGGAAGGTGGAAAGGGGTGGGGAGGGAAATATATTCCTGGTGGTGTGGTCTGTTTGGAGGTGGCGGAAATGTCGGCGGATGATTTGATTTATGTGAAGGTTGGTAGGGTGGAAGGTAAGCACCAGGGCGTTCTGTCCTTGTTACGGTTGGAGGGGTGGGATCTGAGGGCGGAGGTGCGGGATGTAGACGAGATGCGTTGAAGGGCATCTTTAACCACGTGGGAATGGAAATTGCGGTCTCTAAAGAAGGAGGCCATCTGGTATGTTCTGTGGTGGAACTGGTCCTCCTGGGAGCAGATCCAGCGGAGGTAGAGGAATTCAGAATACGGGATGGCATTTTTGCAAGAGGTAGGGTGGGAAGAGGTGAAATCCAGGTAGCTGTGGGAATTGGTGGGTTTGTAAAAAATGTCAGTGTCAAGTCGGTCGTCATTAATGGAGATGGAGAGGTCCAGGAAGGGGAGGGAGGTGTCAGAGATGGTCCAGGTAAATTTAAGGTCAGGGTGGAATGTGTTGGTGAAGTCGATGAATTGCTCAACATCCTCACGGGAGAACAAGGTGGCGCCAATGCAGTCATCAATGTAGCGGAGGAAGAGGTGGGGAGTGGCGCCGGTGTAATTACGGAAGATCAACTGCTCTACGTAGCTGACAAAGAGACAGGCATAGCTGGGGCCCATACATGTGCCCATGGCTACCCCTTTGGTCTGTAGGAAGTGGGAGGATTCTGGGCCTCCTTCACCGCCGCTCCCTCACCAACAGACGCCTGGAGGAAGAATGCCTCATCTTCCGCCTCGGAACACTTCAACCCCAGTCCATCAATGTGGACTTCAACAGTTTCCTTATTTCCCCTTCCCCCACCTCACCCTCGTTCCAAACTTCCAGCTCAGCACTGTCCTCATGACTTGTCTGGACTTGTCCTACCTGCCTATCTCCTTTTCCAACTATCCACTCCACCCTCTCCTCCCTGACCTATCGCCTTTATCCCCTCCCCCACTCACCCATTGTACTCTATGCTACTTTCTCCCCACCCCCACCCTCCTCCACCTTATCTTTCCACGCTTCAGGCTCACTGCCTTTATTCCTGATGAAGGGCTTTTGCCTGAAACATCAATTTCGAAGCTCCTTGGATGCTGCCTGAACTGCTGTGCTCTTCCAGCACCACTAATCCAGGATTCTTGAACGTTGTGCCTGCAAAACTGCCTCTTGCTGATAAAGCAGATGTCAAAATGATCTTTCTTCAAAGTCCTTTTTCCAAACTCAGTGTGGTATTTCTGTCATTTCCACATTCTGTGTTGTAGCTTAACACTTCAAGCTTTTACAGGTTCATTTTGCATGAGAGAAGCCATCATAATAGATTAGACTGTTGATCAGATACATTCACATCCATCTTACACATACCAAGTTTTTATTGCCCTTTGGCCCATGGTGCAGTGGTGAGATAGCCAGCTGGGATCTTATTGTCAATTTGTATTGACCCATCCTTAAACCAAAGGATATGTAAATATTGTGGATAGTTGTAAATGTCGATATTTATTGAAGTGTTTGCTCGAAACTTGGAATACCTAAAGTTCAAATGCTAAAATCACATGATTTGCAGTGGTCATTTCAATCATCAGTTTGTATTCCACCTTCAAAATATTGTCTGATAGTTCATAATACACTGGGCCACAGCAGAGGCTTGTTCCCAAATCAAGGGGGAGTACAATGAATATATGTAAACTGGGACTACAGATTGTGTACCACATGTTGCACATCTGTGCTCTGCATACAGTGTGTGGAACTAGTCTTCAGCATGATTGTGGAGAGCGAAATTATGTCACAGGGTAGTGAATTAATGAAAAGAGTCCAAGAGGAGCTCATTGAAGTAAACTTTAGTTGAACGACTGGTGTACCCCAGGCTTTACTATTCTGTTCTAAAAGTGGATCGAGGATTCTCAAACACACACTCAATAACATCTGTCTGCACACTATAATTATAATCTTAATATTGTTAATGCCACCTCATATTGCAAGATTATTGCATGTCACAGGAACACGTGCACAGTTTTCAGATAATGTTTTAATTATTTGCCACAGTGTTGTGACTAGTAATACCTGGGGGACACCAATTGTTCAACTGAAGTTTTCTTCAATGAGTCCTTGTGCATAACTTTTAATACCTCTAACTGTTGTACATGCTGCTCATCAGACTTTGAGAATTTGAAATTATTCAGGCATGATCTTATCAAATATTGGAGCAGACTCGGGCTGAATAACTTACTCCTGGTTCTTCTTTGTACATTTGTATGATTGAGCTAACCATTCAAGAATATAACTGCTCTGTAGCAGATGCAGAGAAGATGAAATGTCTCAGTTACGAGGCCAGCAGAAGAGGCCATTTGGGGTGATCTGATTTGAGGTATACAAAATTGAGAGGCAGTGATAGAGTAGATTGTGAGCATTTCTCTCCAATGGCAGATATGTCTAAGACTAGAGAGAGTAAGTTTGTGAAGAGCAAATGGTTTAGAGGGAATCTGAGGAATAAGCATCATCCAGATGGTGGTAACATAGGGAATGTGCTACCTGAGAGAATGGCAGAGGCAGATTCTGTCAGAAGGCACTGGTTGAACACTTAAAATGCTGAGGCACAGTAGCTATGGCCCAAATGCAGGTAAATGGGATTAGTGTAGTTTGGCATTTGTTTGTCTGCATAGACTTAATGGATAGAAGTTTTGTTTTGGCAGCTTGTCTAAAATTTGAAAGTGATTGATAGGTTAGATTTCTCATTGATTTCTCTTGACGATCCATACTTACATGCAAAGTACGTCCTTCTGGTTTTTTGGCACAAGTAAGACCTGCTATGCATACTGCCAAGACTGTTAAATTATATTTCTTAAACATAGCATTTGCAATCTCATTTAAAACGTGTTTTTATTCCTGTATGTGTATCAGAACAGCACTGAGATGAATTGCATTGTGCACTTTCTTTTGAAAAGCACATGACACCATCTTCCTGATATTGATTTATCTTTCAAAGTTTTTTTGGGAGAACAATGAAGGAATGACCCACGTTCATGTGGAGTTGTGTTGCATGTGGATGGTTTTTAACCTTATTTAAATTGGTCTGAACATCGGTAAACGCGCACGTTCAGTTAGATACACCTCCCTAAAATTTGGTGAAATTGTTTAATTTGTAACTGTGGGAAGCTTTTCTTTTAGTCACTTTTACATGGGTTGGAGGACTCAGACTATGAGAAATTTTAAAGTAAAATTAAGGCTAAATTCCCAGATTTACATTCTGAATAGTGTGTTCTGTCTGCATTAAAAGATGTAGAAATATTGTTTAACTAAAAAAGTAGGAAATACATTGGGGTCTGAACAAATGACCTCAACATCAAGTCACCAACAGTATATTTTAAAACTATTTTGAAGTTTGATCTTTAGAATGCAGATTCAGGCTACAGTTGGGCACACAGCAAGGTGCTTTCATTCAGACAGATCATTCCATAAGAGACACAGCAGACTATTGCTTCCATGTTATGAGTATGATCAAGTTCCAAGTCGCATTGAAAATCTGCTTAGCAACTTTTCATATTTCTGAAGTTAGATATTTTCAAAGTATGTCCTTTTTAAGTGAAAGATGCTGGAAACTTTCTGTGTTCCACTGTTGGATCAAAAGCATTTGAAACAATTATATAATAAAACAAAGTACTGTGGATGTTGAAGATGTGAAACAAAAACAGAAATTACTTGAGAAGCTCAGCTCATCTGGCAAGAGAAAGTGGATGTAACGTTTGTTGTGCTGCAGGTAGTAGTTACGAAATGTTGATGTATATTTATATGCTGAAAGTAGATAGTTGGGGAAGCTAGTAGAGGCAGAAGAGGGGTGCGAAGGGTAGAGGATGGAGAGGACCAGGCTGGTGGATAAGTGAGCGGGTAGGTCAAGTTCGAATCTGGACAGATAAAACAACAGTTAAGCAGACAAAGACTTGGATAATGGTGTCCAGGAAAAAAGAAAAGATGACAACAGGAACGATCAGTCAGTGTAAATGGGTTGGTTGTGCACAAAGCAGTTCCAGTCATGACAGGGTGTGGGCTGGGTAGAAGGCACAGTAGGTGGTGTTCAGGTTCCAAAATTATTGACTTCTCACTATTGCTGAAGGCTGCAGGGCCCATGTGGGGATAATGTAAATCTGATCTTCCAGCTTAAGCTGAGCTTCACTGGAGATGTTGGCCAGGGAGCACGGAGTGTTGAAGTGACAGGCAACTGGAAGCTTAGGGTTAATTTTGCAAAAGGAACATTGGTTTTCAGCCAACCAGCCTGTGTTTCATCTTCCCAGTGTAGAGCAGACCACATTGTGAACACTGAATAAAGGAGACTAGATTGAGTGAAGTGCAGATAAATTGCTGCTTTACCTGGAAGGTGTGTCTAGGACCTTGGATAGAGAGGAGGGAGGAGGTAAAAAGGCCGGTGTTGTACATTCTGTGATTGATGGGGAGTTTCCCATTACTGAGGTTGAAAGTGCTCTTCAGCCGTGTTGAACCCATTTCTTCCCCATGGGCCCTCACACCTTCTCTTTCCCTCTCACAACAATGATAGGGTTCCCCACTCATCCTCACTTACCACCCCAGCCTTCACATTCAAAGGATAATAAGCCACAATTTCTGACACCTCCAGCTGAGTATTGCATATTCCCCACCTCTCCCTTGTCAGCTTTCCACAGGGGCTGTTCCTCTGGGGCATGCTGGTCCACTCCCAAGACCTCTGCACAGCCCCACGGCACCTTCCCATTAATTGCAGAAGGTGTAACAACTACCCATTTACTTCCCCACTCCTGTGTATCCAAGGCCCCAGGCACATCTTCTAGGTGAAGCAGCCATTTACCTGCACTTTATTCAATCCACTCAACCGTATTCACTGCTCACAATGTCATTTGTTCTGCATTCGGGAGCCAGAATGTAGACAGTGGGACTGATTTGCAGAATGCCT